>NC_061503.1:12434314-12754939 GCF_022539355.2 Hippoglossus stenolepis
GAAAATAAGACTCGGCGGTGACGGTTACAAGCCACTTTTCAAATGCAGGCAGAATTCAACAGGCTTTCGTAACAGCGAACCTCAAAAAAATCCTTGAATTGATTTTCACAGGGAACGAAAAAGAGGGCAGGGGAAAAATAAATAGCTCGTTTTTGCTGGCGATGAATCTGAGGGGACTGTCAAGGGAAGCAGACAATATAAAGAGTCCCATCTTTTAATGAGAATCTGGACACACATCGCTGTTGTAAAAACAACAAAGACTAGGAAGCAGCTAATGAGGCTATCATTGCTGTACAGAGAGTTCTCCGAACCGGCGCCTCTCTGAAAGACGGCTTTAAAGGGGACATAAAGCAACAGTCACAGAGCTGCTGGCAGTCACTGCCAACTGTACCCTGGAACATACAAAAACAGGGCCCAACAGAGGCAGTTATTATCATCACCAGAGTCAACATGTGAGGGGGAAAAGACCCGTGGTAGCTTCGGTTGAGGGAAAACACTGTGTATACATAGACTGGCGTTCACATTTATGAACTTATTTAATATTGGGTCATGAAAACCATAAAAAAACATGTTTAAATAGTAACTTTGTATCAAAATAATAACTAAAATATGAGATTGTGTCAAAGTTCTGTGTTGCATTGTTGCTTCTTAAGGTTAAAATGAAGGTTGAAGTCTCCAATAAGCGTTAAGTTGAAAGTATTGATGTCCTGATCTGATGCAGTGGATCAGTACCAGGGCTAATATTGATCAGGTATTGGCTAGAGGTGACTGGCCCATATTAAAAAGAGTTTCTTGAGCGAACCCTCTGGAACAGTGTCATTAAAATCTGTTAAAATATGAATGAAATTTGTTGTGCGAGTCTCTCCACTTAAAGTTGAGAAGTGATAGGTAGTTACAGCCTCAGAATCGATAAGTTCAACCAGTAAAACCTGGAGATTATAAACTGAAAATGGCAGAAAACAAAAAGGTGAAAAAGTCGAGAAAAGGTTTATCCCTGTTTTGTCCAAAGTTACAGTCATAGCAGGTTTCGAGGTGACATTTCTTACATTTGGCATATCTTTAAGAAATTAGACTATAGATGTTAAAGTGATTCTGTGCAGAAAAGACATGGATCCTTCGCTCGTGATGCATTTCATCTCTTCGAGGCGAGTTAATGAAGAGATAAGAGTATTTATTTTTATTAAACATGTACAACTGCTGTAGCTGCTGCAATAATAATGAAGAAAAGATTGGGCCAGTACTTCCTGAGACAGTCAGACAATAGTTACATACACACACACACACACACACACACACACACACACACACACACACACACACACACACACACACACACACACACACACACACACACACACACACACACACACACACTGGCCTCACCCCTGCTGGACCCCCCACCTACGTTAGTCCCACGGCTCCCTTTGACTTATGTGCACTGGCTTGTGGCTAACTAATTCTTATTATAAATGAAAGGTCCGGCATGACCTCACTCTTCTCTGTAAAGCTCTTTAACTCTGCAGCCCTCCAGACTCAGGGCTTTAGCCAAAAAGACACATCTCACCAGGTTCTCGTGCAACACAGCGATCAGTGCTGAGATTTACAAATAATAGAGAACAGTCATTCAACGCCGACTGGATTTTTCTCTTTAATGTTCAATTTCAGATCAAAAACTAAAATGTTCCAATTTTATGTGTTTATTTTTCATATTTTGTGACACAAATTGTAGCTGACTGACGAACTCTAGTGATTATGCCACACAGAGACAAATCTGGGAGCTGCTCCACAGACTTGTAACGGCAGGGTGGTGGTTTTTGTATTTTCTGATGCAGCTCTGCAGTAAGAGAGGCCTTTCTAGATAGAATTCCCAATGGTGGAAGTAGAGGTCAAATTTATTCAAGCAGAAAAAGAGAAACATATCGAAATATACAAGTCCTGCATTAGAAATGGAAGCAAATTGTTCGTTAGTATCCAAACTCACTGATTATGTAAATATAACCCTTTTTTTAAAAGTGACTATAGAAGCTGTTTAGTGCAGTAAAAATTCAATTTCTGCAATATTCAGTATTTCTACAAAACCTGTTTCTGATTCTCCTATATCCACCTATTTCTATAAATGATTGTGATTTCGCCTAATTTCATTTTTGTGTGTGAATGTGTTAAGAGTCCAAATAGCACATTAATAAGTATCCTATTGGAGAGGATGTCCCCGATATATAATGTATTCATGTAAAGTATGTATATATGGACAGACACATAAGTTCCTCTCTCTCTCATTACATCTGTACACATCTCTCCTCTATTTCCCAAAAATAAGTTTTCCTCCATCATCAAACCCAATTTAGAAAGAACCATTCTCTTCTGTATATCCACTCCGCCCCACCACCTCCTCCTCTTCCTCCCCTGGCAGGCCTGGGTCTTGTGGACCTCCAGGCTCGCCACCCTGCCTCTTTACCAGATTTAGCAGCTGTTTCACTTCCCGTGCGGGCCCCCCCGTGGCCCCCTCTGCAGTCAGCATGCCTGGCAGCAGGTACTTCATTACCCAGCGGGCTCAATCGCTCACCCTTAAATAAATAAGTTGTTCAAAATATTCCACGTGTAGAAAATAGAATTGACTGTTCTCTATGCTCTCATAACTGGCAGCAAAATAGAGTTGTATTCACAGTATGAAGCATTTTCTAACATATTTTTGCAAAATGTATTTGGTCTATAATGTAATATCATTTGTATAACCCAGATGTGTCGCACACATTTTAGATAAAGTGCAGTCTGTTAAACCAAAAAATGTTTAAGAATGGGAAATTGTTGTTTTAGTGCTTTTCTATCTGTCGTATAAATGCATATTCTGGTATTTTCGTTTATTTAATCAGGTAAAAGAAATTAAAATGACAATTGAAAAAAATACACTAAACCTAAATGTGTTTTAATATCAAAAGCAATCACCTTCATAGTTAGTTTTATATGTACGGAACAAAATAAATCATCATGATAAAAAAAGTTCTTTAGGTTTTTGATAGTTGGCTTGTTTCCCTGCGCTTTATTCTTTAATGCAATGACATGGACAACTGCTGCCTTGTGATGATGTTATGATGCATTTTGTTCCTCATTAAAGCTCCAGTGGGAGATGGTTTTCCCTTTGAGTCCAAGTGGCCCTCCTAGCTGACAATGTAGCTGGGGCCTCTCCTACCCCGGCCCCTGCTTACAGATTGGGGTTACGTAGTCCAAATGTCCCCGCGGCCAGCGAGGACAACCCAACTGTCACTCTCAATTACAGTGCTGAATATCTGCAAGTGGGCGACGCTCAGCAGAGGGGCCTGCATGCTCGGCCTTTGCAGCCACAGCAGAGAAGAGAGGAGCCTTATGGGATGCAGCAAAAAGCCTTTTACTGCCTGAATAGTCTTCTACTATTCTACCTCCTGCAAAACACCAGCGGCTTTCTTGTTTAAGTTCACCTGTTCACCAGCAGACGGAGGCTCTGTGGTGTTATGTAGCAGCTTTAAAAGACAACGTGGTCTTTGGAATGTTTGGGTCGGGCAGATCAAGTGATAAAGAGTTGTGCAGACTGACTTGTGGTGGTGGTGATGAGTCGTGACGTCTCTGTGAAATCTGGCATGATGAAGATTGTGTGGTTACAGGAGCTCCTTAGCATTTTGGAACTGAACAGAAGAAGCAGACTTTCAAAAGTAACTACGTTTATGAAGTTCAAAGGAAAGTACTTTATGAAATGTACTTTTTCTTTTCACTAGGTTCAGATTTACCATACAAAACATAAAACAGGACATGAAATATGGTACTTTTCCATAGATTGAGCTAAAAGACTGTATATAAAAGTAAAATTAGCTTTCATGTGTCAGAAACAATCAATGATGTAATATATACAAGTATATATACATATAATACCCCAAAAAATGCTCGTACTTTGTAAACAATGAAATATGCTATATATATTTGCATGATGTTTCTTGAATTTACAGTATATAAGAAAAGATATTTCTTCTACCATTGTATTCCATTCAAATAGTTATATTTTAATGCAATTTCTAGCTCTGACTTAAGAAAAAAGGCCCAAATAAAACGCTAAAATTCTCCAAGTCAAGAAAAGGCTTTCCAAGTTATAAATTAAAATTCAGTCGCATGATGACGTGTTTTTTGTTTGCTTTGTTTTGTGTTCGCAGGTCGGGATATGGCCAACACAACCCTCCCTGGGTATCCCCCTCACGTCCCCCCCACAGGCCAGGGCAGCTACCCGACCTCCACGCTCGCCGGGATGGTTCCTGGTGAGTGAAAGTCGACCTCAGTGCTTTGCATCGTCATTAGCATCCATTTAACAGGCGGCGTCGCCCTCAAAACGAACAGGTGTAGAAACCAAGAAGCACAGTGAGGACACTTAAGCGCCGAATTACACAGCCAGGCGATGAATATTGACCTGCAGAGTTGAAGGCGAACACATCCTTATATTAGCTATGTGTGTATGATTGGATCAGACAGGTTGAATAAGTGATCAGAGACAAGGGAGAGGACGCTCGCTCTCCCTTTCCTTCCCACTTTCCTCTCGGCCTTATTGGGTCATTATCTCCCCGCGTGGCAGTTCTCACCGGCCATCGATATACAGCATCAGCAGCCATCCCCAGCCTCTGCGCTCTGGAGCATATCCCTTTCCCCTGCTCTACTTAACCTGCAGTTCAGGTTCACAGCAAACAGTTAAGGGTCAAAAGGCAGAGGCATGGGAGCCCGGTAAATATTCAAATCGCCGTCTCTCTGAGGAGGTCGGGCTTTGTGTTTCACTGCCAGGATACATGGCAGGGATGCGGTTTTGGTGCTGGGCTCGCACGCCTCTTGCAGCTCCAGCATCGCCGCGCACATTTTCACCACAGCACAGCCAACGTTTTGTTTTGATGTGATTAAACCACATGGATGGGGGAAACCAGTGGAGTGTGTGCCGTGTTAGCATATCATTTACCAATTACACAACCCCATCGCAGGCTTGGGCTGTTCCCCTTCTCTCCTGTGTAAAGCTCTGCCATGACACATGTCGTTATCTCCTCGGCCAGGAAGGTCAGATTTTACGGTCACATTGGTTTTTGTCTGGAAGTCAGCAGATGATCGCAAAAAATAAAAACAAATACTTTAAATGTATTTTATGAAAACGTGGAAATTAGGTCAAGGACAGAAACAACTATATTTCTAAAGGATTTTAAAAAGGATTGCTTTCAAAGGATCCATTTATCAAAAAATACCATTTCATCTACTTTACTTAACTTACTTTATCTTGTTTGACCTGACAGTTAGTAAATGAGATTAACTGAATTGAGTTTAAACTTCCTACTGTTTGTGTGTGATTGTGAAGTGACCCTTCGAAAGACAAAATAATAATTTGAGCTTTACTTAAGATGCCAGTCACCATGTATCCCATGGTGACTCGTAACTGTGTGTATTGTGATGCAAACACAAGCCAAAATAGCAATTTTCGTTTTCTATTATTTAAATGGAAAGTTTAGAGAAGCCTTTTCAGTCTAAAACGCATTCTGAAAACTATTCTGCAAATATAAAGGCTTTACCTGTTTGACCTACTTCTTGAGCTGAGTCACTGTAACAGCTAGCAGTAAAAAAACAGAAGACATGGCAGCACCCTGGTGGCAGCGCAGTTTGGCTGTAGTTTTCAGATTTGGGATTTTGACTAATAAACCTGTTAACTCATGTGGTCGGAAAAGCGTCAAGTCAAACATACTTTTACCTTCCATTTGTTCTTATGTGGCACAAAGCAAAAGATCAGGGCCTTAATCCCATGGCTTGTGGTTTTGTGTTACAAGCCATTCATCCTATACACAACCTCTAAGATTTAGTGACAGGCGCAAAACACTGTTAAAGCAAAGCCATTTCTCACCAGCTTCGTATAAAATCTTGCCTTTATTGTCTCGTAAAAAGAAAGAAACGTGTTGAACCAACAGCAGTGCTCACTGACATGCTCCAAGTTACTTCCCCTGCAATGAAATTCTGTTGCAAGAAACACCCGAAGCTCAGACTTGAGGCGGTTCACATTGGAGATGTTAAAATTTCCTCCAAGAAAGGCTGCAGGATTTATTGCAGCATATCAAAAATGTATGCATGAAACTGTTTATTACCACTCTGTATTTATTAGGCCAGTTTGGAATATACTGGAGGAAGAAGAATGGGTAGATATCCATAAATGGGACAGGGAAAGCCGCCTTCAGTGTCACATCCTGTATTGTTCAGTGTTGCATAACTTAAGTGAAATGAAAAAGAAATAAATTACTTGCTTGACTGGTTGCACACCGATGACTATCACTTTCCCCCCTCAAATTGCATCCTGTTTTGAATGACGAGAAATGGCGGCATGTGACGGGGTAATGGCTTGACGCATTGAAATGCTAATTGATTTGTTGTTTTGTTTTGCAGGGAGCGAGTTTTCGGGGAACCCCTACAGTCATCCACAGTACACAACCTACAATGAGGCCTGGCGATTCAGCAACCCAGCATTACTAAGTGAGTAGAGCGAAGAACTGGACGGGAACAATCAATTGACCGTTTGCTAAGCCCCTCCCCTGAACACTTATTGTCCAATTCTAGTCCCAGCGACCTAAACTAGGCTTAGGGTCTTTATCAAGCTTTTGATTTCTCTCTACAAAGCACCATGTAAGACGCTGTGCAATGAGCAATGCTCTGCCTTTTAAGTATTTGGATGATGCTAGAGTTTTAGAAATTATATACACATGAGCAAAAGTGCAAGAAATGGGTTGGCCTATTAACACTTATATAATTACAAAAATGTTGAGTCTTGATTTGCCACCATCAGCATTGTTAACATAAAGCATCACTGCAGCGATTGTTACGTGTAAATTATCCATAACATTTTTAAATCACAATTGAAGTCTACTATTAACAGAAATGATAAACAGAAATGTTGGTAAACATGTGTGTGTGTTGTTTCAAACAGTTCGTTCTTCTGTTAACTTTCAGGTTCCCCTTATTATTATAGTGCCGCATCGAGAGGCTCCGCCCCTCCCACTGCTGCCACTGCCTATGACCGTCACTAGTTACCATGGAAACCAAATCAACCTGCAGGACCATGGCCTCAGCCTCCATATTGCCCCCGTGTGAGCGGCATGGTCCACTGGACACTGAGCAACTGCGCATAAAATGTTCCTGGCTCACACAAAGAGACACTTAACGTTTTTTTTTTTGGGGGGGGGGGATTCCGGACGACTCCTCTCCTCTCTTCTTGCAGCTTTTTTGGACATTCAAAGCCAAAAAAAACCTACAAGACGTCATCAGAGACACTTAAAGACACTACACAGACGAGGAACATTGTGGCTACTTGCAGTGGTGTAAAAAAATGACACAAAAAAAAAAAGAGAAAAAGACTGTAAACAAAAATATCCTGAATTTATTTCCCCCCCCCCTGTAGAACTGTCACAGTTTCATCCCATCATGGATCAATACTGTACATTCCTTTTCTTGGCGGCTCTCAGCAGGGAGGCCGTCCAGAGCATAAAATGTAGCAGCAGCCTTTTTCCCCTTCGTTTCCCATTCATCTCCCACTCGATTCAAATGGCAGCGCAGTGAGATCAGAGGAGATTAGCAGCAGCACACGCAGACTGCGACAGGCCAACGTGGTTTTTCATCCATCTGAACAGTCACCAAGCGAAAAACATCCCGCATGACGAAAATCGATCACTTTTGATGCCATGAGAAGATTAGGACATATTCTCTGTGATACACAATCAAGATGTAAAAAAAATGAAAATGAACTAAATAAAGAAACATCCGTTTGAAAATAGGGGAAGCCGTGACAATATATCACCATGGCCCGCTATTTGCAAGATTTCAAGAAACTAGTAAATATATTCTTAAAATAAGTTTTTTATTTCATTTTTTTATAATTCGTAAAAACTGCAGACTGCTCGGCTAGTGTTTGACTATTTCTTATTTGTCAGGATACGAGAGGTCATCAGGCAAAACCTTTCTGTGTTTTCTGTTAATTTTTTGCACTATTTTCGGAGGTTTGCAACACTGGAGCGTTATTATGCAGAAAAATGATGATGCATATTTGCTTTATTTCATGACTGTATGTCTAACGAGTCTCATTCTGAAAAGGCACTTACAGTTTCACAGTTTTTTCTCCCCCCCCCCCTGTACTTCAAAACCCATTATGTCACTGCCTTGACGTGCACTATACTATGTTCTCACATCTTACATTTTCATTTAAGTTGATTAAGTCTTTGGCATTCAACCACAGAGAAAAGGATATAACAGCCATCCCGAGTCACACCAGTGTCATCATTTGTCTAGTTTGGTGCGAGAAGCATCCGGATTCACTCTGATTGGATGATTCTCACGACGATTTCAGCTAAATGCCTTAAACATGTCCCCCCCTGACTTCAGCTCCGTCACATGTTTCAGGCCGAGTCATTTTCGTTAACTCAAGCTGGAACGACGGTTTCTTCATCTGTCAAGTGAATGTATTCGCATTTGCCAAAGACTTAGTTCTTGTTAATGTTTATTTACAGGCCGCCAATATGCATCATGAGAGCAGTATTATTATTATTGTTATTATTATTATTATTGTTGTTAGGAAAAACCCACTTTGTTCATGAGGAAAGTCTATGTATAAATTCTATGCAGTGCAGAGATGGTCATCATATGCATATTCAGCTGTAAACCTAAAGGTAGGTGGAGTTTATTTAATTATGTTATTTACAAATGGTTCCTTTTTGTAGAAGGTTTTTTGTGTGTGATGTGAAGACACTTCTCTGTAAATACAGTAAGAAAAAATGTCTTTCATGTTTCATGGGTATCATCACTTTCATTACACTGGTCTCACTTGTACAATAATAAAAGTGTCTGAAATCTTTTACGCAAAAAAAAAGGGCTGCATGGTGTTTCTGTGGCGCTGAAGTGATTTGATGATGAAAAAGATTAACAACTATTCTGATTATTGTTTATTCGTTAAATTAATTTTTTGCAAAGAAAAAAAAATACTGGTTTCAGCCTCTCAAAGGTGAAACTTTTTGATCAGACAAATACAATACAATAACATCCCAGATTAATATTTTACATAAGACACGTTTTTTTTAAATAAAATGTACTCTTGTTAGATTCAGCTGCCCCACACAATATGAAGGAGCTAAAAATAGATTCAAACATGACGAACTATAAATCACAATTCTAGTTTTACAAAAAAAACATAATAAATCAAAAATTTAAATGCACTATTCTAGAATCTCCTTTACTCCAACCTGTGAGCTAAATCTGTTCTCTCTTATTTGCTGCCCTTCAAAAACAAACTTTTGAAAAACATCTTACTTATAATGGAGTATTCTAAGTGTGGTGTTGCCACTTTTACTTAAATAAAGGAAATACTTCTTCCACATCTAAAGTACACTATAATTTACTTGTTATTTAAAGTATTTGTTAAAATCTATAACTTGTATGAAGCACCTGTGGAGCATAAACAGCTATAATTCTGTTGTGGGGGACGATAAACACTGTAGATAGATTATATTTATATAGATACAGCGAATAAATCAATCCCTGTAATAGGAAAACAATTTAATATAATAAATAAAAACTTTCTAAATCATATTAATATAAAATCACAACTATCTTATCTATACATCAGCTACAGATGCTAAATATTTCTCATATTTGCTATATTATGTCATTGTGTGCTATGAAGAATATGAGGTGTTTACACACAAGACATCAAGGTAAAATAACGAGTTAAACTAAGTGTTGCCATGTTAAGAACACACTTGATGTCTGAAATGAAAAATAACTATTATTTCAAGCCTAAATAAACAATATGCTGCAGCGAATCCAGGCACCTAATCGGACTGTTCTGAGATAAACGTATTTACTTTTCTGGTGTGAAGATCACATGTTGCTCGACGGCTACAGTGAGAATGCCTCTGAATGTTTTCTCCTTGATTTGGATCACTGAGCAGCACATAAAGTGTTTAACCTCTCCTCGCTTTGTAAAGCTGAATTAATTTTTCTAGCAGTGTGCCTGAATTCAATTTGTACTAAGTTGCAGCAAGAGACTTATGCATGAAATCCCTCTCAGAGCTTATTTTCACTCTTTCTTCGCTCCGTAATCCCTCCGCCACCGCCGCCTTGAATGACTTAGTTATATCATTATTGATTTACAACAAGTGGACACTGTCCTGATTAGCGCGGTGCGATTTGCAGAGGATTTGGGCGGCAGGAGCACATGATAAAGTGGGATGTACATTTGAAATGATGTCAGACAGAATAGAAACGTATAACACAGTAATTCAGACGTCTATTTGTTGCTCCAAACAGAAAAAAAGTGAGTTTATCCCTCTGGTCCTGCTTTGAAATTATATTAAATTAAGATGTTATGAAGTTGAATAGGTAAAATATTAAAAGTCAGTCTTTTATCACATATTTTCCTTCAAATTTCAACATTTTAAAGAGAAAATAAGCTTAAAACATGCTGAACTGCACTGGTTTGGGTGCTCGCTACACCCACAAAGAGAGACCCCCTTTTTACTTTGTAATTCAATTTCTCTGCCTGTTGTTTATTTCATAGCTCCCCTGTGAAGCATCAAAAGCTGATGTTCTGTCAGCCCCTAACTGTCGTATATGTTTGTCATTCACAGCCCTTGTTAAAGCGAGAAAAAAAGAAAGAACTTGACTCTTCTCCTTTCCCCAGCTGAGAATTCCCAGAAGCAGAATTTAGATGGAAACTTTTTTTTTTTTGTCACGTTCCTGTCTAAATTGGCATATCTGGCTCTCTCCTCCGAAACCAATAAACTGTGAACCTGGATGTATCTGTCAATCAAGCTCAAATTGACTGCAGCATGCCAGATGACAACAGCATCCTCCAGAATATAAATATATATATTATTTATTGTATAGGAGCGGTGGGATGATCTGATTGGCTCTAATCAGCATCTGTCTTCACTCAACCATCATTCGGTTAATCAAAAAACCCACGTTGACACCGCTCGTCTCTGATGAACAACGTATAAAACTGCATATGACAAAACATTAAAAATAAAAGTTTAACTCAGTAGAGGGATGAATAATGAGACTTTCATTCCCTTGAAAAACTACTTCAGTAATCGAGTTAATGCACAAGTGCGGAAATCTTGATTTACTGTACATTTTATACACGAAACAGGCCATGCTTCTTAATTAATTCAAGAGAAGAAGAAAAAAAAAAAACACTTTTATGCTCTACTTTTAGCTCCGGAGTGAACTGTGACATTAATGTTATTGCTCCTCAATGGATAAGCAGTAATTATCTTTATGTATAGACCTCGTTGTGGAAATTACTCCTGAGGAAGGAGCAGGTTGGAGGCTCCACATGTGGGAGGGTGTGCGTGCTAATATAGTTTTGACAGCGCTGAGAAATACCTATGTCAGGTATCGTAGCAGTGAACCTCATCCTGTATAACGCCGTACACCACAGTGTCGGATCCAACTGTTGACCTTTCGGAGCCGCCTCGCACTAATACGCGCCGACTGAACAGCTCTCCGTGCGATTTGTTCAGCGCTTCTATGAATATGCTGCAGCGACCGAATTATAATTTGGTTACTGGTGTGTCAAATGTACAATAAATCCTCAGGATGTTATCATTTGCGGTGACACTCCAGGACGGGGGGGGGTGGGTGGAGTGGGGGGCGGTTGGGCGGCGCGCGTGGAGAATATATGAAAATGCATTTCACGTCTTTATATCCGAGTCGTAGTTTTGGACGTTATGAAAAGAGGGGAATGGATCTGCTGCTTTATGTGCTGTATCTAATTGGATTTGGCAATATATAATACGATTCTCCAGTATCCATCAATTCCTGTGTTAGACCTGTTTGTATGGCCGTGTCAGTGGGGCAGCCTCGCTTGTTATGATGCCTGAGCAGCAATTATGAGGTAATTTTTGACTCTTGCTGCGTGAGGCCATCCAGAGGATACTTGAGGGGAGGTTCCTAATGAGTGAGCATTGATTGATTGGACATAATAAGTGCCCCGCTCGCTTGAAAGAAAGTGTGAGAAAAGGGGGAGAGAGGAAAAAAAGGGAAGGGGTTTGGATGACAACACATTTCCAAATGTAGCAAATGAGCGGTTATTATACCTGTTAGCACATAGGTGAGCGCCACACCTTCGCCAAGGCAGGGAGAGCTGGCTCGCCGGCTCAGCCCGCCACCAAAACCCATTTACCCTTCACCAGTAAATAATTACCCTAATGGCTATTGTGTGATACATGATGCAATTAAAGCCTAATGAAATGCACCTCACTTAGCGAACGTGTCAGGTCCCACAATAACAGGCGCCAGCGGTCCCGGGCTAACGGGGCTTGCTACCTGACTGGCCAGTAATAGGGGGGTATCCTCCAAAGCCGACAGAAGAGCTCCCTAATCAGCTGGATCTGTCAGCCCGCCATGTTTGTTTGCAACCGGGGGGAAATATTCCACCGAATTTGATGCAGGCTATTCCTGTTAGTAGAGCGGGGAATAAAAAGAAGCGGGTAGAAGAGAGGGCACAATCATCAACCCCCATCCTTTCTCCCCCCCACCCCGCTATAACCCCAGCCTCTCCTGCAGCTCCCCTCGCCCTCGCCTCCCCCACCACCACACTCCCAACACCCCAGTCACTGTCAGGCCAAACACATGATGAATTGCCCTGTCAACAGAATTCATTCAGGGACCAATTAATTCAGCAGAAATGAACTAGAGCCATCAGTCGCTGAAAAACTCAGAGCAAAGAGAGCAAAGTAGCTCTCTTTGGAAGAAAGAGAGACAGTGTGTGTGTGAGAGAGAGAGGGGGAGAGAGGGAGAGGGAGAATGAGGGAGAGGGTGCCAGGGGAGTGCAGTGGAAGTTAGCCTGACAGGAATTGGTCATTTAATGCTTTAGCGCACTGGAGACAGCCCCTGTCATAGAGAAAGCCATGACAGGACTCCCCTGGTACTTTATTTATTAATTATCCAGAGCAGCAAGGGGCATTTAACTGTCTCACTCCAGGCCTGTCAACTCGACTTCTTGTCATTCCCCCTCCATAAACAGGTCCTTATGACACAAGCCCGAAATGAAAGCAGAGCACGTAATTGTTCAAACAAATAAATGTTTTTATTGCGCTAAATAAAGTCAATCGTCATGTTGAAGCGCGACCCCCTTAGAAAACACTTGTTTGTCTTTGAGGAAATGATCTCTGGCGGCAGTGAGGGGGGGCTCCGGTGAGAGAGGTCGCTCTCACCTCTCCATACAAAACAAAACAAAACCCAAATGTAAACACCCTTCAATTTTCATTGTTTCCATTTAAAAAAAAAAAAAATGTATCTAGAACTTTGTGGATGAGTGAAGCAGTTTTGGAGTGGATCCGAATAAATGAATAGATCCAGCATTCCCTTTTTTACTTCTTTTAACAAGTGTCCTTCTAGTTTCCTTTCCTTTGACCTCACCAATACAAAGAAATACATCTTCCTGATCCGTGCATGTGTACGTTACGACACGCCTGGAGGAGTAAAACTGTTCAGTATTTCACAATGAAAGGAAAAGATTGCAGAGAAGTGTCTTTCTATCCCAGTGATCAGACTCCCTTAGAGTCATGCGTGACCCCTTGTGAGGGTCCGGACCTTACACCCAAATTTATTGGATTGTTCACTGGCCCAGGCCTCATCCCTCCACCAGGTTTGATGCAAATCTGTTCTGTTCTATTTGCTCAGTCTTGCTGACAAATAAACAGAACAAACCAACAGACAGAAGCAGGAGGTGACACCAACACAGAGGTTGGTAACTAATGCTATTGTAAATCCAGCAAAGAAAATAGGGCCAAGGCGCAGGAACATGCACAATATCTTTATTATTGTATTCTGTATTTTAACCTCTGTTAATTATCATCAAAACGTGCATCTTATCTTAATCTTAGCTTTCTTATCTTTCCTTTTCTTCTATGCTTTCTCTTTACTGTTGACTCCTTTACTGCAAACTGAGTCCAATGAGCTGTTGCATCAAATGCGAGTCACTCCGTTTAAACACTACTGTATGAAACAAGAAATATGAATAAACAAATGAATGGCTGACATAATAACTTGAGTTCCTCTAGCTTTTCGAACTTTGGAGTGTTACTCTGAAACAAATGAGATGAACATGAGGGTTTCTTTTCTAGACAACATCATGTCCTCCTCGAGTCCGTTTTCTCTGCTGGAAACTCGATGAGACCGTCGTTGACCCGTTCAGTCAAAGGTTTGATCTTTCTCTTTTGTGCTGTGTTGATCAGCTGGTAAATATTTGATGGAACCTTTTCTTTAGCACATTTTGCCTCCTGGTGTAACAGGAGGAAGGTGCTAGCAGCTGGGAAGCTGCTAATTCACCGGGTATTCCTTACCACCATGACACAACAACCATGACACAACAACCTGCAGCACGACAACAACATCACCTGCAATGCCAGCATCACAAAGAACTTTAAAGAAAGAGGAAAGACACAGAAACTTAATGAAGGGACGTTCAATTACTTCTCATCCGATACCCTCATTGTCACGCGTGTTGCAACAGTGTTGAGCTTAATAAGTGTGTTAAATCCACACCGGCATCATAGCCACGACCCTTAAGTGAGGACCCGCAATCAACTGAGAGTTGCTTCTCTTCTCTGCAAGTTTGAAACAAAGGCACTGGAATCCAGAGGAAAGCAGAAATAAGAATAAGAAGAAGAGCTGCAGTATATAATTAATTAAATGAGACTAATTAGGAACATGAGAGCAGGTGCCAGGCTATGGGCTGACAGCGCAGACAGCCAGACAACAGGAAGGAGGAAAAAAACCTATGGGTAAGGGGTGTAACGTGACAAGAGGAGGGACAAAGCAACTTTCTGTGTTTTGTCACATGAAACCTCCAAGGAATATATGTGACAGAAACTGTAGACCCAGACGCCATGGGGGTCTCTCCCTTTGTTTAAGACAGATTTTCATTTTGCCAATTTGAGCTTGATGCAAGCCAGAGATTTTCCTCCTCATTATGTCTGCTCATGGATTTAAAAAGACAAAAAAAAACAAAACAGAAGAGAGAGAGACTTGTACCGCTGAGAAACTGTATGTGCAGCAGCTCACCGGAGACAACACGGAGCATTTAGAGATACTGCGCATATGCATTGAAGCGCAGGGCTTACATCACAGACTGCTCAGGCTGGATATGCACTACTACGCCTTTGTTTGACAATGCATCACCTCCGCTACGTATACGTGCACACTGGCATACACACTACTCCGGAGTTTTAGAGCTACTACAACAGAGAAGTTTGGAAACGCTGCCGGCCTCGTTTTAGTGTGAAAACTCCCGGGTTGCTTTTTAGTCTGGACGGGCAGAAACGATGCAAACACATTAACAACCACTTGCTGATTGGGTCTTTTCAGTCACGTCATAGCCTTCACTGATTCGTCAGGCTCCTATCACAAGACCACCCATGGTACAACTGCTCCCATGTGTAGGAGACAAACTGTTATTCAAGCAATAAGCAACAGTTCCACAACTAACAACCAAATGCTTCCAGTTTACCAGCAAACGCATAAACAGTGTAAGTGAGCGGTCACATGATATATATTTTCAGACGTGTTAGTATGGACGGGGATTCAAACTAAAAGAGTCAAAACGCTGGTTTGTACAGAGAACGTTTTAGTTAACAAAAACATAGTATGGATGTAGTCTCTGCCGCTTGTGTAATATATAGAATTCCAGCAATACAGGTCCAACAGAAAAAGTAATAGTTCCAGATTGATATCAGCACGAATAACCATTCTGTTACATAACTAGAGTACAACATGTAAGGAAATCTGTATTGTGCCACAAAATTCCTCTTGTTTTGCTCACACATATGTGGTTCACCACATTATGGAAAGTCCAGCTAGTGCAGCCAGAGATGCTCACAAGGGGCATCAGCCTATTTTATCACAATTTGCTCGCTAACCAGTTACAAATGTGGCATGTGATGACAATAATGAGGCTTGATGTCACTTAGCCTTTGGGCCGTGTGTGTGTGGAATAGCAAAGCAGGATGTCAGGGTGCTGCAGGTCCTCCACTCCGGTACTGAGAGGCTTCCTGCTCGGGAGGTGACAGACACCTCGGTTAGAGAGAGAGCCGCCTCTCTAACAGCATTATAAATTACTGTAGATCCTATTTGTGTCAGTGGAGGCAAGTGGGGGGAAAATTCAACATCAGCCTATTTATTCATTTACTTATTCCCTGGCTCGGTCAGGCTCAGTGCTGCCGGGGAGGAGCCGTGCTCCCCTCTCTGTAGTGCCTCTCTGCCTCAGAACAAATGCTGTGTGTTTACGGGGACACATGGGCATTTTAGTTTAGAGACACCGGTGACATCAGAGTCAGTCAGGCCAGAGGATGGAGAGCAGCACAGCAAAGCCATTTTTTCTCTTTTCCCAAGCTGGATGAATTCAGAATTTTTTTTTAAAAGTGTAAATAAACCTGCAAGAATAAACAGTACGGGTAAAAATATTCTTGCTGGGACATGGATTTAAAGAGTTCATTCTTCTATATTTAGAAGTCCTTGTAAGTGCGTGACAAAACAGGTTAGGCGTAAATATGCAATATGAGTAGGTTGTTCTTTTATAGAATAAAACCAAACCAAAACTAAATATATGACCATTATGAAAACAATTTATATGCTCTATCAACTCTATTGTCACAATTTGGTTTAGTTTGTCGCGGGAGGCAAATTTGTGAAAGATTGAAGTAATGATGGGAAAAGATGAATGTCGACAGGATGCCAATTAATGTTCTCCTTTGTTGATTAATGCCAACTTGTATTTTTGGCTCTATATAACGCTACACTTTGTTTGCTCCACAGAAGAGAAGTCACATGTCAGCTAAACTCAAGGTCATTTTAAGCATTTCAAGAGTTTTGATTCCGGTTGCTGGTGATGTTCTGTATTTGGTTAACCAGCTTTAGTTTAAAAACATCCTATACAAGAATTACAAGCAAACAAGATACATAAACACAGAATAGTAACCACAAAATGTGTCATAGGTCTGAGTTAAATTATAAAACAATTATTGCTTTCTAGGAACAACCTAAAGTAGAACCAATGAGAACATGAGATAAACAAATTATACTATTATATCGTCTAAAAATTAATTTAAGTCCAGGTAAGAGAGAGATTTTCCTGACTGTTCATAACAAGATTAACAGTTCTTACTTTGCGTAATCAATAACACAAAACAGAGAATAGATCTTGTGTATGTCCTTGCTAACAGTGACGTAATGATGTAAAGATACAAAGTAACTGAAGCTTAAAGTTTTTTGTTATTGCGTGCATCCGTTTATTTCAAAAATACAATAGCTAATGCAGAAAAAGAGACAGCACTTTTTTTAATTATCGTGGGATGGCGTGGACTGTGCATCATCATTAGTTTGACTAAATAGCGTCGGTCAGTGACTCAAGCAGTGGTAAATGGTACAATTAGCAGGCTGAGCAGGGAGAGGTATATTCAATTTGAAAGCCTTCTTTCTTAATCCATCTCCTGTGATCATGAGAAATGCTGAGCTGTGGGCTTTTACGCTCAATTTTAATCAGGTTAATTCCGAGTAAAATGTCAACATTGTAATCAAGAACTAGCACACTCCAGCAAAACTGTAAATGTCCTCGGACGCTAAATTTAAATGTCCAACGGCTTTTATCTTCCTTATCTCCATCTTAATGTTCTCTGTCTTCTTGTGTCTGCACAAATTCCTCTGTGCACAGTTCGGCACATTTCCTCTTCAGCTGAGCATATTTGATTAGCAGCGAAGAAAAAAAAAAAGGAGCAGAGATTAGTTAGGAACCTACATAGCAACCGACAATGAATAGCTTTAAGTACAGACACCAGGGAGGTGTTGACATGCTTCCTTAACATGAATCTGTTGTTCCTTGTTCTACTTCTCCCAGTGCCCCAGTGCTTAATCCCTCAGTGCACTTGCTCCGTAACCCCAGCAGGTGCAGTGGGAATCTATAAACACAGCTGGTGCGTCTCAGCGTCGAAACTCTCAGATCTGCCCTCACCTCCCAACCTCTCCCCACCAAAGAGCCCCCCAGTTTACCCAGAATACCACGCATAACCCAGATTCACGATGCTGGCTGATTCTTTAATCAGAGCTGTGGGTACAACAAGAGTTCATGTCAACTAATTACAAGTATTCAGCGTTGCCGTCAGGACTTAAAGACATTTCTCGGGGTTAAAAAGCCACTGAGAAAGCTTGTGCATCAGCATGAGACAATAAAACTCACAGAATCTCTACAAAACGTGGGTCAACCTATAATATGCATTTACTGTTAGTGCAAACTGAGAAAAATTTTGATTTTTTGCAACAAATACAATAACAACACCAAGAAATTAGAGGAATAACTCCAGCGTGTAACAAATACAATACAAAACATATTCATTGCAGATTTTACAATGAATAGACTGTCCAGGTGCAAACTATTTTAGTAGCACTGATAATAGTTATTAACAGTTATAATAAGGATTAAGGGAAATGTGCAACAATCTAGAGCAAATCTTTTTTTGATCGGACATCTCTATAGACAGGAAATTACGTCATATTTACTGCAACCACTAGAGGGCTTTGTCACTTCAACGTAAACAGATGCCATTATTTTGGGGCTTATGTTGAAACATTTGACGTTATTGTTCTTATTGGGAGGACTTTCCAAAAATTATACATCATAGTTACACGTTACAGAAATTATATACATTAGACTTTTGTGGTTATGGTTTGGTGGATTTTTCTATCATGAAAATCAGATTTCCTATTTACAAAATCTATGTTGCTATAATAACGCAAGTATAGTTTTTCTACAAAATGCCCCCAACTAGCTGTTCTGCCCTTCTGCGTTATAGCAAAATATACACACACATGCGCACAAATTACACGCAATGCACACAAGCACCAGCTGTTGCAGGATTTTGTGTAATACATGCACGTATCAATTCCTGTGAATTCGTTGTGCTTGTATGCTCGCACCATCTGAATCCAACATCAAAAGAAGTCAGGACAACTAAAGCAGAGGTTCATTTTAAGTGGATGACCGGTAGTGTGTTTTTTTTCCAATGAGAACAGTATTGGAAGTCAGTGTAAATACAGACAAATGTACTATTAGAGAGAGTTCTTGCTTATGTATATATTAATGTATATGTAGAGTGTCACTTATTTGATTTCAAGCATTTAAAAAATACAAAATTAAGACAGAGAAGTGATCTATGATTGCAAAACCCTTATAACCCTGACAATAGCTGTTAAAATAATTTAATACCTTACACTGCATCTGTTTTCCTGCTGTATTTACAGACATGTCACTGGGTGTCTCGTCTCTTTTCCAGAAACTTGATGACTCTGGGTATCGGCTGTCTCATTCACTCTGATTTAATGTTCTACTTGGCTTTGCATTTTAACTTGTTAAGGTGTCGTGGTCTATACCTGCCCGCGAACGTTGGTCCTGATTGCTTAGGAAATTCAGCGGTGCCTGTGTGTAATGAGAGTGGACAGAGGTTAGAACAGCTCAATAGAAGAGATAACCAGTCTTTGATCCAAACAGCCATGCAGAACATACAGGCAATACCATCAGAAAATGTACTGTCAGGAATTTTGGAGTTTAAATTACTCCTGATTAACCTGAGTGGAAGTGGAGGAAGAGTTTTGGTGGACTTGAACAGGCTGAAAAGAAACACGAAGACAGTTGCTCACAAAAAAGCCGTCAACTTTTCTGAAATCTTATACGGCATTTACACAAAGACAAAAATAAAATGAGATGCTAAACATAAGCTATTCATACTTGTCACATCTAAGAGTATTATCGAAGCTCTTATTGTAATGAGGCTTTTTATTTATGCACCTGTCACTCACTTCCATCTAAAGTGATGGTGAAGTGTGAGAACAGCCTTCGTTGATCAAGATCAGTGAACAGTCTCACGTCTGCAGATGTCTGCTTTGTTAGTATCACAAAACATCGACACATCAAACCGCTGCAACGAAACATAAAGTAGAAAGAGTTTTAAATTCTTCTAAACGGCATTAAACCATTTTTGGTCATATTTGTTGACTGATATGAAGGCTGTCAATCGCTCTACTCAGTATCTTTCATACTTTGCTAGGAAGCCATTTCCCCCCCTTGTCACCCCACAATTATTAACTTCAACACACCAGTGATTTAACCTCTTCTTGTACAACTGTCAACTATTATAAGGTGTAATTATGCTTTAAAGATTGTATTCCACAAGCAAGTTAAGCTAACTCGCATCCAGGTGTACAGTGGATGCTATTCTGATTAGCTAATGTTAGCACCAGAGAACGTGTATAAGGATCTTCACTTTCTTCCCAACTGTACAGAAACAAATCTCAAATCTCATCTTGTGCCAATGACGTCATTTTGCGCCAGACTCTGTAGACAATTCCATTGGAGAAAAATACGATGCATTTTGTTCTTTAAACTACAGTTTTGGCTCAATAATGGCACAAGTCAAAAAACAATGGATACAATAATTTATAAGCAAAAACTATTTTCCAGCTGAAAACTGAGGGTAAACTGATATAACAAAGACAACAATGAAAAACAGGAAAGTGATTATTTTTCTTCTCTCCAAGATAAAGATGGCCTACTATCTTCTGATGTCACTGCCCCCTGTAATTAATATTTTTCTTCAATCAGGATTATGTTTGGATTTTTATTAAAAGTGTTAATTGATACTAAACATTGTCTCAAATCCCTCGGCTCATTAATATTCACAAGGGTGAGTTTAAAAAAAAACCCACCTCAGCCACATTGTGACAGTGCCTTCCAAAACACCTGAGGGGGGAAATGATTTCCTCATCGCCAGGCTAATGGCGTTCATTTCTGTTAATCTGTGGCCCAGTGTTTTCCAATTTGGAGGGTGTATCCTCACTCTCCACCGTCTAATGTGCTCCAGGGCCGGGGAGAGGCCACCCGCTCCTCATCTTGTGGCACTTGAATAAATGGAGGCAACCTGATTGCTGGGAAGGACGTGGCCAGGCAATAAAGCAATTAAGACGTTCCAATTCTTATCCAAAAGACAGGGCAGCAACCGCTCCAGAGAGAATTAATTTGTATATAATGGTTTCTTCTATTTTTTGATTCACACATTTTGTTCCACGGCTTTTTGGGGCCCTTTTGTGTGGGGAGTACACTCCTCCATTGGCTTGTCAGATAGATGGAAACAAATCTGTGGTTAATAGGTCCTCAGTGGACAAAAGAAGTCTATTGGAGAGTTGTTTTGTAACGAGTGGGAGGACAGGAAGTGACCAGAAGAAAGGACGCTGATAACAGGGTTGACAAACAGCTGCTCTTCTGTGGGTTGACTGGCTCTTGAGAAGATTACAGATACTACTGACAATGAAAAAGGCAAAATGTTTACCAACAATGTATTAAGTAGAGTTATCAATTGTCAAAAATATAACTTCAGCTTGAACACACTTAATTCATTTGTGTATTGCTAATGAATTAAGCTTTTTAAGTTGGTCCAACAATTTTCTCTTTTCACTATAGATTCAACAGATGGAGGTACCATGGACCATTCTTGAAAGGATTAGTTCACCCAAAATAGCACAGAGTTTCTCACTTACCTCTACTGGCACAGCTACACAGGTAGCTTTGGCGGTTACGGCTTTGTTGCCATTAGTCTGTCTGTTAGCAGGATTACTCAAAAACACCTGAACTGATTTCCATGAAATTTAGTGGAGGGGTTGGAGCAGGATTCAACAAACAGAACAGAAAAAAAGTCAATGCTGACTTGAAGCATGAGACTGGAAGCACTTACATTTAGACTATTTTATCCAAAGGGATGATCTTCTATTAGTCCTATGGAATTTTTACCTCAGCCACTCATGGGTCATAACACACCAACTCCAGTCTCCACATATTTGTACTTTACAGCTGTCTAAAATAAAACATATACCCCTTTAAGTGACAAAACATGTTTCTTTCCATTAGTAATATAGGTTAACTGACATTTTAGCGTAATTCGGTTCATTACAGCCAATTTTCTTTTGTAAAGAATGTAACTGTTGTCCCAGAAAAAAAACAACAAAGGAGTTCAAAGAGTCATAATCATTTTCTAATCACAAGTGTGATGGCTTATAGACACTAAATGTTTGAGAGCAAACAATTTTCTCTCCAGCTGGTCTCTTTATAGATCATGAAAATATACTACTTAAATCAATGGGAGACATCCCACACACAATGGCAGCCCTGCTGTTCAATGATGGCTTTTGTATTGGGGATAATCTACTAAGGTCATCAATCATGTCACGCATCCTCTTAAAAAGAAAAAGAAAAGAAAACACGGGCTGATGTAATGGATTGAAACATACATTTTACAAAGCAAGTCACCAAAAAAAAAAAGAAAAGTGAGCTCACGTGAATTCTGTATATATAAGAAATGCATATGTTTAGCACCATACTAGGGGAATAGTTTAGATGAAACACAAAGGGAGTCAATAAGGCAAAGTGTTCCAAATTCACAGTCAGGCATGTGGAGAGACAGGCATTTTCACAGCTAAAGACTCCCTGGTTGAGCTGGAAATGTACAATTGACCCTGTCTGCCTTTTCAAAATGGTGCAACATTATAACCTGGGGGAATGTGTTGTCATCCAAATGAGATAAGTTTATTTTCTGCGATGTAGCATTTGTTCCATCAGGCGGGGAGGCTATAAAGCTCGACGGATCAGTGGGGAGTCGAGCTCGGCACATGTGGTGCGAACAAGGAGCCCGACGAAAAGGCTTGGCCAGCGCCCAAATCTCTGCCTCTGCCTTCTGTGCGGGCCCAGCCTTGGAAAGCAGGAGGCCACAATATTGTGGAACAAATTTCCTCTAATCTGAGCGTGCTGGTCCGGGGGCTCCGGCGGGAAGACTGCTCTCCTGTGCCCTCCCCGCCTGTCCCACAGATCAGCCCAGTTTACCCTTCACAGTGCCAACACACTGCAAGACGGATGAAGTGTCGGCGGGGGGGTGAGGGCTGCCGGGATCTCGGCCTTCACACAGACCGCTCATGTGTGCTCTCAGCAGGCCAGAGCTTTGCCCTGGAGAAAGGAGCTGAGTGGAGAAGAGCTGGCAAGGGATTGGCCAGATCCCACCTGCACCCTCACAGCCAACGCTCGTACAACTTTAACAACTTTAAAGCGTGTCACCATCAGTCTGAGACTAATTATTGTTGCTCTTTAAATCGAGTCAAATACAAAAATATTAACTCATATTTAGTTTTCTTATTGTCTGGGTGCTCAGATTGAACCATTTTATCAGATGTATCCGGTCCTATTTTAACAATTAAAAACACAAGAAAGAAATGTATATATTCTAATACATTCTAAGTGCAGAGCTCCTTCCGTTGTCAATGACTACATTTAGATTAAATGCGGCGCCGATGGAGACAAGTCACGTGCTCTGCTGGGGACTGTATCCATCAGCTTCCAGTCATTTTACAGCAGCATGCGGAGCTCCTCGGCTCAGGATTGATCGAGACAGGAAAGGAGTGGGAGTGATGAAATATATAGCAGATAATTATTTATAGTGGCGATGCTGTGAAGCTCCTCCAGCACTTTCTTTTTTTTGCAGGGAGCTCAGGAAATAAACATTGTTTATACACCACAAGTTTGAGTGTTAAAACTTTGAAGTGACAGCTTAAAGATAAATTCCCTATGCTTGTGTGTGACGGCGTACTCTTGATTTGAGGAGTAATGAAAAGTTTATCATGACAGAATAACAATTTGAAGTTTAAACTAGTTTAAAATTAAAGACTTCACATGACATTCCTTACATTTCATTTCTGGTTTTACTCCAGTGAGTAAATATCTTCTCTTATCTGAACTATCTGGTGTTACCTTGTTTGTGTGGAAAATACTTTACATGTAAAGTTTAATTAATTCAATCAATCATTCTTTGTTTATTTCAAATTGATGACTTGATGGGACATTTTTTTTTTACATCTTCCTCCTCAACAATGTCATAAACTTTTTTGCCGTGTTAATAACAGGAGTCAGATGACCATTTTCTATATCCCCCAGTCACAAGTTCATATTCACACACTTGAGGTGAAGTTAGTGTGATTGTCACTGACCCATGTTTACGTTTCTTTGTTAATTGTAACACATTGCGCTACACTTTCAGACAGGGCTCATTGGGAAATACATCCCTGGTTCTTAAAACATGGCAACTGGTTAGAATCTTATATGATAAGATTGAATAACTACATACGAGTGTGGGTAAATATATACTGTACATACATATGGAATATGGATGCATGTACTTCATACGGGTATACTGATCTTACATGTTTCTAAAAAAAAAAGACAAGTGTGGTGGAAATACATTTGGACTCTGTTGGTGTAGGGTGTAAAGTGATTAAACATATGAAGTTACATACAATGTACTTTTTTGGTTTATATAACTCCAAACAACATAAAAGAAAAAACTCAAACATGCATGCTTTGTTTCCTGTGCACATGGATACTCACATGTCAGACGGATTCTGCCAGGAACCATGCAAACCTATTTTGGCCAGCTTTTTCTGAACACAAAAAGCACAAAAAGTATTGTTTAATATGATAAAAGTCTTAAGAATTATTCCTTAAATTATAAGCAATAATATACGTGATCACGATCAATAGACTTCATCTATAGACTTTCTTTTCTATAAACAATCTTTTCTATTTATATACAGCATCAACTTGCATTCTATTTCTGTTGTGGTCATTTAAAAATGAGGTAGAAGACTGTGAAGCACAACAGTTTATCAGTCTTCATCTCTGGACGGCTTACGGGAGCCCATTCTAGGAAATTTTCCAGCTGCAAAGCCTAGCTGAGCGCCGTTAAGCACCCGAGTGCACCCCGAGCCATTTTCCACTTGCAATAAACCCCGTTTGAAACAGGGCAGAACAACAGAAAAGTTGACTTGTTAACACGGGGAGAAGGAGGAGGACTTGTATGGTCTCAAATGAGCAGTCTGCAGTCTGGGGCATTTTCATGCACCCCAGGAGGGGGGAGGGATGGAGGGGGGGGACAGGCGGGGAGGAGGAGGAGGGGGGGGGCTGTGATTTCCATAGCAACAGTCAAGTCCCCAGCTGTCATGTTTGGGCTGAGATAGGTGCTGTGAGCATAGGGACCACTTAACCCCGGCCACACTTCAGCTTCGGAAGTTAAGATGCTGCTGAGTGTCTGTGCTGTGCCTCACTTAAAATGCAAACTCTATACCCCAGGGAAGATAAGGGAATGCTTCTGAATTAACCCGGAGATACGGGAGCTATGCAAAAAGCCTCCTCAGAAATAATTAACCATTAATGTTTTTGGATGTCATTGAATGAAGTGCAATAGAAAAAAAGAAAAGGCAGAGTGAGATCATCGAGCCAGGCTCACAAACACAATGATCGAACAATGGTGGGGGTCTATTGTTTAGTAACCCGAGAAGACAGACTGTCAGAAGCAAAAATTTCCAGTCCAAGATCAAAAGTATATTTTCTCTAAGTTATTTGAATCCACTTTAGACTTTAATCATAAATAATAATTCAAACCTTTTTATCGCAGCTTGTGCAGTGGGACAGCTCTATAGTTTATAGATCGGTAATGTCAAAATAAAAGCCTTGACAAATAAATTGTATTAAAATTTACTACATGCACCATTCTCTGTAAAAAAGAGACTCATCTCGCTTATTATGCTCCACCATTGTCCAGGTCACATGGTTTATCCCGACAATCACGAGCAGCTGAGCACTCTTGATGCTGAAATGAGCAAAAATGAATTCATATTAAGTGTGAAGCTACAAGCCTTTGGTTCGACAGGGAACATGGTACCATTCAAGTGTTTAAAGTGGGGCCCTTTAGTTGTTGAAATACACCACAGACTAACGTAAGGGCAGAGCAAAGGGAGGTAAAATATAGAGTAAAAACTATATTTGCTGAGAGGACATATGTTTTTTTTTACTTTCCCAACCAATAAGTTAATTGTGTTGGCCAGTCAGCGGTTTGTATTGGTCACTCATAAGGATGGAACGGCTAGCGGTTTCCGGGTTAACCACGGAAAGATTCCCGGCGGTTAGTATTACCGTGGGAACATTTAATTATGGTTAAAAACAGGGTCAATTACCGCGGTGTAAGGCTCATGGTAACAAATGTCCAGCATCAACCACAGTGACCAACAGTGTGAGTTTGTTACGTGCATGTGTGAAGTTTACTTTGTGTTTCATTCACGAACGTTTATGCGACACGTATTTAAACATATTTTTAAAAAGCATAAATCTATAACCTTGTGTGTGTTTCTTACTGGGCTAAACATTAACAAAACACACGCAATATGTGCTGCAGTCATGCTAACATTCTAGACCAGCTACTGAGTGTTAGCTAGCTAGCTAACAAACAACATACCAATTAGCAAATTACAAAACACACTCAACACTCAGTCATTGTTTTTGACAAAACACAAATAAAACAACACTGTGAACATGTTTAAAAGTTCAAGAGCTAACATGCTGATGACGTACCGGGAACAGGTGAGATGCAACACTTCCTCTGCGGTGGCTGTGTCCAGAATGAGGCATCATGGCCGAGAGCTCCCCCTTCCGGACTCTGCAGGCATCACTAATCAATCACAAGAATGAGGCTCAACAGGTAGATCCCAGATTACCCCCTCTGACACAGATATGGGTGTTTTCAAGGTTTTTAACCCTGATCATCAGTTTGTAACATTTCAAACTCCCTATAGAACATTTGAACCTGAGTCTTTTTCCATTTACAGTTATGAAATTATCACCTGTTTGACAATGAATTTCATTTTTGACCTAGTAACTGTTTTACAGATTCTCAATTAATCAATCCATCACACTGAAATATGTTTTAAATCATGTAATCTTATTATACAGTAAAATCATGTTATATCTTACTGTCTCACATGACATATGACACATTATATTTTTATTTCACATATAATACTCGTTATACTTTTATTTTTACTTTTACATATATTTCTGAGAGTTTACACTCCATTGTTTTATTCACTGTACTCTGTTATATATTGTTGATACTGTAATCTTGGAGTTAGCTTGCACAAGAGTTTCCCTCTGTGTTAATAAAGTCTTATCTTATCTTATCTTAAAAGCCCATAAAAGTAGTTGACTGTACAATCAGGGTTAACCTTAACCCCTTAACATCCATCAATATTTAAAATGAGATTAAATATTATCCAACTAAACAGGGGATTAAGTCAAATGGCCTCTTCAGGAGCCACCGCAACACATGATCCTTGTTCTAACCGTAGCAACTGCTCATTGTAAGTCGTCCGCCACACGCTGTGACGCTCTGTCTCCGCTGAGTTTTTCCACAACCTAACAGACATTGCTCTCGACAGGCCAGACAAAATGTCCCTGTTGTTTTGCAAGGGGAAAATGTGGCATTGTCCCTCCACGGCAGTCCCCTTCTGGGTGTGAATGGCCATCTAATCAAGCTCTGCCTTTCACTGCAGCTGGTTTACAGCGAGCAGCGGGGCTGACCTCTGAGGGGCCCGCCTCCCCCTCCCTGTCCTCTGGGACCCTTCAACAAGCTTTAGAGGCCAAATGAGGTGTAAGTCTATTAAAAGGGAGTTTGTGTGTAGATCACGGTCCCTCTGGGGGTGGGAGCCTTTGCCTTGTCATTCAGGTGCGGCTAATTTCCTTCTGCTCCACACGCAGACGTGAGGCCTGCCCGTGGTCGTCATCGCGCCTCAGACGAGACCCGCTGCTAGAATTTCAAATGACAGCTTCTCACGGAGGCAGCAGGTGATTTATTAAAACAGAGCAGTGAAAACAAAGAGAAGTGGCCCTAATGTTGTGGATTATTTTCACAGTGAATACAGTGTAGCTGTGGCGCGTTCAGAGTCTATGATCCAGCCCATTTATGAGCCGCATAACTAGTGTAAATATCACTGGATGCAAATTAGATGGAAAAACAAACAGCGACATTTATTTTTGCTCGCATGTTTCAAAATAGTCCAATTCAGGTGGAGTTTTGGGACGTGAACAGAGCCGCGGTGACAAACATTTGATCGAGCCGACTGCTGCTTGTTGATCTGAAACAGAAAGAGAGAGGCTGTGGAAGCTGACGTGAGGAAAAACGGGGAACGGAGGAACAAGGCCACGGGCGATGCTTGAGTGAATACGAGTTGGAATTTGAGGCATAAATTGATTGGAAGTGAGGGTTGTCAGAATAACATGATGTTCTACCAATCAGGGTCCCATAAAGAGATCTGATTATCGCAGTACCACAGAGGCACCTTCAACCTCGCAGCTCCGAACACAGATACAAGCGGAGTGCGGCGGCAAAACACCTGACAGTTACAGTGCAGTCAGGACAGTGATGGGATTTTCTACGTGGTGGCTCCGTGCTCCAGCGTACTGGCCTTGAGATGAAGCAAACGCCAGGCGCAGTTCACACTACACGTGTTGCTGTCTTGTGATCGGGAGTCTTGGAGTCGTTGTGAGTTCATACGACTCAGAGAGGGTGTCAAACACTTCATGATCTTTCACCAGGAGAACCACCTGACTCATGTGTCTTTGGCCCTTATAGTCATAAGCTCTCGAAACCCATTGTCTCTGCTGACAAATTCATCAGCACCTCTTTTTCATCCCTTGAGATATTTGTATTCTTTCGTTTTTTTACGGCCATTTTCCTGCTGTATACACACTTATAGGCTCACTCTGACATTTTCTGTAAATTTTACTATAGGAGGCTGGTTCCAGAAAATGTTTTCAACAACCGACTTGAATGTTTGAGTTTTTCAGACACAGCCTCTCCGAAACATTTCAAGAAAATGTCTGGATTTCAGTCTGAAAGCAGCTTATGTGTCTGTCTGATCATTAGATTTCTATTATGTCTTGCCCCATCACTCTTTGTTTTAGCAATGTTGCCATGTTACTATAGCTCCCAGTGTTATTTTAACCCATACAAATGATATTACTTAAATACTTCAAATATTCTTTCAAGTTCAGTACGTTACAGTCATGGTCATAGTGAGTACAGAGCCAACACAATGACAGATTTACCTCTGTCCTTTGAGCTCGCTGTGTGACGACTGAAATTACTTCTGCACAAGTGAAAAGACTTCCTCCACAATAGATCTCTCTGCACACCTGAGTTGTTCTTTATCTCTTCAGCGTCTTCAGCTTCGCCTCATGAATACGCTCAAGCAGAAAGACTCATTTCCTAAGACCAGGCCTGCACCTTACGCATGTATTAACGGATCACCTCTGAATCATGAAAGCAACTGTGCTTGATGATGAAGAAAAAAAAGTGACACACTACTGGATTTTTGATTAACCCCTTGAGCCTCCCTCCGAACAGACTGACCTGATATTTGGCTGAGGAAGAGCTTTCCTGGATCAAGCATTGACAGTGTTTGTCAGGGGGGACCGGGGTCAGCCGAGCAGCATTAACCTCTGGGAGACCATCTCTGTGCAGTGCATTAGTCACATGGAGGAGGAGGAGGGACATCCTGTAATAGATTATTGACCAGCGGGCAGCGGCCTGCACCACACCATGTGGTCCTAGCCAGCTACTGACCTCTTCATCACAGATGGAAGAGCCCACCTGCAGACTGGAGGGGACACACACAGACACACACACACATGCACACACTCCCATGGCAGCATAACCCCGGCGACTAATGACAAACACACAGGAGTAATATTCTCTGTTTGGTTGCAAGATAGTTAGCAGGACAAGGAACCTGAGGGGTATGAAACCATATTCACTCATAGCTATAAAATGGGAGTCCTTGGCTCATCAAATTGAAAGTGTTGGGGAAACAACAATTGCTTCCGTGAACTTAGACTACCTAATTAAAGGCAGGCAATTTCTCTCCGAGAGTCACACTCAGGATCTTTAATTGAAATCAAAATGAATATGGCTGGAGCACAGAGAGCAGGGTGGAGCGAGAGCTGGGGGTGGGGACGGACCACATTCTCTGCCAACTCGTCAGCTTGTGTGACTACATATTTGATTTCCTGAAAATAAAATGTGAAATCAACCTTTACATTTTATGACAAACAATGTTTTAAAGCAGCCAAAATTCACAAAAGTAAGAGAATGAAACAAACCAGAAGACAAACCCACAAAGACAAGAGCATCTTAGAACCATTGCCAATATCATCTGTGCTCTGTTTCCCTTTGGCTCAGCCTCGCTGTTTTTTTTTTGTTTTTTTTAATTGTTTGATAATTCATCTCCAAGCTCTAATTTACCCCCCATCGTCAGCCCTGTATGTTCAACCATCGTGTGAGACATTCAGCTGAATTTCAAATGAGCTCGTAGCATATAAAGCCTCTCTTCCAGGGAAAAGCACCTATTTATGGGCATGTTTGTTTTCCATCAACATTAACCCTTTGGGCGAGGAACGTCCGTATGCCGCCTTTTCAAGAGCAGTCCAAGGAACGTCCTTGGGCGGGGAGTCACACTGTTTCAGTTGTCTGGCGTCTCAGCGACTCCCAGGGTGAAAATACGAGATAATTAATGCGAGTACCAGTAACTGGTTAGCTTAGCTTTGCACAAAGACCAGAAACAGGGGGAAACAGCTCTGTCCAAAGGTAGCACATAGTGTTTTCTGCTGAGAGGTTGGACAAAGCTGAACTGTTTCCAGTTTAACAAAGCAAATAAAGCCATTTTCAGACAGGAACTCGTGAAATGCCCTGAAAATTGGATCCAGACATTTGCCTTTCACACATTAAGAAGGCAGCAGGAGAATGTCCAGGTCAGACGCGTTCACAGCAACAAAAAAATGTCCAGTACATTCAGGTGAAGAGTGGGTTGAGCAGCAGGGGACAGGACATGATGTATAAATTGTGCGGCGGAAATCATGTGTTTTTATGTTCACAGCACATCGATACTGGTGTTGGCCTTTTATCGCCAAAAGCTAACGGATCTTGTTTTCTTTCCAAGTCTTCGTCGCTTTCTTCTAATTGTATGGCACCTTTTCTTTCATCCACAGATATTCCTTTTGTTTGTGTCTTTTATTTCAGTTTTGCGTCCGTCAAGTGTTAGAAAAAGGCCTTTACAGACTTTATCATCTTGGCCTCCTCGTACAATGTCTGTACAAATCCAGGAGAAGTCGATGTGTGAACACAGCAGGTGGGGGTTGATGACGCTTCTAACGCTTCAAAAATTTAGAAAACAAATATTTATATATCATAAGAAAATCCGCAGAGTTAATATGTCACTTCCTGCCTCTGCCTGCACCCAGCTGATCCACCTCTCGCCTGAATAATGCAGAGGATTTGTTGCTGTTGTGAACGCGTCTGTGCAGAAAACCTCCCGCTGCGTTGTGCATGTGTGAGAAGCAGACTGTGGGTAAACTCGGTAGCTAAATCTCTTCCCACATACAACCCCACCAGAAAGATTTCAGGTGAGTATCTCTCTCAGATGTAAAGGTAAATGGATTTATCATTTGTGGGTTTTACCTTTTAACGTAAACACGTGAACTGATGAATTCTGAATAACAGGGTGAAACCTTTTTTGGTGTCTAATTTTCCTTTTTTTCAAATATGAATAACCTTTATACATAAGAAGATTCGCTGTTCCCCAAAAATCCCTGTGAACCTTTTTGAATGTGCAGCGAACACATACATGCAGGCGAAGAAACGCCTACACACCCACACAGGATTGAGAATATGAGGCTATCAGAGGCGCGCACATTACATTGACTGGTGGAGGTCTTCACTGTTTAAGTGGAGCTGCCTGCTGAGGTTTTCCTCGCCGGCAGCAGGCCTATAAGAGTGGTAAGTGGCGGTGATGAGACACTGTCCCCTGTGCCTCCTTCAGCTGCCATTCCCTCTAAATTGAAACAGAGTCCTGCAAATAAATGCCACATTCGGAGAGGGGAGAACGCCTGAAAGTTGCATTTCATATAAGCACCCGTTGGGGAATTGGCCCCGGCACAGTCTGCTTTATTCGCTCTGCTTTTTGTTATTTATATGATGAAGGAACACGGCTACGTCAGGGTCATTCAGTGTTCATTTATCTTTTTATGTTGTGTTCTTCTAAGGCAAGCGGCTCCAGCCAGGCTGCCTATAGCAACACCATGCAGCCCCCTGCCATGATTCTGAATATTACAGACAATCTTATTCTGACGATCTCACCTCTCGGTATCCATCTGCATTAGCTTTACCCCTTGTTCATTAGCTGTGAACGGCATCTCTCCTTAAGATTAATTGAAGCTGGGATAAAAGAAGATGGCTCCTAAGTGTGGTCCACGGCTTCGTTATTCATGTTTGCCCGAAAACAGCAACTGTAAATCCTCTAAGTTGTTGTTAAGCTGCCCGTATTACCATACGTGTGCCATTTCCACGGAGTGACAGACCCCCTCTGGATCAAATGGGGACTATTGATCCTGCAGCACTCCATTTCAAGTTAATTGTGCTTGAAATGAGGTGCACACACTCAAGCATACCTGCATCGGGAAGGTTTTATTTATTTATATTTGTCAGGGAACCCATGTCAGAAAATATTCAATTCACGTCTTGTTCAATTTTGCTCAAAAAGAGCCGGTTGTGCTGAAGTATGCTCTGAAACTCGCTGAAACAGATTGAATCAGACTATGATCCTTGGTGCGACATGAGACTCGGTCAACGTGGGAGCGTTTTAAAGGCAAAACGATGCAGGGGATCGGCTGGAATTATAGTGTGGCTGTGATTTAACCTCACCGGTGGAAAAAGCCTCATCAGATTCAGCCCCCCCTCCTCTTCCCTCACACTGCTCCCCAGCTTTGGAGCCTCATTCCCCCGGTAAGTAAACCTGGCTGTAATATTTCAGCAGAGGTCAGGAGAAATCTGGCCTCCCCCTGACCCCCATTCCCGACGACGCTAACAAAGCAGCCTCCAAGGTAACCAGGCATGACGAGCCCTGGCAGAACCGAGGAGGCTGGAAGCGCCGGAGTTCCTCGGCAGACGTCCTGCTCAGCCTTCAGCGTGATCATGTGCCAGATTATGACTTCGAATGCACACACATACTGCAACCTACAAATCACTTATCGCCCCGCAGCACAGCGAGGCTTAAAGTGGCGGGAATGCGGAGTGGAAAAGAGGCACAGGAGATTAAATGTTTCAAACATAATCAAATCGGAAACAGATCAAATCCCTTCCCCTTAACATACTCTCATGATGCATTATATAACCTCACTAAAAAGCCTGCAACGTAAAGCAAAACACTCCATAATGATAAAATACACTGACGGGGAAAACTTGAGATAAGATAAATTCATGCTTAGACGTGAACTGATCATTTTCACTTTAATATATCAAGTCCACACCACAGGCAGCCCCAGCGTCGGTGACTGGCAGCGAACGTCACAGCCCCCTCCGCTGGCCCCGAGCCAGAACAACCCCATTTATAGAGCAAACCCCTCCCGCGGTTTGTTTATAAGCCCATTCTTTTATAATAGTATATATAAATAAGTGAAACTGTGTAATGGATCGCATTAAACAGGCAGGCATATTGAGGCAGGATTTAATTTGCATGCCAGATTAGCTTGCTATTGGTCGGGGCAGCGCCGTAGGGCAGCCTATTCATTAATAGGATCTAGTCTCTTCAAATCCATTAAGTCAATTGAACCCATACATGATCTGATTTCAGCAGCACCATGTAAATGTTGTACTGGGACAGGCCTTTGCTCTCTCTGAACTGCAGCGGTGTAGTGGGATTTGGAGACGTGAGGTGGGATTTGTAAATAAAAAGGTAAAACATATAGATAACACAGTGTGTCCATGGAAATCAGTTAGTAGGCTACAGCACGTGTTGTCACGTCACAATTCATCTGCTGTTTTCAGACATGAACTCCGGATCATTTCTGGAAAATTGGTTGGATGTGCACAGGGGTTCTTTGAATTGTTTGGGATCAAATTAGCTTTTTGGATTTAGGGATGCTATTAAAAGAATTTGTATAGATTACATGGACTGTAAATAAAGATGGGAGACATGATGGCTTCCCAACAAGTGAAGCCAAAGTGTCGCCACCTGATGGCTGGCTGCGGTATATGTCATGAATCCCTCCGTGTGAGTGGATGGGACATGGTTCAAACGTCAAATATATATTTTTTCTCAAACACGGTTTCTGTCATTTTAGGTAGTTCTTGCCACAAGAAGCGTTAGTAATTTGATACTATGAAAACTGGGGGAAACTCATAAGTGACAGTTGAGACTGACTCGTGATTGGTCGAGCACATGTATCAATGGGACCTTGATGCCTTGGCTTCATTCCTTGATCCCGTCTCCACAGACTCTGGCTCTAAATGCACAAGATGGCAGCATTAGACATTCTGGCTTCATTTCTGGACAATGGGAGGAAGTGGAGATGCGTCGTCCATCTTTATACACTGTGATAGTTATAGTGAGCTGTTTGTAACTATGGGTGAGAAATTGTGCTCCAGGCACAAAGTTGAGCAACTGAATTAAGAAACCCAATGTGCATAATACCTACTTATACAGATGACTCTTAATGCAGTCATCACGTGTCCTGTCGTAGTATTAAATATAAAGCAACAAGGCAAAAAATCAGTTTCGTGCAAACACCTATTGTAAGCATCAACGCTGCATCCACAGATCATCGGAGGTGGCGACTCCCTGCCATGTTAACAAACTGACGGCGGATGCAGTGGTGGTGGGGGGGTGTCAAGATGACCTAAATCCTTGTTTGTGAGGCTGGCTGGTCAGAGCTGAGGAGGGGAACACTGCTGGAGGCGCTCGGAAGACAAGGCCCAACGTAGACCAGGTCATGCCTGAGTGACCCGACGAGCCCCAGATTTACACACTGTACACACCCCAGCATCTGGGCCAACAGGGAGCCACACACACACACACACACACACACACACACACACACACACACAGCTAACTCACAGATACACACACATCCACACTATCACTGTGAAGACAGGACAGGGACTCACCATGGGGAAATCTATACAGTTTATAATTGGGGGAAGGCTACTGAAGGAAGAAGAGAACCATAACAAATCTACACAAGGGTGCATGAGGCTAAATAGACCTGGATGTCTGAAAGGAGACTCAGAAAAGGGGGATGATTTTAGGAGGGGAGATATGATAAATACATGTGGAGCAGTGCAAGAGTATAAGTGTGTCTGTTGTGTTATTTGTCAGTTTTTTCCCTCATTTTGGTTCAGATTTTCAAAAGGAAGTTCACGCAAAACATCCACATTCACGTACATCGGAATTCACATGAAGAGGAAAAGAAGAAGTACATGTATTTGGTTGGTTATAGGTAAAAAAACAGCCAAATATAACTAAGGGATTACAGTAGGAGGCTGTTAACTATTACTCACCTTAAACACGTCATTCTGAAAACCCTGAGCTGTGTGTGTCAGAGGATTTGTCACCTCCGCTGTGAGGTTTTCCTGCTTTTCAAAACACACAAAGAGGGAAAATTAAATCCTTGGAGGAGGATTTAGACACTTATATAACTCCCCAATTATAAAGTTTTTTTCCCCCCTTCCCCTTCAAGAAGCCTCAGTGCCCTCCCTTCTGTTTATATGACTCACAAATATCTAATACTGAACTGTGTATAATGCCAGTGTGCCCACATGACTGCAGAAAAGGCTCTTTCGCTTTCTGCCCGACTGAGTCAGGCATAATGGGAGGCTTGAAAAGCTGCGAGCTTAAACCAGCACAGTCCTGACAAAGCCTCGGTGGCTTGCTGGGAGACTGTGCATCCCGGGAAGTTGCCAAAAAACTAATTTTCAAGAGCACTCAGCATGCTCCTAAAGCTGTCTAATGGAACCACACCCAGGCCGGACGCTAAATACCTCAACTCCTGCATGGGCAATTTGCTGACAATGACGAATGGAGTGATCACAAATTCAAATTTAAGAGAAAGACATAAGAAATGATGGAGAAACAGCTTTTCCCAACATGCAACACGAGAGCTGTAGACTGTACGGCCAAAAGTATGTGGATGCTTCAACCGTTAAACCAATATGTGATTGTTGAATATATAATAGTCACTCCACTCTTCTGTGAAGGTTTTAAACAGTTTGTCAGAACCAGGTTGAAGATATTTTCTTCCACGCAGCCACAAGAGCATCTGTGATAATGTCTCTGATGTTGGGTGATAGGGTTTTATAAAGGTCAGTCAAGTTCTTTCACACTATAGGGCTGCAACTAATGATTATGTCTATTATCAGTCAAGCTACAGATAAATTAATCGACTCATTACCGGGTGAAAACACCACTGAGCTTCAACTTCAACACAACGTCTCACTTTGACCAACAACACTTATTTCATTTACTCATATCATCATATCATGTATAACAAAGGCAAAGAGAAAACACTCATATGAGACACTAGAACGTTTTGAATTGCGGGACTTTATTGAGATGCATTTTTGCACTTTTTATTACTGAGGGTCGGGAAGAAATGTTCTTTAATTTTGGCCATATAGAATGTGTTATCCTAATCGATAGCAATACCTGAGTTCTGCACGATGTCTGAAATGAAAAACCAAAACTGATTAATTGAAATACGTGTGAAAACTAAACAAAATAAAGCAATTTACTACACAAACTAAAATGTAACTAATCAAACACATTGTTTATAAAGTCTGGACATAAAAATGCACATACCTGTGTGTTCTATCCTACGTCGGGTATGTAAATCTGATTCACGAGAGAGTATCTTGTACAAAGAATGCTTGGTATTTTCCTCCGTTCTCTTAAAAGACATATTTTATGATAAACCACAATGACGCTGAGTCATCGAGAGGTCCCTTTTTGACCCCCCCTTTACCTGATGGCCTCAACCCTCCCTTTCCCCTCGACTTATATTTCAACCAACCTTTGGTGTACCTGTTTACATGTCTGTGGGTGGTCCGGCTGGAACTTAAAAAAAAAAAAAAGTCCCTTCCCCCTCACACACTGGCAGATCCAGGCAGAGAGTACCTGTTTACCCGATATAAGGAAACGGCCGAAGCTGCCTGCTTGTTTTGCAGTTTACGTCCTCGGCAGAAAAGGATCGAGGGTGGGATCATTCAGTGAAAAAAGAAAGAAGTCCCCTGGTCTGGCCTCAGGACCACCTAACCTGTGGCTTCTATTCCTGAACCCTTAATGTGTGTGTGGTTGGGGGGGGGGGGGCTTTTTCTCCGACAGTGCTTCCCCATATTCCCTGACCCCACAGAGACATACAGTGGGCAAATATAAAGCAGGGCTTCATGAAGCCTGAGCTTATCTGGGCTCTGAAAGTATGTGAGACATGCCTGGGAACAAAAGGCCGTCTCTCAGCCTGGGAGCGGGCCAAGGGGATCTCTTTCAGCGGCCACAGATTGCCCTGTGTTTTCTTAATTGACAGACCCTGGCCACATTTGATAGAAATGACATGCAGCTGGCAGACAGCCCCCGTCCGTCCAGGTAGAGACCACCTTTCAGCAGCGAAATTGTCCTCAATCTACTTCATAAAGAAGTTCCATGGAGGTCTCCCACGTCCACGTCACACACGCATCGTGCCGTGGTGGGTTCATCTCGCTGGGCTTTACACCTGCGTGGGAAAAGTTGGTTGAATGTTGTGGGGCCAGCTCTCACTCATCTATACGTACACAGTGGAGGTTATTTCACAAACAGATTTATTTATCTACAAACTGTAGAATCCTATATTTCACTGATTGTATTTAACTCAACTTTTAATACCTATAATTCTATTTAAAACATAACCAGACTCACTCTAATGTATATATGTTAAAATGTATTCATTCATAATATACATGTGGTATATTTCTTTCTAGTAAACCCTCTAGTATCCACTTTCTTAGTTTTCTCTATGTAGATACTGTAAAGATCTATATGCACAATGGCCTCTGTGTGGCTTCATGTTCCCTATCCCCCCAGTCTGAGGAAAGCACGTCCTCCGCTGGCCACACACAGTAGTGCACCCTTTTTTTATAGCAGGCCTGTCAATCAAGATGCAACCACACTTTATATGTGTTTGTAAATTGAAGCCTGATATCGAATCTCCAATAGAATTAAATGCTATTTTATATAGAAACATGTGGTTGTATGTTATTATTGGGGAAAAACCTAAAAATCTTTAAAGTATGCTTTAAAAAAGTGTCCAAAGTAACATCTTGAACTTAATTCACTTTTGTATTTCCTCTATTATTTGTTTGTATTCTGACTTATTATTATTATTGTTTTACTGTGGTCATAATTTATTATTATGAAAAAATGTATTATAAAAGAAATCTTTCAAAAGTTAATAAGAGCTAGAACAAATCAAAACACGCTTCAGGGATGTGAGGCTTTGATTTAAAAAAACAAAACCATATTATGTGGAGGTTCAGTCCGAGAAAGGTGGTGTTAATAATTACTGGATTTATATACTTTTCCATTAGAGTCTTAACAACTGCTTCTTTATGATAGTGTGTCTTTAGTGTGTCGCCACTTCAGTGCTGAAAAGATGCTAATGCGTCTCTGCGATCTTCTCATGATGACAAGCAACAACATAAACTGCCCAAATTCCTTTGTCACGTCACATATTGTCCAAGTCTCTCGTGTGCATTTAGACGCCGGGCATCAGAGAGGCCCGAGCTCCACAGGGAATAAAGAGGACGACATATGGCATCCATGTCTCAAGCCCTGTGATCCGCGTGGGCTGATTTCCCATCCGGTGCAGGAAAGAGGGGATTTCAGGGTGCCAAACGGTGTTGGTCCCCTGTGGATATTACTGGGCCATGGAAGATAAGAAACCAGCCACCCCAGACATCCACGTCCATCAGGGACAGATAAGAGATGAAAAGGCCGATCAGCTCCATCTGAACCTCCTCTGATCTACTACAGGCTGGATGTGCTGCGACCTTACAGCGCTCACTACCAGAAGTTTTCCTTTTCTTTTCTTTTGGTTTTCTTACATTTATGTTGCTACTACTGCATAAGTATATTTTTCAATAATTGAGTGTTTATTAGTTTTTTCTGTTTTTATGAGGGTTTCCCAGGGTCCTGATAGATCAAGTTGTTTATTTGAGAGTCAAACAGGCCACGAGAACTTAAAGCAAATGTGCAACATCTTTCACAAAACACAATAATCCAGTAAATCACATTAGTCAGAAATGTGGGATATTATTGTACTAAAGAGTGTAATCCTTAAATGGTCATTTATATTCAAATTCAAAAGCTGAAATGTTGTAGTCAAAGTAGCCTGAAAATAAAATAGGTCATTGGTCTTTTAGTTACAGTCATAACTCTGGTTTTCTATAAAAGGTCATTTTCATTGCACAACTTAAACAGAATAAGTAAAGGAGTTACTGAAATCAAATTAGAATAACTTAAACCTACTTAAAATAAACCTAAAATAAAGAAATATGTTTGCCTTGGCCTGTTTGGGGTATAAAAGGCGAATCTAAGGCCTTTAACCTTTAGTGTGTAAAACATTATGCTTAAAATGGTCTGCACAGAATCAGGGGAGTTAAAGACGATAAAAACCTTGTTCACCAGCATATTTTCAGCATATTCAGGCATTTCAGTTGCATTCTGACCCTTCCTAATCAATTACTCCAAATATTAGATGATGGACTGGACAAGTGTTGGTTTAAAAGCAGGTCCATTCCTCCACTCTCTCAGCCCTGAGAGTTGACCCCCCTCCTGCCCCAGCCCTCTGACACCCAGGGTTGAGTCCCTGCCCAGTCCCGGGCACCCAGAGGCCAAGTTTCTATAGTTATGCTTCATTTGCCAACGATATAAACACACACTGATTTACCTAATAGAGAATACAGTAAACGCATACAAAAAGAAAAAAACATGATGAGTATCCGTCCTGGCAGGAGCATTTTGCCCTCTGACTAATCTGGGCTGCTAAATTGTGAGTAACTGTGTTGAACTTGTGTCCTCCAGCCAACAGAGATCAGAGTTCAGCATTGTGCTGTAATCGCAGATCACATCTTGTTATGCTTAGTGGACACTGAGAGATGCCGGAGGCTGTAATTTACTTTGCGGGAACACAAAGATCTGCGTCAAGACAAAGGCAAAGTCTGAATTCGGTGAACAAAGGCCCAATTTAAATTAAACACCATCCATGTCTGTAGATGGGGATATCCAAGAAATGAAGTGTGATGATTTGGAGGAGGATATCTCTTCATGTTTGAATCCACAATATGATTAACACATTCAAAAAAAAAATACAAAAACATCACCTTAGCCTCCTCTGTCTCATTCAGCCGAGCTGCTTCCCTCTGACATGGAGGAAACTCGCAGTATTATTTGACAAATGGAGCACAAACAGCAAAATATGTGTTTAGTACATGTCCCGGCCCGTAGATTAATGACATTAACGAAGTTTCCATTAGCGCAGCGATCGGGGGAGACAGAGGCGTCCATGCGTGAATCCACATGACTGAATCACTGATAAGAGAAAATGAAACACATCTCTGTGGGCCAAGAGGGGCCAGGAAACGCCACTCCAAATTAGCCCGCGGCCCAATTTGTTGTTACTTCATTAACCGACCAGCATCTGCAGAGGAGGGGAGGCAAGTTGTGACCCATCTTCAGTTGAAAAAAATTCCCATCTCTGATTTTTGAGAAGGCCTCAGGAAAAAGAGAAGGAGCAGCTCCCTGTGCAGAAAGGTTGGAGTGGATCAGGGATCTGACAGGAGCTCCATCAGCCGGCTACTGTGCACGAGGAGAGTTTCACCTGGTTGTGAATCCCCATCATAAACATCTGGAGCATGACAGTGAACAAGAGAGGACACGTGGGTCTGTTCAGCTCAGGTTTCAAGATCTCAAAGCTGATATCTCCCCCGTGGATCTATTGTTTCAATGGATATTCAAGACGACCATGAAGTGTCTCAACGTAAGAATTGTTGGAACACAGGGTCTCTTTTCTTGGAAAATGTGCAGTTAAAACATTTGAAATAATGAAACTTTTTAAACTCACAGACGCATTAATGTCCCCCTTATATATAATATATGCTATTATTGATATACTGTTAGATGTATTATATAACAACTGGGTTCTTCTGCAGTTGCTAGGAGGTCCATGGTAAGGTAATGGCTTAATGGCTTAAACAGGTGAAACATCCAGCTTCTTCTGCCACTTTCCAAACTGTCTGCGGTCAAGTTGCATTATGGGTCATGTAAGCGAGATGCTGTTGTCAGACAATATCTCTGGTTCTGCTGCATTGACTTTTATACCTTTTTAAAACTGTCCCATCATGAGTCTGATAATATTATAGGATATAGTGCTGGAGTATTGGAGTATTATTCAAGTCCATCAGCTAAAGATCATTACTCAAGTGTCTCTTTTACACAGATATTTACAGTGCTAGCATCAAAACTATTGATTATTGTTATTACCGACATTTTTAATTGATCGACTCATTATTTAATCACTAGAATAACACATCATAAGTTCCTTCAGCTCAAGGTGATGTCTTCAGAAAACGTGTTTGACCTGATCAACAGTCAAAAACCAGATTATATTCAATTTAGTGATTTTAAAGATATAAATAAAAGCATAAGATCCTAACATCTGAGAATCTACTTTACAAATTACTTAAATAAATAAGTTAAAAGGTTCCATCAACAACAAAATGATATTAAAACTCAATTGTTGTCATTAATTGATCATTTCAGCACAATAGCACATGGAGAAACCGGCACCTGATGGTAATGCCATAAAAATAGTGGCAGATATTTTAATTAATATTGTCATTCTTTTATTTTGGTGAATTTTTTGTTGTTTCTCTTAATCACAACTTCTGTTATAAGCAATGATTCGTTAATGAAGACACCACACAGTGACGATGCTGGAGTGAAACACAGGGTTCCTCCCAAAGAACTGGGCCAGCACATTCTTCAGCCATGCAGTCAGTGAACACTCGAGTCTCTCTGGCTGTGAGGCGCCATTCATTCAGGGCAAATCACACGAAAAATGTCTTAATGAAGAGGTAAACTTAGTGCGGACTAACTAAGCGGTCTGCGGGGCCGGAGCCGGCTGACCATGTGTTCCCCGTCCGGGCCCGGGGTTAGGGCCGCGGTAATTAGGGAGGATGCTAATGGCTCTGACAAGTCTGAGTCCCTGGAAAGCTGGAAACGTCGCTTCAATTAGACGGCACCCTGAAGACGTCTTGTGTGGTATTGTCATTCATTCCACTTGGAGGCTGCAAACACACATAATATAGTTTTTTTTGCTCACATCCCTGAAGCCTGAAAGATTTTCCATCACCAGCACCTTCACTTCCCTCCCAAACCTGAGCCCACCAGATTCTAAACACACATGTTTATTCATGCCGATTTTTAAAACCCGACATTATTTCCTGCTTGGTTGATCGACATTTCGATGGCCACGCTCACAAAAGCCACTTTAATGTTGTCATTAGTTATGCTTCTCTGGTGGGCAAAAGATGGATCCCTAAGTCCCAGGATCCAACGGGGGCCGTGTGTGAATGGTTGGGGGAGATAAACTACATCAAATAAACGGGGGAAAGACTCATTCACTGATGGAAGACGGCGGCGGAAAAAAGTCTGTTAATTAAAAATATGAAAATGAACAAAATCTCTGACACAGTTTTGGGCCCGTCTGAGCAGCTACAGTGATTCTCGCTCCACCTTATAAGAACTTCATTTAATTAACAGGAGGCTGCAAAGTATCTTCAAGCAGTTTCTAATTATTTTCCTGAGCAGATTTTTAAGATGATGTATAAACGACTCAAAGTATTTAGCTAATTCTTACTTTATTATTCAGTTGGTTAATGTTACATGAAAAATATTCCCAAGTTTACTTATTTCTCTTGGTTTTTTTTAAACTTCAATGTGGTTTTATTTGCAGGTGGACTTAAGTAACATTGACATTCAAGTCTTTTGTTTGACTGGTTGTTATACGACATGAAACAAATAGTAACTGACCTGTAGATATGAGGTCAAAAGCTATTTAAAAGTAGAACTTATACTTGAGACTTACACTTATTATACCGTCATAAGGGGGGAAGCCTTATATATTTTATACATATACATTTCTTTCTTTAACTCATAGAATGAAAGTGTTTGGCAATGGTTGATGAGATTCAGTAATACTATACTAATAAGTATGTGGGTATAATTGTGTTCAAACAACAACTTATGGTGTATTGATGTATTTAAAAATTTGATTTGAGATATTTAGTTTCCTGCCTTTAAGGAAATACCATGTGTATTATGTGTGTAGTACCGTGTTTGTGAGAGAATGTAACTGCAAATGGTAAATATTCCCTGTTGCTGAGTTTTGGATAAACGTGTAAAATCGTTAATTTCAATCCAGCTGAAAATCAAGATCTCAATCTATTATACGTGGGCAAACAGAACTGACAATTTAAAACAAGCCTGTAAATGTATTGTTAACATGTCAGGTCTATCAAAGAAAAAGAATGAGCTCCTCAATACCTCAAACTGTAAATTCATGTATTCTGTAGAATTTAACAACTCGCAGACTAAACTTTGATGAGAACACGTCAGAATGAATTCGTCTTTTTCACACATTTGATGCATAACAACAGCATCAACTAGCCCATAATTCACATTTTTTGTCACCAAACACAGTGGTAGAGTCATATTTACATAGGGTCACATATTTTGAAAACTGCGATATTGATGTTCAGAACAGACTGGAAGATATGATGCTATATGAAAAGGACCAAATGATGTTTGGTGATATTTTATATAGACAGATTATCAAACTTTTCATATCAAATATCTAAATATAATGTTAACAATAGGTCACAATCTTTGCTTTACAGCTAAACCACTAAATAAAATACAGTATATAATACTAATTTTGACAGTGGTAGCACAGCTATATATATGTGTATATATATGTATGTATATATATATATATATATATATATATATATTATATTATAATTGTTTTATTGGAAGGATCACAGTCAGTAAGTTACTCTGTCAGGGAGGACATCGAAAAGCAGCCTGAGATTAAAACTCAAATTTATTCTTTCTTTTAATAAGTACAGTATATTACATGCTGCCAGGGGCTAAAGCTGCATTCTGAATAAAATGAAGCAACCACATTGTTGTGCCTCGGTATAAAATGATCAGTTTCTATTGATCAATAATTTAGACAAGTGCCAGATTATTGGCAGGGAGACAGAATATGTTGGGCCGGCTGCATTTGAGAAAACCCCCCATACACTCAATCACTGGAACAGAAATTGCTCCATGGTATATAATAACGCAGCAATGTTTCTTTCCCCCTCCTGCAGATCAATGCTAATTGAAGTCTTACATGATGAATGTAGTCTGAAACGTTTTTAACCCACTGGCTGCTGGACAGGAGCGAGGACGGTTCACTGAGCACATGAGGTGTTTTTACACGGATTATTGAGACTGAGCAGTTACAGCTGATTCGTATAATTCCCTTTGCGTGCATAGGAATATTCTCCATTGTGCATCATTTGATCACTTGATAGTTTTGGTTTAAGTGTGAATAAAATACAGAGAGATTATTCAAAGCGAGTGGCTTCGCGAATTGAAATTTCACAACCACCGATGCTGTAAAGTCTCGTCGGTAGCAGAAGGAAAACCGGTCGATCCTCCCAATGTAACTCTCTGTAGGTGCACACTGAGCCCGTGGACGGCACACAGCAGATGGGGTAAACCGTGCCATCAAGTGGAAAATAGACCTGTTGTGTTGTCACAGAGACAAGTTACAATATAGTCTGCCCACCGGACCTCCAGGGGAAACTGAGGGAGTATAACACCTAGCTGCTGCAGCGAGGGGATTCTTACTGTGCAATCACTGCATCAGGTAAACGATGCTTCTGTTCACAAACCGCCTTAGTAATCAAACAAAAACTTTTCATCATCTAAATCTTAGCAAAAGAGATTCTTGGCCTTTTCATACAGGTTCCTCCTGATACTGGCTGTTGATATATTTAAATAATAGAGCTGCATGCACTGTTAGTTTAGATGTAATCGTGCAACATGAATAAAATAAACATCCCGACTCACTGCTGCCACCTTGTGCCTCTTTGAGTCATAGACCCACAGTGCACTGAAGTTCTGCTCGACAATGTGAATCTTGTTTTTCTCGATCACTGCACTTTTGCACACAAACACAGGCACAGACATCCTTCTCACTGGTAGAGAAGGATGTCTGTGCATAAACAACACTGCTTATAAAATTTAAGAATACCATTTATTGCTTTATCCAAACAGTTGATGGCGGAAAAGTGATGGTGTTGTATTTTATAATTTAATATTTGTTTGTATAAATCATACATTTTGTTACAGGGAAACATTTCAACACAGTTGCTTTGTACAAAAGTCATTTCAAAGGCTTAAAGGAAAACAGTCATAATAAATTCCTATACTTATTTCAAACATGTTCTATGCATTTATTACCTCCGTCAAGGATGTTTCCATCCGTTTGTCTGTTCGATTCTTTGTTGGCAGGATTATGCAAAAACTACTTTACTGACTTCCATGACATTTTTTGGAGGGGTAGGGCATGATGTAAGGAGGAGGATTTTGGTGGATCCATTTTTTTTTTTTACTTTCTATAACATTTCTCTACATTTTCGTGGATTTCTCCTAGAATAATTCATTGATATTGATAAAAGAGGCATGTTAAGGGGATTGATATTTATGAGTGTTTGCAATTTGGTGCAGACGCAAATAAGAATCTGGATCTAGTGAATTTAATTGTGGTTTCATTAGGGGACTGTTGGGCCTTGGTGGAGATCCTCTCTCAACAGAGTGCCATTCAGGTTACTAATGTAGATTAAAGGGGTTGCATCACACAAAACAAAACAGCACATTCCCAGTTACCCCAGCATCATTTAGCCATTAAGACTTGATTGAAGTGCTAGAACTGTTGCTTAAAACAGTTTTCATCAGGAAACATTTAAGCACTGTAAACAATGAGGTCTGTTGATGATCCTGAGGAGACATTCTTTCTGGAAGACACATGATCTACACAACAAACAAAGCACCTTCACTGTGTCGTGACGGCAGGCAGAGGTCTCAGAAAAGGAGATAATAAAAAAAACCTGGACGAATAAAACAAAAGGCTAGACAGAGCTGGTGGTAAGTGGGAAAAAAGCTTGGCAGGAAACATTGGGTGAACGGTTCCTTTAAATGGACACTTAACATGCAAAATGAGACGTTTAATTCAACTCAAACATGTTTTAAATGTTTCTAAATGAAACATAAGGATTACGGCTTCTTCTTTTTTTTCTCACAATATCATGTACACAAGGTACAAACAATACAACACACTCACTGTACTTTGGTTAGAATTGCTTTTTTTTTTCTAAAAACCAAGATTATAACAACACCCCAAAAAAGTGCAGTGACATATTTTGGACATGAGGCAGCAATTCTTTAAAATGTACATGGCTTTCTTCAGTCATTTAAGCATTTTCAGTACCATCTTGAATACGTATCTCCGATCACATTCAAACTTGAGTGCAACACATTCAGGGTTTTATAGGATTGTCTCACAGCAGCTCATGAGCCTGTGACTGCTGATATGAAGACACCTGTAGCAAAGAAATGTTGATTACCATCGATCGACTGTTTCCAACATTATTTGTTAATGAAATGTGCTGCGAATTATGATTTTAAGTTCTGGGACCATTTGGATATTTGACACTCGAGTTTAGACATTAACACGTAATGAGCTTGTAGAGTAGATATACTGCTGATACCACCTACCTGCGTCGTGCAGATTCATGACCCTTTGGTTATATCTGGAGATTGATAAAAGGAGCGAACCCCAGCACGTCCTGAAGAAGCACCAGAGCCCTCTGTAATGGTGGCTCCACATCTATCACAACGTTGCGCTTCCGTAGAGGATCGAGGCTCGACTCTGTCACATTGTGGCAGTGATTCACCTTCAGGGACTGTAGCTTTGGGCAATACTCCGCAACGGTCCTGTGAGCACAGCATGCATAAGACATTACGGATGGTCGCACAAATGAGACGATACGTGTCAAAGTGTCGACACAAAGTTAGTTGGATTCAACTTGAGAGTAAGATGTACCTGATGGACTCGTTTCTGACCCTCAGGCAACCCGTCAGGTCCAGCTGCTCCAGACCCCTGCAGTTCTTGGCCACCTCCTCCACCGACTCGTCAGTGACGTTGGCGTTGACTGCCAAAGATAGAGACCTCAACTTCAAGCACTTCTTGGCCAGGTAGCAGATGGCGTCGTCCTTGAGCTGGCGGCAGGCGGTGATGTCGATCGACTGCAGCCCCCCGCAGTGGTCGGCCAGGCTGCGCAGGGACAGGCTATCCACCCACTCGCAGTGCGCCAGGCCGAGGTGCTGGAGGTGCGCGCAGCTCAGCGACACGGCCACCAGGGAGTGGCGGGTGAGCCAAACGCACCCGCCCATTTCCACTCGATGCAGATGCTGGTTCTGGCCGATGACCGGCAGCAGCTCCTGGTCCGTCACCCAGTCTGAGCAGTTCTGAAGCGACAGCCTCTGGAGAATTTTGCTGTCCTTTAACATTGAGCAAAACGATTCCTTGGGAATGCTTTGTCCAATCTGTCAACAGAGCAGAAAGCAGACTTCTTCAAGTACTGCAAACAACTTGCCTCTCACTATCTGCAGGCCTTAAAACACACTCAATCCAGGTCCCGCAACAAAAGGCCTTAAGAAGTATTAGAAAGTATGAAATTTCATTAATAAAGTCATGTGTACGTTGGAGACATAAAACACTTAGAAAACTGCGAGTGAACTGTGTGCGAAGGAGGCTTTTACTACGTCTTCCAAGAGGTTGTTTTCAAAAAGGCAAAAAATAGACATTTTACCATGAAACTTGGTGGAAGGATGAGTTAGGTAAAAAAACATTTTGGTGCTGATTTGTATCAGGGGGCGGATCCAGGTTTTTTCTCCACTTACCTTAACATTAGGAGATGGACATTTTTCCCCATTTTCATTGATTTCTCTGAGAATAACTCATGGATCTTGATGATCTTGATGTTTAGAGCACTGGTATTTAAGTCCAAATAAAAATCCTGATCTAGTGAACTTAAATGAGGTTTCATAAGAGGAATGGGCGGCAGAGGAGTGTCATTCTAGTTATCATCCCAATCATTGAGAAGAACAGTTGCTAGGAGCTCATTTTAGCAGAAACTTCAATCAATTTATAACTGATTTATCTATCAATCTTCTGCCACATATCTAGGTCCAGGTTCAATAGATCATAAACAATCACATGCAACGAGGAAGTACATTTAAGTTCAAGTAAAATCTCTGGTTATCAGAGGCCTTATTGTGTCTTTTAGGTTTCTGTAAGATCTCTGACAGTGAAATCTGTGTAACACGTGTGATATTCAGCTTCACCCCGCATTGCACTGAGAGGAAAACAAAGTCCACACACTCACCGGGGACGGATCAAATGTCCTGCAGTTGGCCAGGTAGACCTGGACGAGGCTGTGGAACTGCTTGCTCACCCTCTGCAGACTCACCACATGCTGCAGGGGCAAGTGGCACAAGATGTGGGGGACCACGACATCTTCCCAGGGCAGATCCAGGAGCTGACACCTGCAGAGGAGACACACGCACACACACCTGAGTGTTTACAGTGTTTAAAGCTGACACAACGATAACAACACACGGTTACATGCTAACCTGGGGGTTTAAAGGGCAGGAGAACAGCAGCTGGGTTACATGCGCAGACTGGAGAGTCTCTACCAGTGGTGTCACGGGGGTAAACATTCAAAACACAAGTCCGCTTCCATGTTTAAAGGACACGGACACACGGGCTCGGTGACTCGGCTGTTGTCGCTATCTATAGCCGCTAGCGGAGAAGCTAACCTGCCGGGGCCACCGACCCCGCTGGGTTTGTAAATAAAAAAACACTGCATTTTAAAGCCACTCACGTCCGTATCTTGGCTTCTTCACTCATTGTGAGTCCGATACGTTAGACACCGTTTTTCAACGTGTGTTGTTCTTCACACAAGCACAAAAACAACGTGTTTAGCTTTAGCATCTTTCGACCGGTTGAGGTGTAGCCCGAACCCGGTGCTGCCTTCAAGGACCGTCGGGAAGAATGAACCACAGTGAAAGACCACAATGTTGTTAGTTAATTAATTATGTATTATTACCATTATTCTTATTATTCTAATTTATAATAATAATATTCTAGACAAACAACAAGCAGCATTCAAATCCAACAGTGTATGAATTGTATGCATACAATTTAAGGATGACAGGGATAAAAACACTAAACGTTAAAATAATATATCTCCAAAAGGATCATGGTCTTCCCTGAATACTACTGCAAAAAACATGTGATATGAAAAATGATACAAATCTTCTGGCATTTCTGGGGGAAAAAGCTGAGAATTGATGATTGAGGTGATTCACTAAATATATACAGCAAAAGTATTTATTAAACATCATATAATTTATATCTAAAGTGATTTGAGTCTAATATGTCATCAAAGGTTGAGGCGTTTACAAGGAACAAGTGAACGCAGCAATATATCAAGCATATAAATACAAATTTTGTCAGAATGTCATATAAATGAAAATACTATAAATTTGATTATTGTGACAAAGAAATGTTTTTCGCTTTTCTTTCAGTGCTTCCATATTTGACAGAACCAAGTACCTGTCTGTTGAAAAAAACTTGAGTTCAATGTAAGAGATGTGTTTTACTCTTGATTGACTATTTACTCTGAGACCTCATCAAACTGTCAGTTGTAAAGAGGAAATAATGCAGCTAAAAATGAAACATCTATAGGTGCCCACATATTTGTTTTAATTTGTTAATTTCCTAATCCCAATCGGCTGCCATCAGCTCCTCTTCCTGATACACATGTGTTGAACAATTGACCCCCCCCTGCCGGCTCACCTCTGTCCAGAGAAACAATGAAGTCAGTCATGAGGAACAATTGCTGACCCATGAGTTATGTTTGCGTGAATGAGATGAGCCAACAGGAAAGCAGAGTGAATACTCACTCCTGACTGACTAACAGTCCCCCTTTTACAAGCCGGAGCACAAACATGGAGAATAAATCAGTGTATGATTTCTGTGCTGAGACCCTGGACGGACAGCCGGTTCCGCTCAGTAAGTACAGGGGTAAGGTGCTTCTCATCGTCAACGTTGCCACCTTCTGAGGGTCAACAATAGAGGAGGTAATATCCCGCCAGAGCCCTGATTGATTGCGGTCAGATCCATAACAGCGCGAGCTGTGTCACTTTTATTAGAGCCGTTTGCTTTTGTGTCCTGTTCCCTCAGTACCACCGACTGAATGCACTGATGGAAATGTTTGGTGACCTCAACTTCACTGTCTTAGGATTCGCCTGCAACCAGTTTGGTCTTCAGTCACCTGGTGGGTTCAGTGAAGCTTCTGAAATGTGACAGATTGTAAATCTGATAGGACAATAACTGTATTTACTGCACCGAGAGAAATACTGTACTGTGGAGCCTCCCTAAATCCTTTGTGGAATGTACTTTTACTCAAGTTCTCTATTAAGGAACAATTTTTAGATACTTCTTTTTGCTTTATTTAACAATTTGGATTCCACAATATCTATTTGACAGCTATATTTGCTAGTTACTATTCAGATTCAACTTTGTATGTATGATATGAAGTTTACAACATCCAGCATATTATTAAAAATTATACACAAAAAAGCAAAGATTCTGTCAAAAGTCCTCAGAAGAAGGTAACAATTTGGAGTTGCAGCATTTGTTTCTTCTTCCTATTTATTGTGTAAAGGAGGCCAATCACTGAACTTCAGTATATAAAGTAAATTAAGTTATAGCCAACTGCAGTAAAATGCTGCTATATGATGGGGCCATTTGTCTGCCTAATGAGTACTTTTACATTTGATATTTTAAATACATTTACTGCTGATACTATTGGTTGGTGTGTTTTTTTTTTACTGTTTTTACATTAATGTATTGGTATTTTTATATAATTAAAGGATCTGAATACTCTGAATACCATCTCTGACCTACATACAGTTTGTTTACATGCTCACACCTGTATACAAAGATGGGTGACACATCTCCACTTCCCACCACTATCCAGAAATGAAGCCAGAATATCTTGGATATGAACGCTGCCCACTTGCATACAGTATTTGGGGCCAGAGTCTGCACGGTAGCAATCGAGGGATGGGATGGTTTTTGTGACTTATTTGTTTAAAACAAATCATTAATAACACATTTTTTTCAGAGGTCAATCATGAAACCCTCAATATTCTGAAGTATGTGAGACCTGGTGGAGAGTTTGTGCCCAAGTTTCCTGTCTTTGGCAAGGTTGAGGTGAATGGATTAAATGAAGAGCCTCTTTTCAGCTATCTGAAGGTAGTATGTTTACACAGGATCACATTTCTGGTTATATGGTATATGTTCTCTGTCAGAAGTGCAGCTGTCACCGTGGTCATTTCTTGTTCACCTCAGGAAGTGTTGCCATTTGTGAACCCTGTTATTGGAGATATAAAGAAATTCTACTGGTCCCCAATCAAAGTCAATGACATTCGGTGGAATTTCGAGAAGTTTCTCATAACTGCTGATGGCCGGCCCTTCAGAAGGTAGAGTAACATGAGCTGCGGCGCTCCTTTAGGTCTAACATGCATAACATCTAATGTTTTCCCTTTACTGCAGATATGAAATTCACTGCCCCATTGACAAAGTGGAGAAGGACATAGCAGAACTTCTCTGACGGACTTTCTGAAGTTGAACACCGGTGGCAGAGTGACGATCCCCCAGTAAATGCACACATGCACCTGAGCTGGATCTGATGGGAAGAGGAGCAGGACTCAGAGCTTTAGTGCATTCACTCTGAGAACAGTTCCCTTCGGCCACTGGAGGAGTTTTCATGTCACCGTCACACTTTTGTCTAATGTGATTGGCTCTGATACTAGAATTCAATAAAGCATTACAAAACAAATCTTTTATGAATGGTTGCTTTTGTTGTCTCTCCCAGTGTTACAATATTATTGTATTTAAACCATTAACCTACCCATTTACCTTTACAAATTAATCCTACACTTCAGTCTAAGTATAAGCAGAAAAATATACTTAAGGTATCAAAGTAAAACTTGACAAAAAACTGTTTCCACATTACGCTTTACTTTTCTATCAGAGTCTGCTCATATCCTCCTCTATGATGTCCGCGAATCTTAAAATGCAAATCAAGATGTCAGATAAATGTGGTGGAGAAAAGTACAATATTTCACTCTGAAATGGAGTGGATAAGAAAGTTTTAAAAATATCTTTAAAGTTTAATCTACTTGAGTAATGTGCTTCTTTGCTTTACCGCCACCATTATGATGCTTGTGGATAATTATTAATATATTTTGTATTAAAATGCTATATGTAAATATTATAAATAACGTTTTCGTACAATTCTTTATTCCTTTATTGTCTGCATTAAATATGTACGCGAATGTTCCGCATTAAATTGGTCCTTATGTCGACCTGTACTTCCAACCTTGCGCATGCGCACGGCTCATTCTGTCAGACAGTCAACATGGCTGCTGTTGGTTTCCGACGCCTGGCCCAGGCTCTCTGTAGAGGGAACCGGTCCGGCATTCCGGCTCTTGTGTCGGGAAGCAGAGCCGGTGAGTCGTGTGTTATCTTTTCGTCTTGCAGCTTGATATTCTTTTCTGTGGATACGTGCGTGAAAATGTGAAATTCAAGCCCCTGAATGGACGTAACCTTGACACGCTAACGTTAGCTCTTGCTAGCTGAGCGGCTATTCTGAATGAGAGTGAAGTTGGTCAGATTAGCTTTGTCGTTGTCTTTGTTTTCATTCGCCTTCTTAGAGCTTTTATAACTTGTACTGTTCTTATATATTTGCTGGTGTTTCAGCCTCTGGTTTGACGAAGGATGGTCTGCCCGGTGCGTTCCCGCAGACCCCGGAGGAGAAAGCTGCTGCTGCAAAGAAGTACAACATGACGGTGGAGGAGTATGAACCGTATCCCGACAAGGGAGAGGGGTGAGCTTTATTTTGAAAATCTCTGCCCGATGGGAGCTCAACTGTAGGTGCTGAAATAATGTGTGCAGCTGGTTCTTTGTTTTGTTTACCCGGTACACTCACGCTTCACAATGCAAAGTGACGGATAATCATGCCATCATTGTGTTTCTGTAGCTTCGGTGACTATCCAAAGCTACAAGATAGATCTCAGCATGAGAGGGACCCCTGGTACAAATGGGACCACCCTGACCTGAGGAGGAACTGGGGAGAGCCGGTGAGATACAGATTTTATTTACTGCTCCTGGAATGATTTGGTTCAGTTTATTACATTAGATAAACTAATGAAAACACACAACAAGCTCAGTAAAACATAAACATTTAAATTACACTACACCTTATTACTAAGTAAAAACATACATTCAGTATTGCAAAATCAATTCAATACAAACACTACTGTACCTCCCACCACATGCACACTGCTCAACCCTCTCTAACATCACCTTTGTTGTGTAGATTCACAGAATCAATAGATAATATAACTCATTAATACTGCACCTATGAACATATCTTGGATCCAATAAAATAAGTTTACTCTTGAAATGTCATTAATAATGAATCACTGATATGAATATTGGCTGATTAACATGTTGTTTTAAATCATATATATGAATACTGTAGCAATGAAAAGTCAGAGTTCGTACATCACAATGGTTAATGTCTGAAGGTTGTACATGCATTTTTGTGTCCTAACTGTATGGAAGCAATAAAAACCAGCATAAGTTCAAAGTGCATGTTATCAGTCCTCAGTAAAGTAATAATATACTGGGGCAGAGGCTCTTCTTTTTCCACTCAAGACAACGCCACTGTATATTTTTCAGTATTATTTTGTCCTTGATTATTTATCAGTGTCTGGTCTCTGTCTATTTGTAGATGCACTGGGATTTTGACATGTACATCAGGAACCGTGTGGATACATCTCCCAGCCCTGTGTCCTGGTCCAACATGTGCAAACAGCTGTTTGGGTTCATCGGGTTCATGCTGTTTATGTTCTACCTTGGGGAGAAATTCCCATCGTACCAACCTGTTGTAAGTACAGATCAAGGCCTGGAATTATATGTCCACATCACAAGTTCATTTTCAAAGGGTGGTCTTGATGACTGATGCGGAGAAGATAATCATCTTGAGCTTGCAATACTATTGACATCAAATTCTCCAAATATCTCCCTTTATCTTTAAAAATGCTTTTCTTGCTTCACATTCACATTCGTGAGCGATGGTTTGATTTCATACATTTTATGTGTGACGCCTCACATCTTAGAATATGGGACAAGATGGTGAATGTCCCTTGTACCGTTAAAGGTCTTCTGCACAATTTAAGTCACCAACTTCCAGAAGATGTTAAGAGGTGTTATCGGCCACCAGCAGATTTTAGTTATATATATGTGCACCATAGCGTCATCAAGTGTATTGGCCTCATAATCAATGATACAGGCCGAACTTGAGGATTCGCTGAGGCTAAAGTTAAATCTGATTGGCTACTGGCTTGTATGGCAGTACTATGAAAGCCATGTGGCCCCCTCAGTAGATCAGACATCATTACCTCTATGCTTTTTTTAACCTAAAACACTGTCCCGTTTTAGAACATAGGCCAAGATGGAAATTATCCCTTGTATGTTTTAATGTACTAATTAACACAAAATAGATTTAGATTTTTACAAGAAAAGAGCCAATTGTACAGTTTGTGATGATATCCAACTTTTAAGTATGATTAGATACTCATGCTCATTGTATTTACTGTATTTCTTATGTTTTCAGTAAATCTGTGGTGATACTCTCACGAGTTTCTCATGAATGTCAGCTGTTCTGTGGAAATGTATCAGTATTTACAAAGTAGTCATAGAGAAAATGCATTTGTTCGAAAGCACATTTCCATAAAAGGGTTTGTCTGTGTTCCAGGCAGCGAAACAGTTTCCCTACAACGACCTGTACTTGGAGAAAGGAGGAGATCCAGAAAAACAACCGGAGGAAGTGAAAAACTACGAAATCTAAACGATTAAAATCTTCTACTTGTGTATATATATAAAAAATGTATTTCTGTGAAGAATAAAAACGTATGATAAAAGTTAAGATTGTGTCCGTGTCTTTTTCTTCCATGTGTGTAAATAATATAAACGTTTTCAGAATAATTCTCAGTTACTGAAAGATAAGAATAACTCCAGGTTATGTTTTTGTTGAGCGGAGGCAGTGGGGTTAGCCCAGGCCACTACGTATGAAACGTGATCCGCGTCGGCCACCGTAGCGCAGTGACAACACGGCCAAGCACTTTGATCGGACTTCGCCTGTGGCTAAGCTGTTAGCTCCGGACTAGCCTCCCAGTTAGTTGTGGACGCGGACTGTCCGGCTGTGCTAGACAGTTGACGTGAGTTGCTCTGAGGCCTGTTTTGTATTATTAAATGTTTTTACAGGGTTTAAATGAGCCGGATACACTGCGTTTCTGTTGGAATGGGTGGTGGCCGGTGACTAGCTTGCTAGCTCTCAGCAAAATCGGCTCCGGTTATACACTGGAAGTAAACGACTGGGGAGGATGCTACACCAACCTGTTAGCCAGCTAGCTACATGATTACTGTTTAAATATAGTGGTGCATTAGAGCTATTAACAGACCCCCCTCGAAAAGTATCTTAGTGTTAGATATTGGCTGCAGTCATGTTGTGTTGAACGTCAAATGAAGCTAACGATACGTGTGTGTGTGTGTGTGTGGAGCCGCTACGATCAGGTTATACTTCCTAAAATTGTAAGAGTCTCGTCGACAATTGATTGTAGACAATGTCATCGATAACGACAACCGTGGAATAAGATAAGATCGTAGTGTAAATAACAGCTATTCATTATGGTGGCTCGTGTTATTAGTTGCTTTGGCAAAAAATAGCATTAGCCACGATTCCAGGAAATAGTCGGAGGTAATCTGTCAGTAAGGGTGGTACCCTGCTGCAGTCAAGTCAGGTAGAGAGAAGGGAAATGTGAATCCAGGTTCTGAACTCATTCTCCAGATTGAGGAAACATCAGTGACAGTATTGATCCACCTAGTCTCTGTTCTTTTAAACCAAATTATCTGTGTGAACGTGGGTTAGATTATTGTAGAACTGTCCAATCAGCAAAAGATAAATGTGGTTTGAAACCCACTTTAGGACTTTTGTAAGTTTAAAAAAGTCAATTTTACTGCTTTTTCCCCATCTAGACTAAATAAGACCAGGTCCAGATCAGAGCAATATATTTGTGAAATCTCTATTTGATTTGAGAAACCAATGCAATTGTCAGCACACAAAGAAAGACCCAGTTTTCTGTGTTATTTGAATGGAGAAAATACATGAATCACCATTATTGTGCTTTAAAATGTTTTTTCCCTTTTATTTAAGAATCAGAAGCCAACTTTAGTTTCATATTTGTGTTTCTAAATTTGTCTCCTTTGACGTTAGTGTGAGTCCATAATAAATGTTAGGCAAACAAATGTTTTACCTTTTGATTTGTAAGGGATCCAAACGTCTGTCCAGGACTTGGAACTTGTACTCTGAGGAAGATGAGGCTGAAGGAGATCCAGAGGACTGCCCACCAGGCATGGAGTCCTGCAGAGCACCATCCCATCCACCTGGCCTTAGGGACATCCGCCCAACAGCTGGATGCCTCTTTCAACACCACCGCTGCCCTGGAGATATTTGAGACAGACTTTTCTGACCCCTCTCTGGAGATGAAGCTGAAAGGGTCATTGCCCACCGCAAACAGGTAATCAAACAGAGCAGGTACAATAATATGATACGTTTAGATGGCAAGATGTGTGGAATGATGCAGAAAGATTTAATTACTTGGTGCACTTCAGGTTAAGCTATGAGTCATTTGCAAATAACTCGCTGTACATTTAATATTCCACAGGTTGCACAGCATCGTGTGGGTGAACTTTGGAATGGGAGCAGATGGTACTGGAGGAAGACTGGTTGGCGGCAGTGAAAATGGCGCATTGACCATATATAACCCAGAGGAAATAATGAACTCCGGACCGGAGACAGTTGTGGGACAGTCTGACAAACACACAGGACCCGTTCGAGCTCTTGATTTCAACCCTTTTCAGGTAAATGTCTGACTTCTGAATCTTCTGTGTCCTGAAAGATGATTTATATTCTCTTTCCTGGTACTATGTTGGATGTAATCAATCTTTCTAAATTGCTTCCTCATTCAGAGTAATCTGCTCGCATCAGGAGCGAATGATTCAGAGATATACATCTGGGATCTAAACAACTTGGGCAGTCCAATGACACCCGGAGCAAAGTCACAGGTGGGTGCATGACTGGGAGAGCACAGGTTTTATGAAGTTTTCAAATGTGAATGGTTGTCTCAGAAAGCAGGTTTGTTTCTGACAGTAACGGCCTCCATCTCTTCTTTCAGCCTGCTGAAGACATCAGTGTAGTGTCCTGGAACAGGCAGGTTCAGCACATCCTGGCCTCTGCCAGCCCCAGTGGGAAAGCAGTGGTGTGGGACCTGAGAAAGAACGAGCCCATCATCAAGATCAGTGACCACAGCAACAGGGTTGGTGGCTTGAAAAACCTCATACAAGTCCAAAGTAAACCTTCTGCCAAATCATTGCAAGTTTGTTTGTCATGAATTAACCAGAAGGCTCATTGGCCACACTTCAACAACATTTCATTTTTGTTCTTACCCTCTGACCACTGTACTGTAATCGATGTATATTCTGACCACTGGGCATTTAAATTATTCAACAGCAGCTCTGTATAAAACAGGCTGTAAACACTTAAGTATATGTTGAGAAATAAAATCTTAGTGCACCCTGGAGTGTCTCTAACAGACAGTGATTTGATTGAGGAAATGATTTTCAACACGGGAGCTTTTCAACGGATGATTCTTATCTACTTTTAAAGGGCAGGATTCATATTGACAATCTTTTCAAGCCGTTAAGGTTTGCGAGAAAGTTAAAATGTTTGTGTTGCACCCTGTTGAAATTCCCTTTTATCTGTTTTGTGTATTTTCAGATGCACTGTTCAGGAATGCTCTGGCACCCGGATGTAGCCACTCAATTGGTGCTGGCCTCTGAGGATGACCGACTGCCAGTCATCCAGATGTGGGACCTCCGTTTTGCAACATCACCCCTCAAAGTCTTTGAGAACCACACAAGGTGAAGCTTTAACACTTTGATTTGTTTGTTTTGTCTTTGACCATCTTGTTGTGTATCTAACATTGTTCGTATTTTCTTTCAGGGGAATTCTATCCATATCCTGGAGCCAAGCCGACTCCGAGCTCCTGCTGAGTAGTGCTAAAGACAACCGGATCCTCTGCTGGAATCCAAACACTGGAGAGGTATAAGACATTAACTGTCACTTCTCCAAATGGCCTCGCCCCTGTACAGTGACTTGATGATGATGCCATCAGTTATCATGTGTCATTTCCCCCATTTTAGGTCATTTACGAGCTTCCAACAACAAACCAGTGGTGTTTTGACGTCCAGTGGTGCCCCAGAAATCCAGCCCTGCTTTCAACAGCATCATTTGATGGGAGAATCACCGTCTACTCAGTGATGGGCGGGAGTTTGAAGGCTCAGCAGCAAAGCACGGCTGAGAAGGTGAGGGGTGTTCTGCCTTAATGTGGTGTGTTTCATTCCTAAGGCCTTGCGCTGTTAATAGCATTGTTTGTCCACAAGATGGAGCTGGTGTAAAGCTAAAGAATTCCTTTTGAAATGTTTTTTTCTTTATTGATTACCAATATAGTTGAGTTTTCTGTTGATGGACTAATTGTTTCATCTTGTGTCTCCAGACTTATGCTTGTATTTAACATTTAACATTTTATTCAACAGATATCCTCCTCATTTGATTCAATGGATCCCTTCGGTACAGGGCAGGTGCTGCCTCCCCTGCACGTCCCTCAGCCTGCAGCGCAGGACACCATCGTTCCTCCTCTGAAGAAGCCACCCAAGTGGGTGCGCAGGCCAGTGGGAGCGTCCTTTGCTGTAAGTGCAACATTCAAATATTTTATAAGCAGGTTTATCGAAAAGGCAAAAATCTTTACCTTTTAAAACCAATCCATTGTTTGCTTGGCAGTTCGGTGGAAAGCTGATAACCTTTGAGAATCCCAAGATGCCTCCAGTGCAGAGCCCCCAGCCCATCCCCAGGCAAGTGTTTATGAGCCAGGTTACCACGGAGACGGAGTTCCTTCAACGCTCCAGGGAGTTGCAGTCAGCGCTGCAGGCGGGTTCGTTCAACAACTACTGCCAGGCCAAGATTCAGAACGCCAAGTCAGATGCTGAGCAGGACATATGGAAGTTCCTTCTGGTGGGACCTTACACACTGACATATTATTTATTCTGTCAGTCAGTGTTGTACTCTTGCATTTGAAAGTAATGACCTTTCGCTGGTTACAGGTTAATTTTGAAGAGGAAGCTCGTATTAAATTCCTCAGACTTTTGGGTTTCAGCAAAGATGAATTGGACAGAAAGGTATTTCCCCTGTGATTATAACTGCAGCTATCTGCTAATACCTATCACACATAAACATTTGCCTGTGACTCATCATCATCATTATCCTGTGTCTTTGCTGTGAAAATGTTGTTCCTTTAGATTTCAAAATGCCTGGGGAAGAACTTTCAACCAAACGGACATGGAGTAGATGCCAAAGATCTGGCAGAAAAGATGCAGCGTCTCTCCACCGAGGTCCGCACACAAAAAGTTAAATTTTTCACATCTTTCTGGTCATTTGTAATTTTCAGCTCATGTTTACTGTGGAATGGTCTTTGTCGTGTTTCCAGAGATCTGATGAATTTGCAGGAGGTGATTCGAGAACATCAGGTTCTGTGTCTCCAGCAGACTTTTTCACTCAGACACCAAAGGAAACCTCCAACTTCCAGATCCCTGTATCATGTGGTAAATACCATTTATTACACATTAGCTCTGATAATATATCTTGCACCTCGTCTTTGTGTCCTTGTTACACTTGCATGATTGATGGCTAATGACCTTGTTCTTTTTGAAGACACTGATGGGTTGATAAGCCAGGCGCTGCTGGTCGGAAACTTTGAGGGAGCTGTGGATCTGTGCCTGAATGACGGTCGCTACGCTGAAGCCATCCTCCTCTCTATCAGCGGAGGAGAAGAACTGCTCAAGAAAACTCAGCAAAAATACCTAAGCAAGCAAAAGAACAGCATTTCAATGGTGAGAGAATCAATGTAAAGCTGATGTTGTTACATTTGATTCATCGATTGTATTTCAGTTGAAAGAATCACAGGAAAAAACTGATCTAAATGGGAAGTTAATATAGTTTGTCCTCTTCTCTAGCTGATATCATCAGTGGTGACCCAGAACTGGAGAGACATCGTGCAGAGCTGTGAATTGGACAACTGGAAGGAGGCTCTCGCTGCTCTCCTGACCTATGCTCACCCTGAAGACTTTGCCCGTCTGTGCGGTAAGTCTCTCACAGTCTGAACGTGCTGCAACTTGCCCACATCTATGAGAACTGTATTGTTTAAGCGGTACTTGTTTCACTCGCTGAATAACATTCCTGCCTTCGCTCATCCTCTCTGCTCTCATGTCGGCCTTCGCTCTTTCTTTAACATTGTTTGATCGTATAATTCCCGGTAGATACGCTGGGAGGCCGGTTGGAGCATGAGGGGACGGAGAAGCGTTGCCTGCAGGCCTGTCTGTGTTACATCTGCTCTGGGAACGTGGAGAAGCTGGTGGAGTGCTGGGCCTTGCACCGAGACTGCTCCTCCCCTCTGGGTTTAGAGGTTGGGTCCTGTAACAATGAAGCAAATTATGTTTTGAGACTATAGTCAAGTCTGCCAGAGAGGAAACTGGATGAAAATATGTATTTTTATCTGATATAATTTAACAACAACATCTTGAAGTACATGTCAGATGGATCCCATCCCCTATTAAACAAATTAAGCATGTTTAAATTTCCATCATAAAGAAACGCTATGACGTGCAAAATGAAAAAGAACCTGAAAGATCATTTTTACAGGCTGCACATGCAATGCCTTATTGTAGCCCCAAGGTGAGAGAGCTGAGGATTGCACCACTCACAGTGTCACGTGCTGTGTGTTTCGCAGGATCTGGTTGAGAAGGTAATGATGCTGCGGAAGTCAATCGAACGCCTCCGCAATAGCGAGGTGGAAGTCCAGAGCCCAATCCTGGCCGAGAAGCTGACCTGCTATGCTGGCATACTTGCTGCAGAGGGCAGTCTCTCCACCGCCATGACCTACCTGCCAGAGAACTCAGAACAGGTGAGAAGGAACACAGCTGACCTCAGTTCAAAACCCCGTCTTTTGATTTGGATTGCAATAAGCACCTTTTTGTATTTGTGCTTTTTGTCTCCCCAGTCTGGGATCATGATGCTGAGGGACAGGCTGTTCCATGCTCAGGAACAGCCTCCAAATTCCTTCAACAGAGTCGATGTGTCGACAGCCAAGCCGGCTCCTGCTGCTCAGACTCCTGCACCGAAAGCACAAATTATGGTATTAATTTATCAGCAAAAGTTAAAATCATTTGTGTATTTGCAAGATTCTTTCCGATGTAATTATGAATGTTTGAGCTTTTCCTTAAAACATATTGAGCATCAAGTTTTTGTTTTTTTTTGTATTAGGGTCAGTACCAGCCCTCTGCTCCTTCCCAAGTGGCTCCACAGCCTCCTATGGCATCGTTTTTTACCCCAAACGCTGCTCCAACCAGTACTGGGCCTGGTCTGCCCCCTTCCTCTCATGTACTGCCGCCCAGTGCAGCCCACCCTGCCAGGAGGCCATCCTACCCGCAACATCCGGCTCCGGCTCCAGGTTTGACTTTTTGTGTAGCCCCCTTATTGCAAGCTGATTTTATTTGATGCATAATGACAATTACTTGTGTCCTTTCCCAGGTTTCCTTCCTCACCAGCCATTCCAGCCTCAACCTATGTCCATGGGCAGACCCTCTTCTTTCCCTCCTCCGGGTCCTTCTATGCCAGCTGCTGGCTTATCTGGACCTCCACTACCGCCGTCGTCATCGGCCCCGGGAGGCCTGCCCCCCATGCCCAGCCCCGGGGTGCCACCAACAGCCTTCATGCCGTCTACCTCTTTATCCTCACACTTCATGCCAACCAGCTCCCAGCCCGGAGCACCAGTTCCCATGTACCCAGGGGGCCCCCACAACCAGGGGCCAGTATCCCCCATGACCTCTGGTCCCTACGCTCCTCTTGGATCAGGGTATCCACAGGGAGGCCCTGGAGCTCCTGCTGTAAAGCCCTACCCAGCCCCCACTGTTGCTCCTCCTCCTACAGGTACATGTTGATCACGTTATGGTCAAGAGATCAAATATCTTTATTCCATTTGTTTTTTTTCACAGATGTTTATCCAAATATTTTTAGATAGTGACAAACCTACAAAGCAATACAGATATTTCTGTTACTCATGCTTTTACTCCTGATTTGACTTGCAGGACATTTTCCGTGGCTGTATTCCCAGTGTGACCTTGAAGGTGACAGTGTTAGGGCTGGATATGGAATTAGATGCATTGAAACATATACTGAGTGACAATTAAAACATTGTACACCTGTACAATACAATATTGATACATTATGTCATATCTTTGTAATAGATTGCATTCTGTTTTTGCAATCTATTTTTTTAATTTCTGTGGTCACTCAGTGTGTGTTTGATGGTGTATGCTTTTCTTGCAATGTTTCAGGGAATTGCAATAATTAAGAAAACACAATGTGATAAAGAAAACTAGTTTCCAGGCTTGAATTAAGATAACATACACATTTCCATATTTATTGTGCAACTCAAGACTCAATTATAACATTTTACAATATTTGCATTCACTGGACTTCAAGCTTTATATGTTAAATGCTCATGATTCCTCAGCCTTTGGTACGTATGTGAATGCTGCCTGAACATTTGCTGTTTTGTTTTTGCATAAATTTCTCAAGTCTATGGACTAAAGTTGTGTTCTCACTGAAAGCGTTTTGCCATCTAAACTAAAACAAAGCTTGTCACGCAGACATTATTTGGCTGCTTGAGTGTGACCACATGAAGAAAATGTTACTAGATTCTCTCTAATTCTTCTTCTTCTTCTACTCGTAGGACTTCAAGAAGGCTGGAATGACCCACCCGCTGTCCGAGGTGGACTCAGGAAGAAGAAGGTATTCACACATTTATCACTATTAAAACAGTCTTTTGGGGTTATTAAAGTTTTGTCCAGTCCCTGCAACAGTTAAATGTTAAATTAGAATAATATACTTCCCAATCAAATGTCATACGTTAAAAACATTTATCTCTTAATTTTACAGATCTTGTCAACTTCTCTGCTCCCCTTGCTGACTCGTTTTCTTGTTACTAGTTATTGTGAGAAAAATACATATTCAAAAACTAAAAGCCAAGGTTACCACTTTCATGGCTGAATTGCTACACAATCCTACCACTTACACCTTCACGGCTGAATTGCTACACAATCCTTCCACTTACCCTCAGGGGAATGTAATATTCTCCGGATTGGAAGCACTTCTCTATAATTCATGGTCCACAGAGTACGAGTTTGCTGTGTACTAATACTGCAGTTCCAGTTCCAGTGCCCAGTTCAATAATTTAAGTTCATTGTTAAAGCTGCACTTGTAAATGTTTTATTACCAACAATGTATTTAATTACTACATTTCGTTTAAAACCGGATTGTGTAGTAAAGAACCCACAGAGGGAAAAAATATCCTGTTCTCATTAAGCTGATTTCCAGCAGCGGGATTCACATGTTTTGAGCAAATAAGCTCTAATAAACCAACTGTTCACTACCTGCTCTGACACAAAGTTAGCAACTAGTTGACTAAAACTATAAATCAATATTCAGTCAGCAAGGTGTGGAGTTCCTCTGCCCTCATCTGAACCTAAATAATATGTTGCATCATATCCTCCCCCTCACAGACTGGTTATGTTACTTTTTTCTGTTCACAGGTCCCTGATAACTACACTCCACCAGCACCCATCACAGCCCCTGTGATGGGATACCCAGTGGAGGCCCCTCAGCCTCACGACCACGCCCAGGTCCCCCCCGGAGCCCCCCAGGAGCCCAGCGTGCAGGTACGCGTGTGACACAAGGCTGCTGTTTGAATTCTCAGCAGCAACACACAGCAAACACCTCTAACACCTTGTATTGGTGTCCATGTTTTGCTCAGCTCCTCCAGCAGCTGCCTGCGGAGAGGGTGGAGCAGAAAGAAATCCCCGCTGAACACATGGTCCTCAAATCCACCTTCGACAGCCTGGTGCAGCGCTGCCAGCTCGCAGCAGGAGACCCTGTAAGTCCTGCTGCTGCCTTGTCTGCTGCTGCCTGTCATCCAGGTTTCATCCAAGTGTTTGTGCTCAACCTTGTATTGATTTCAAAAGTTTGATGACATATTGAAAGAGGAAAACTATTTTCATTTCAGCAAACCAAAAGGAAACTTGATGATGCAGGCAAACGTTTGGGATTCCTCTATGACAAGCTGAGGGAGCAGTCGGTAAGGAAGTACTACATGTAGGCAAGGTTTTTGTTATGCTGCTAAAAAAACGATCTAAAGAACAACAAAGAAAAGAAACAGTTTTTCAGCCATGTTCTGAAAGTAAAACAGCCAGTCTCAGAAGAAATAATTCTTTCAGACAAATATAGAAAACTAAACCTTAAGCTTAAGGGGCCGTCAATTTAATGAGGAAGGAAACTGTTCAAACCAATGACAGTATATATAAAGATGGACACCGCATCTCAGAGTCTGAGCAGTAGCGAGGCAGCCTCATCTGTCAATCATGATGTTTCAGCCATTTTTTTATAGCATCATATAACCATTAAAACCAAACTTACTGGATAAAACGAACATTGAACACACATCAGTCTGATAAGAACCACCTTAAATGACAGTAAAACAAAAACTCTTTGACTTGCAGGAGGTGAGTTTATAACCTTTACTGCAGTTAGCCACCAGGGGGCGATTGAGACGCTTTGGTTTTCTTTTTTGCAGAGCTTGCTATATTCAGTCTAAACCATCACCCAGTAACTATATTAATATCTGCTTGAGTCAAACATTACTTTTCACTTTGCAGATCGAAATCAGAGCAGCGTCACACAGATCACCTCAGATCAGTCTCAGGCTGCGGTTTAATAAACATGACTTTAACTTGTCACAGCATGAATGTCATTAATCCCTCACCTTATATGGAAGACAGTCGTTATTATTAATGTGATTGACTACACCTCTGCTTCACCTGTTGGGACACGTCGAAATGTCTGACACAGAAAAGGTCCAGTCAATGACTTACTACTTTCCCAAGTATATATTTGTCATTTAAAACTAAATTATAAAAGAAAAAACACAGTAGTGGTGAGACGGCAACTTTAACTTTAAAACCCAGTGCATAACTCTTCTCCACCACAACAGGTGTTAGTCACAAAATGTTCTTGGCTAAAAAAGTATTTCAATAATTAATCTGCCTGTTCCAGACCTGGCTATTTCCTTTCTCCTCGTTCTGTGGTGGTTCTGGTTGTTTTCTATCTGAAAGTGTTGGAGCGACCTGCAGTAACTGAGCCACAGCAAGTAAAGACTGGCAGCGGGACTTAGTCTGTGACGCGCCAGCGCTGCCTCACAAAGAGCTGCTCCACTCTTTATTCACAGTTCAGTGAAGTTCCACTGAGTATGCAGAATACCAAACTCATCAGTTGCCGTTGTCATGATCGCCTTGTTTTGGGGATTGGCGAGTCCCCCCGCTGCTGCTGCAGAGTGCTGGTCGCCTGTTTATTCAAAGTATATTTCTATTGAACGTATCACATGTCCAAATCGAACCAAATTCAACACTAAAGTTCCTAGAGCCCCTGACAACACACATCCCAGGTTTCCCAGGTTTCCACTTACAGACAGATTTTTGGAATCGTTAAATAAGTTCTACATCTCGCAAAGTAACAAATGATGCATGGACTGTTTTCACATCTGATGTTGTCTCCCTGCCGATCTCTCAGCTCTCTCACAACATCCTGAACGGGCTTCACGAGATCAGCCGCTGCGTGGCGAGCCAGAACTACCAGCGCGGCCTGGAAGTCCACACCCAGGTGGTCAGCAGCAGCAACTTCAGTGAGATCTCCGGCTTCATGCCCATCCTCAAAGTGGTCATGACCATCGCCAACAAGCTGGGCGTCTAACCCCCTCCCGCCCCCGGGGGGACAACTCCACCAACCAGACTTCAGTGTTATCATATTGTTATATATGTATTTATTTCTTTTTGACCTGATGACGTGCTTTGAAAACGAGAAATCAAGATGGTATTGCAGATTTGTGATTTTTGTCACTCCATACGTGCTCCTTTGCGGAGGACTCGGCTGATTGGGGGGGCGAGGAGGGTTCTTGTAGAGATGTGTCGATGTTGCTGTGGTAATTTTACGAAAAAAAAGAAAGATGAATGTACTCTGACAGTTGTGTTTCTGTGTAAATTCAACAGTTGATGTAATATACGAAGCAAGTTTGAATCAAGGTGGCGTTTATACGAGTAGATGCATTTTCATAATCCACGTTTGCGACACACCGGTGCTTATTTCTCTTCTTATCACGTTTGTGATTGAAACAAAACGTCCGACACAAGCAACCTCGACCTCCACTGTCGGGATGAGGTTATAAAATACTGTTGACTGATTCAGAATAAGACATTATCTTCGATTATGATATTTACCTTCGTTGCTAGTTAAATATTTCATTCATATTTTTTTGTTAATATGTTACAGAGCAGAGTCTGGTTATGAATCAAACAGTTAAATGAACAATGCTACCATATAGAGTTTTGGTTACTTTCTTTCTAATTTAACAAAAGCTACAACTCCATTTTATTTTGCGTTGTTAAGCAGTTGGCGAATACTTTATGCTTCACGTCGATGTCACAAAATGCAGTGAAAACTCCAATAGGATGCTATAATTGAATTAAGAAGTATCCATGTCTTCATAATCTAAGGTCAGAATACCCCACACATCTTGATTGCATATTCCTAGTATGCCGTCATTTGGGTTAAATTGATCAGAAAATGCTGTTTAGTCTTACTCAGATTATTTGCTTCATCGGGTTAGTATCGTACACTGATGTCCATGTAAACTGTCTGATACTTAAGTTCTTTTTACAGAGGGCGTGTCGTTGCACAACAAGCATCAAAAGCATTAAAAAAACCACACTGTAACATACGTACTGATTGTTCTCTTCACCTGCAGTAACCGATTGTGTCCAGTTCATTGTGCCATGAGGGGGTGTTTTGGGTCAAAGCTCTGCAGAAGGATGTCGCACTGATCCCTGTTTCCTGATAGTTTGTGTAAATGGCTGAATGTAAATGAGTTTCCTCCTTTCACCCTCGCACCTGATTCACTCCTCTGACTGCTGAGGTCACACGGCAGCTAGGGAACAAAAAAAAGATTACTCTGATTAATGTCTGAACTGAAAATGAATTGACATCCTTTTCTGTTAAAGATGCTTTTTCTCCGGGCCGCCTCTTATCCTTTGTAACTCTGAATGACTTTTTTTTTTTTTATTCATACCGGCCCTATATCAGATCATACAACATGAATAAACTGTTAAATGGAATAAAAAAAAACGCTCTCGAGGTTTGTAGCTGGACATTTTGGTGTATCATGGCAGCAGAAGGCAGTAAAGTGCCTCTGTGCTCATTTTGGTTGCACAGATATTTATACAATCCACGTTGCTTACTTTACTCATTTCGGTATCTTTTTCAAATAAAATCCCTCTTCCAAGAGTTTGAGCTTTGATTCATTCCTTCAAAAAAATAACTAACTCGTGGTTTTATTGATGGTTTGCATCATTTATGAGGAAAACTTCAATATTTCATTCATTCATCATTCATGATTTGTGCTGTTCATTTATTGGCAGGAGAGCAACATTGGACCCTTTGTTAATATTTGTAAATGGAAAACCCAGTAACTTTATAAAGTGAGACAACCTTTTCATTTTAGCAACTTCCTTCTTGTTTTAATCAACAGCTGATATCTCCATTAGGCACTAGTTAAAAAATAAAACTTTCAGCCTTTTGGTTAGAGGTTTGTTGAAGGTGCCTCATTAGAAAACTTTTCTCCACTCTCCACTCCCTGGAGATTTTGTACTCCAGGGAGTGGATAGATAGAGAGACAGACAGACAGACAGACAGACAGACAGATAGAAAGATAGACAGATAGATAGATAGATAGATAGATAGGTAAATAGGAAGCAAATGTCATAAGTACAAAATCAAAATGCACAATCCTATACTTCTCTGAAGGGGGACAGTGTGTACTTTTATTACAAGTACACTTGTTTTGTGTCAGTAAAGTAACATTTTAATGGTACTGTTGCTTTGTCTGTGCAGTATTTCCACTGGGTGGTTTCCATTTGTAACAACACGTGATTTTCTATTCCTTTACAATGTACTCGACATGTATTTGCTTGGTGCTCTATCAGTGGTGTAAACTCCCCCACACTCACACTTCCACCTACACTTAACCTGCCACCTATTCCATAGTGTAGTATTTCCACTTTTACTTAGGTGGGATGTAACTACGTAGATTTACTCAAGTACAGTAGTAGTACATAGGTAGATTTTTGTTGTATTCATTCAGAACGTCCACTTACCATGACCTCCTCACCCTGAAGGAGTCCGATGTATTTTAAACTGGTCCACATATTGGTCCTACATTCCTCTCTGACCCGTGGAAACCTGAGTCTTATACTCATCTGCATGCAACAGCTAATTACTGCAGCACTAAATAGAGGAGATGTCTGACTCAGTGTGTGTGTACGTGCGTGTGTGCGTGTGTGCGTGCGTGTGTGTGTGTGTGTGTGTGTGTGTGTGTGTGTGTGTGTGTGTGTGTGTGTACACAAAGAAAAAGAACAGTCTTTAGGTAATTTACTTTACAATATTACGTTTTTAGGAAGGTTGTGCACCCAGTGTTCATAACACCTTATTCCTATTATCATTTCCTGTTGTTTAAGTCTTGTGATATTAATTCTGACGACACAAGACTTTCTTTTCAATAACTTGGAATTTTTTTAATTCCTCTCCCCTTAATCATGTCACAAGCCCTCAGGTTGATCTTGTCCCTGAGGTTAGGCCGTTAAAAAAAATAATAAACTATAAATACGGTTCAATTATTTCCACGTTTGCAGATGGTTTGCTGCTTGTTATCAGAGGGAGTGCTCTGGCAGCAGCTGACACCACATCGCCTGTTTCACTTGTCAAGAGCCGTGCCAGCAGACACTGAGAGACCGACAGTAAGAACACTGATAAACCACATGTTGAAAAACTAATTGAGAAGCAGCTGGAGGGGAAGATTCAAGGGTGTGATCCAAGGTTTCTTATGGATTTAGTGAAAACATAAAAAATCTGCTAAAAATGGTCTGATTTTCTGAAAATTCAAAGCGCAGCTCGCGATATTGCTCAGAAAGAGGTGAGTTGTGAAGAGAGAAAGAAAAGCAACGACAGTTTGAATTGAATTACGAGTGTATTGAAAATATCGTGACTTTTATTTCAGAATAGAATACAGTTTAGATTTGACATGATCATTCAGACTGACAACCTCTCCATCCTCCGGGTCGTTTAGGAAAAAACTAGATCGAGGGAGTTGTTGGCATGTGTGGAGATATTTCACTGTCGGGGTTTGGTTTGAGTGACGTCTGACGACAGCACCCGTTCGTCTGCAGGTTCTCAGAGTGAGATGCTGTGAGAGTCGAGTTGGCACATCCAGCAGGTTTTGCAAGTTAAATCTCACGATTAAACACCTGCACCGGGTGTTAAATTCGAATCAGACCCATTTGTATTTACAGTACCGTAATGTTGTCATGCTGCCTGAATTTAATAAAAAAAATAATGAAAACAAGAAGAAATAATGTTGGACCTGGTGCTTCAGCCTGTAAACATGGACCTCAGTCAGGTTTTATATCTTTATCTGACAGGACATATATATATTTATATGTATATATAAGGCATTAAGTTGTATCTCTTGGGGGGGATAAAAGTACGCATGTGCTCCAATTTGGTATTTTTGATTTCTAAAAGACGGTCTTCCAATTCTTGCGAAGCAGAAACAGGTTCAGGTTTGAGCAATATTCTTTTAAGTCAATAAGAAATAGAATAAACCAGAGTAAACACCTGAAATCTGCTGGGAAACCAGACCCTCCCTGTCACCATGGCAACAGCTCTGTTGATCCAAAAAAGCGATGCAGCTCCGCGGTTACGTCACAAAAATAAGACGCAGCTCTGCCGTCGATAAAGAAAAACTTTTAAAAAACACCTCACTACAAACACCTACTACGGTATATCGTCATGCATGGGGTGGCATGTTGTTTCGCAACGCCAGAACTGTCACATGACCGGGCTGCTGCTACGTCGACCAATGAGACGTCTGCAGCAGGTGTTTGTGGACAAAGGAGGAACATGTCGAATACCACAATAAAACTCGTAAAAAAAAATATACTTCCACAACAAATTTTAGAGAAGCAATATTGACTTAGCGTGCTGAATAGAGATGGTTATAAATGAGTCAGTCGACAGCAGGCACGCTCTTCTGTTATGTAACCATCAAAAACACACAACACATTGCATGGTTCTTAGGTAAAATAACATTTATCTTTCACTAGTAATATTTATTGGCAGTTTTTTAAGATTGTCTCCAATTACTACACAGACTAAATAAAGCATTAGTCCTTTTCTAAGTTCTGCTTTCCGCAGAGAACAACCCAGTTAGACACAGAATCAAACCACATGACCGAGGTTTCTGTTCAGTTTTTGGCAATCTGGTTGTCAAGTCGTAAAGAGATGGTCTGGGTTCCCTCAGTCATCCATCATGTGCCATATTTCATGAAAGCCAGCAACTTTGTTATAACAAAACAAAGGTGATTTTAACTCTCGCTAAACTTCGACACATCTTAAAGAGTGCTCCAAATCTTAATTTATATCAGAACTGTAAAAATCGGATGTAAACCGTCAACAAAGGCAAAAGTATCACAACTTATCGATTAAAACGTTGTTTCCTTTTTTGTTCCGGCACTTCTCATCTATTTTGATTAATAATTGAGTAACACCTACATAAAAATGGCTACATGACTGATCTTGCATGAGGAAATGCACACCAAAGTGGCAAAACAGCAGAGAATGAAGTTGACTTTTAAAACGTATCTACTTCAAATCTAAAACAACTTTGCAAGACCTTGGCCCGACTGAACAATATAGAAACTGAGGCCAAGAGCTTAGCAACATGTGTTTTCTTTTTTTTTTTTTTTTTTAAATCCGTCTTGGACAATTTGTTAAGTTACAGCTACAAAAAACCACAAAAACAAGCAAAATGTGGTCAAGGCCCTCATGAAGCTGACGTTCATCCTCTGAGGATGAGAAATGTATAGCTGTCAAAGACTGTGAAGCTTCTTCTTCTTCGGTTGTTTTCCCCTCGAAGCTAACCGCGGCGCAGCGATCTTAGCCACTCCGGTGGATCCCGTCTCCGGTGCGCTGCATCCGCGCCAGGACCAGCTCGCTGGACACTCTCTTGCGGTTGTTGGCCAGACCAAAGAAGCACATGAGGTCGATGAAACACGTGGTAAGGTTCAACTTGCATCCGAACTCGCTGGTTGCATAGTCATAGGGGAACGTGTGGTGGTAGTTGTGATATCCTTCGCCTGTAGAGCAACGGGAAACAGAGGTGAGCACTTCAGTGTGAACACAAACGTGTCCACTGACTTAGGACCAGTTAATTGAAAATGTCACCAAACATGTAATGGCAAACAAATTTAACAACTTCAATGTGATTAAATCCACCAAAGAGATTATGCTATGTCAAGATAAAGGTGCATAAAGGTACTTTATTCTACATTTTGGCAACACCTACTAGAGTAAAGTTCTCGTAAAGCACGACAGAGACTTGCAGCAGGTTTTGAAAAAACACAATGTGGTTGCTACTCATCAAATTCTTTCTTTATCTTGTTTTTTTTCCCAATGAGATCCCACTTTAGATATGTTCTCCGTACCTATAGCGCTGAACGTGACAAACTTGTTTTCCCTGGGGTTGATGTTCTTGTCATAGGGCCTGTTCCCCCACATGTGCGCGGCGCTGTTCACGAGCCAGGTGGCGTTCAGCACCAGCGTGTACCTCAGCAGCGCCGGGACGAAGTAGGCCACCCACAGGGACTCCCCCCACAGGTACCAAGGCACGAACATGGGGATGAAAAAGCACATGAGCACCACCGACAGCTTGTAGTAGCTGTCAGGGAGAGACAGCGGGTGGAGATGGAAAGAATGGAAGTCAGTATTTACTCTGTGCAACATAAACATTGAACAAAAAGTGCGCCGCTTGTCCGACATGCTCACGCCCTCACTTTCCTTCACATGACCCAGTGACTGTTTGCAGATCTCTACATGCATGAATGACATGTTGGTAGTTGTCACCTGGTTAAACCAGAATGACTAAGTTAACCTGCACTGCTTCAGTGACAAGTAAATCCAAAGTAGGTGACGTTTACGCTGTATTTGAGAAAATGGTTTCCAGTCAAAATCACCTGACAAAAGTCTAAAGTTCTTTTTTTTTTACAATTATATTTTTTATTATATCTACAAGTGTAAAAATAAATCATTCACTGAAGTGACTTACTTTCTCTGAAACATGACAACTTTGTCGGCCTGCAGGTCACTGAGCTCCAGCTTGCGTCCCTTCTCGATGACGTCCGGGTGTTTGCGCAGCATCAACCAGCCGATGTGGGAGAAGAAGAAGCCTCGGACGGCGTTGTGAGGGTCCGCGTCCGTCTCTGAATATTTGTGGTGAACCCTGTGGTCCCGGGCCCATTCATAGATATCATTCTGAGGGTTTTAAATTATGACACAGATTACACACAGTGAAGGACACAACATGGTATTTACACTGTAATGAAAGTGTGTGCCTGTAGAGCTGTTGTTTTCAGGTACCTGAAATGCCATGGAGTTAGCTAAACTAAGAAAGATCTTTAGGGGTACTGTGGCCTTGTAGGATCTGTGACTCCACAGGCGATGAGCTCCTGCAGTAACTCCTAAAGCACTTATCACAAAACAAAGTACGGCTGTGGAGAGAAATGCATAGGACAAATTAGTTCGACCACGTTATGCTGATCTGTTCCCGACAAAAGAACTGATACTGCTCATTGCAAAGTCTTTGCATCATCTTCTGTGCACTCTGAGCTCGGAGGGCAAACCCTGCGTCATGTGATCATATCAGTCATCCATCACAATATCTGTGCGCCTGAAGATTAATGTATCACCTTGTAGCTTACAAAACCTTTACTGTTTATTAAAGGCAACAAATCAGTGAATTCACACCCAAAAGCTTAAAAATGTTAATGTTTAAAATCCACCTTTGACTGAGCTGGTCTGTACTCGCCTGCTTGTTTCACAAGACAAAGCATCTATTCCACTCTCATGTAATTACATCATATCAGATGATGACTGGACGAATTAAACCATTTGATGATTGCATGTCTGACAAGTATGATGAAACTGGAAGCATTAAAATCTACCCACGAGTCCAGCCTCTTTGCTTTAATGAAAAATCTACATCTCAATATATGTTATAACAAAGTGTATGTACTGTTGTATGGCTGCAACTAAAGGTTGTTTTTCTAGTATTAGTTCACTTGTAGATTCTTTTCCAGAATAATCAATTTGCCAGTTATTTCCCACAATTCCCCCGATTATTTTCCAGACTAATAAATTTGATTTGTAATCGATTCCCTCCAACGATCGATCAATTCCCAAAATGTTTGCTGGATTGTTTCCTGCTGATCGACTGATCAACAAATCATGTCGTCTCTTCTGTGTTGTTACTTAACAGCAGCTCTCTGTTCCCCATGCAGCAGCAGCAGCAGCCTTCAGACATTAAATCTCTGATGATATGTGCCTCATCCATACTCGCCCTATATGCAGGCTACTGGGAGGATTATGCACTGATGTAAGCGACCATGTTTTTGCATGCATGCACCAGTGGTGAGAGAGAGAGAGAGAGAGAGAGAGAGAGAGAGAGAGAGAGAGAGAGAGAGAGAGAGAGAGAGAGAGAGAGAGAGTGGGCCGGGCTGCTGACATAACAGCTGAGAAGATGTTAGGCGGATATAACTGAAAGAATAAAAGCCCCCCCACACCCCCCGCACAGTAACAGGTAGAAGTGTTGTGCACTTACACCAGAGCAAGGTCAGGGGGGATGCTGAGGGGATGAGGAGTAAGCCGTACGCGGCAGCTAGATGCAGGACGGTCATCAGGAGGACGTTCCTCCACACGATGGACCTGGGGGGTTTGGGCCCCTCTTTCTCTTTGTACGTGTGATCCACGCCGTCTTCTCTGGGGGGCTCCGGGGGGACGCTGCTCCCGCTGCCGGACGTGCGCCGCTGCTGCAGCGGCTTCTTCTCCAAAGCCTCCGCCTCCGTCATCGTGGCTGCGGTTCGGGCGATGCTGTGACACGGAGGAGAGAGAGAGAGACACGTCGGTGGAGCCTCAGACACCATCCACACACGGTGTAACAATAAATGCGTCCATCTTTAAATCATTATTATTGTTATTATTCCCGCTATCCAGGTTAGCTAGCTAGCTGCGTGGATGTGGCGATGATGCTGTTGACTTCTCGCCGAGAGACGACACTCGCCGGCGGTTGCGTAACGCTGATGTTACACCTGTGGAAAAACGGAGGGATGAACGGCGGAGGGAAAGAACAACTCACCGACAGACGACAGAAGAGTGGAGATGCGTTTTCTCTCTTTCACCGGGCGTGAACGGCGGACACGGGGCAGCCTGGTGAGTTGCACGCGGAGCTCCAGAAGCTCTGAAGGGGAGAGGGAAGCTCGTCAGCGCCGCAGCCGAGAATCAATGGGAGCCCGGGCTGGAGGTGTGAGCGGCCAATCAGCGCGCAGAGCTCGCCTGAGCGTCGGCCTGTGATTGGCCGCCTGTTTATCTGCTGTTCACCTTTTATTCATTGGGCTGCCAGATGTATATTTACCTCCGCGCGACGCTGGCAGCTGCACCGCTGTCTAGACACGCAGTGACTTCACCGTGGGTCCGATCACGCGTGGATCTGGAGCCACGCTCACATGAGCAGGCGTGAAAACAAATAAGTGATCATGTGGCACTGAGACATGTTGGGTACTCGCTGTTCTACTTGCTGCTCTTACAGGAAACCTCTGCCCGCCCACAGGGAGAACACAGCTGTGGCACGTCACCCTCACCCCCCCCCCATGCAAATACAGAAAATCCCCAGAGTGATGATATGTTAAACTCTTATATAGACTCACGTGTTCTATAGGTGCTGGGTTGATATTTGAAGTGAAAAGAAGTAAATACAACCTCTACAGCAAACACAATAAAATGAGGCTTTCTGCAAATCTTTCAGATGCTTTTCCAGAGTAATCGACTTGACGATTATTTTCCAGATTAATCAATTTGCAGATTATTTCTAGAGTAATCGATTTACAGATTTTTTTCAGAGTAATCGATTTGCATATTACTTCCCAGAGTAATAAACTTGCATATTATTTTCTAGAGTAATCAATTTGCTAATTATTTTTCGATTTGACAACTATTTTCCAGAGTAATCGATTGACCAAGGAATTTTTAGACTAATCAACTTTCACATTAGCCTATTTTCCAGAGATATCGATTTGCCGTAGATTTTCTAGATTAATCAATTTGCAGATTATTTTCCAGAGTAATCGACTTGCAGAGGATTTTCCATGCTAATCGACTTTCACATAATTTTTCCAGAGTCATCGACTTGCAGTTTATTTTCGAGAGTAATCGACTTACCAATGATCTTTCAGACTAATCAACTTTCACACTATTTTCCAGAGTGAAAGAGTTCGACTTGCCAAGGATTTTCCAAATCAATCAATTTGCTGATTATTTTTCCAGAGTAATCAACTTGCAGATCATTTTTCCGATCTGCAAACTATTTCCAGAGTAATCGATTTACCAAGGATCTTTTTAGACTAATCAACTTTCACACAATTTTCCAGAGATATCGATTTGCAGATTATTTTCCAGAGTAACTGACTTGCTAAGTATGTCACTTAAAGCATCGTTACTTTCTCTTGTTTTTACAAATTGTTTATGAATCTCTACTAAAAAGGAACGTGAATGATTTTGATTCAAGTAGTGAATTACAGACTAAAGGCTCTGCACTAACTACTTGGTTTGTGAAGACTGTTTGCAAACCAAATTACAAGGGACAATAAAGACCACCCTTTACCTTAACCCTTACTATTTATTCCAAATGGTGTAAATAGTCTATTAACTGAGTCATGGGTTGATTACTGAACTATGCATAGTTCAGATAGTCCAGAGTCTGCTGTTGTTTGAAATGGCTGTTAACATTTAGTGAGTTTAATAAATCAAAAAGACTGAAAGAAACACAAAAAACTGAGGAAAATATTAGACGAGATGAAACAGTTAGCAACGAAAAGCTGGAACATTTCACATAACAGTTTCATGAACTATGAAAAAGGGGAAAGGACTCAATATGTATTGACTTGTTCATACTCAGGGATTTACTTTCAACATTTGTTGCATGTTTTGATATTTTTATTTGAAATAAAAACTTAACCAAGAAGAAAACTCGTGTTGTTGCTCACTCATGTTCACTCCTCAAGGACCAATCAGAGGGCTCATCTGAAAACAAGCGGTTTGTCTCCATCTAGTGGAGAGACGAGGCGGCGCAGGGAGCGGACGCTGTCATCACATCGCGCAAACGGGCTCGAACGTATTTCCAGAGGCTCCAGACTCCAGCAGCAGCATCACAGCTCCGACGGCTTCATGTCACCGGCCGACGGGATCCGCAGCATCCACATGACGGCATCAGCAGGCGCCTGTATTTACTCCTGCTCCACTTATCTGCTGCTGCTGCTGCGATGGAGGTGAACAGGGACGAGGCGGAGCGCTGCATCGACATCGCCACTGCGGCGCTGACCAACGAGCAGCCGGAGAAGGCGCAGCGGTTCCTGGAGAAGGCGCAGAGGCTGTTCCCGACCGAGAAGGCCAGGGGTGAGTCAAAATGGCCGAGCTGGAGCAAAGGGAATCAGGGGGGAGCTGGGGAGGGAGGGTGAAGGGGGGGTGCACAGCAGCAGCAGCAGCATCACCTGCAGCATCACCTGCATCGTCCCGGATGAGCCGGGGCCTCACGTAGACCCTCCAGCTGCAGCCTCTGTGTGCACATAGCAGATGGGGTGTTACAGTACATTTACAATGATAGGACCCTGGTGGTAGTTAACTGTACATGAAACAGTAGACAGGGAGTCAGTGATGTCACTTGGCTATTGGCTGCTTGTTTTTATTAGAAAGCTAAACCTAGAGAGTCAGTTACAGGGCAAGAAATACAGCCAGTTGTCTGACAGCCAGTTGTGTTATTACATGAGATGAGATGAGATGAGATGAGATGAGATGAGATGAGATGAGATGAGATGAGATGAGATGATCTTTTAATGGTCCCACCACTGTGAAATAAACCGTGTTGCAGCAGCAGCAGAAAAAGGGAATACACTCACTAAAGGTAATAATTATGTAAGAAATACAGTATAAACACAAGGAACCACAAAAGATAAAAAATATGCACAATGCACATGTTAATATTATGTAACATATATGCATACTGTGTTTATTGAGTTTGCAATGTATGCACAATTGCCTGCACACACACTCCAGCTCCAGAGCAAGAGGGAGGCTGCAATGAGACACAAGTACGCCTACACACACTCACACTCACTCACACTTACACACACTCACACACAACCTTTAAACTAAACCTGGATCCTGTAGCTGCTCAACGAATGTGTGTTAAAAAGTGAGGACCAGCCCAAATGTCCTCTCTTATCCAGAATGTCCTCACTCTGCCATGTCTGTCTTTGGTCCTCACAACGGCAGAAGTCTCAAATTAACCCATCCCCCCCAATCCGCATGTGTTTGGACTGTGGGAGGAAACAAAGGCAGAAGTAGTAAACACAAGTACACACAAAAAATAATGATGATTGTATGAATATAAGGATTTTACTTGCATATCATCCACAGTCAAAGAAACCTACAACACATTCTTAATATTAGATTGCTGAGGCTGCCACAGTTTCTGATATTTCATGGTATTTACTCTTAAAGTGTTTCTGGACCTTCCTGTTTAATCTGACCAGATCAAAACAGGAAATATCTTTCTATTTTTATCTCTCTATGCAAGTGTGTTGGATGCCTGCATATATTGTAATGCTCACAATGGTGCTTTTGTGTTGGTGCTAGTGCTGCTGGACCTAATAGCCAAGAATGGATTCACACCCAGAGCAGGCAGCCACTCAGACTTCGGTGGGCGCTCGGGGCCTCGACAGCGGCAGACCACCGGTGAAGATACGAGACCTGAACAAAAACCCTCAGACGCCTCCAAACCCTACACGGCGGATCAGCTGGAGGCCGTGAGGAGGTCAGACCGACTGACACAGAGTTTACTCTGCGGGTATACAGTATGTTCTCTGTTTATATGGAATCTGAGGTGATGTGTTTTTCTTCACAGGATAAAACAATGCAAAGACTTCTATGAAATTCTCGGGGTCCAGAAAGACGCGCCTGAGGACGAACTGAAACGATCGTACAGAAAACTTGCTTTGAAATTCCATCCAGACAAGAACCACGCTCCAGGGGCCACAGAGGCCTTTAAAGGTAACATGCATGAAACTCAATCAATCATCAAAGTCTGTTCTTTGTGATGCTCAAACACAATGTGACTTTGTATTTTTCCTTTCCACAAGCTATCGGGAACGCGTACGCCGTCCTGAGTAACGCTGGCAAAAGGCAGCAGTACGATCAGTGTGAAGAAGAGAGGCAACATCCGTCCACACACGAGCCCAGTCAGGGAAACTTCGAGCCAGACATCTCACCTGAAGACCTCTTCAATATGTTCTTCGGAGGAGGATACCCGTCAAGTGAGTGCCACTGCTACACTGTGTGCTTTCAGACCATAGACTGTAAATAAAGATGGACGACATTACGGCTCCACAAAAGTGAAGCCAAAACGCCTCCATTGCCCCCTGGTGGTCATAAACCATTCCTCCTCCATGTAAATAGATTGACCAAACTAAAAAGTCAAAATGTCATTTTATGTTGCTCTTATCACACAGATTTTGCTCCAAGTGTTTATTTTGGTTTTAATTTGTTATTTGATGCTTTAAATACAGGATGAAACGTCATAATTGACAGACCGACTCACGATTGTTCGTTCAATCATATATACGGAACATTTTGGCTTCATTTCTGGATAGTGGGAGGAAGTGGGGACGTGTTGTTGACCTTTATAAACAGTCTATGTTTCATTCCAGGTTAAAGAGGTTATGATCTGTATGTTAAGTGCCACGTGTGCTACCTTCATCCAGGTACTGCTAACGTGTACGCTAATGGGCGGATGCGTCCTCCAAGGAGAGAGCGACGAGACCGACCGCGAGATGTGAGTGGGATGTTTTCCTTTCTGGCTCCTGCAGCCTGCAGACGTGATGTAATGTTACTATTTAGCAGCAGAGGGAGACCTTGAGTCATCTGTGATTTTTACCTCTGCAATATTCAAGTGTCGGTTTTTTTAAAAGCAGAGAGAGGTTGGAATGATGTCATGTTTCCTCTGCAGGGGGGTCTCGCTCTCTTCGTGCAGGTCATGCCCATCCTCATCCTGGTTATTGTGTCAGCGCTCAGTCAGATCATGGTCAACACCCCCCCCTACAGCCTCAGCTTCAGGCCGTGAGTTTGAATCCTGCCCTGAAATAACACTGTCTGTTCTGCAAATTTACACATAAAACAATTATCTTCACGTTACATAAAAATTCTGTGTAATCAAACCATCGATTGTTCGATTTTCAGGCAGTTTTTGAACAAAAGCAATTTGAAATGTCTCAGGTTCATAGATTTGTTTTCATGTTACTAGTTGTTTTGATGCCTCAGATCTATTGTGACTTGTCTGTTTTAGAAAGAACGGTTCGATATCGCCTCCTCTTGATTTGCTGGCTCCGTGTGTCTGGCCTCTCTCCATGTTTCTCCCCTGCCTTTGTGTTCCTGATACACTTCTGTCGTTTCTGGCCCGTACTCCAGCCGTTATCATCAGAGTCGTGCTCACAGAGACAGACGGTGCCAGACCTGTCAACCTTGTCGTTGTCGGTCATGTGTTACGCCGCTCACACTTTTGTGTTATCTCCCGTGCAGGTCAGCAGGTTACACCCAGAAGAGGCTAACCGAGCACCTGAAGGTGCCATATTACGTGGGGGAGCAGTTCTCCAAAGAGTTTACGGGGATGAATCGGAGGAATTTAGAGCGTTCGGTGGAGGACGATTACATTTCCAACCTTCGCAACAATTGTTGGAAGGAGAAACAACAAAGTACGTGTGCCAGTAGAACAAATCTGACTGATTCCTTTATTAAGCTGTAAATATTGACTGTTGGTTCTGCCAGTTCTGGGAAAAGGATTAAATGACATATTCTCTTTTTTATCACCTCCCTCTTATATCTTTCATGAATCGTTTCCTGCAGAGGAAGGCATGTTATACAGAGCTCGCTACTTTGGAGACTCGGATCTGTACCAAAGAGCGCAGAGGGCTCGCACTCCGAGCTGCGTCAAGCTGTCCGAGATCACGGCATCACAACACGGTGATGAAGCTACTTTCATATTCAAACACAAGTATCCAGAATCAAACCGAAAACTTTTTGTACAGAGGCCACCTGCATATTCATTCATTGTTTTCTTGTCGTCTCTAGGTTTCCCTAATCAATACTGAAGTTTGCTGGCCGTAAATAGACGAGCTCTACTATCTGGAGACTGACAACGACTCAACGAGCAACACAAACAAACCAGCAGCAATCTGCATCGAACTGAACTGAAAACAAACTGGATGAAACTATGAATTTTATTATGTCAAGTTTAAAATGTAATATTAACATAATGATATGAAAAAGGAACAGCCACTGAAAACAGCTCGTCCCCCTGACAAGACGCCGGTCTGGAAAACCTCCACGTCCCAGTTTTGCCTGGAAGCCGTGACCCTGGCAGAGCTCACTAGTTTTTTTGTCTCCTTCTAAGAATGCAGTATGAAACGCCCCTCATTTCCCTTATATTGCCATCAAGCTGCATAGATATATGTTCTCTAATGTGCCTGATTTTTTCCCCACCAAGATCCATGAATTATTTCCTGGGAAAACATCGAAAATGTTGAAAATGAAAATTCCTGGATCTTGATTTTCTGGATCTGCACAAACATTCACTGCATTGGGTTTAAACATAAGCTCCTCAGCGGATGTAACCGGGGGGTTACATGCTGTATGGATGTTATATATGTAGCAGATGATTAGATACCACAGCGAACGCTTCCTCTGTCATTTTAAACAGTCAAATCAGTCCCGGAGAGGAGTCTGGGGCTGGATTTTTGCTTGTTTGACTTTAAATGCGCATTGTGAAACTATGCAGGAATAATGTGAAACCTCTGATGAATACACACTCATGTCCAAGGTTTGTCGAGACATGTGAAAACTGAGATCTGTCTTCTTATTCTGCTGTGTGTCGGTGTGTGTGTGTGTGAGAGAGAGATAACAACTATGAAATGTCCCTTTACACTTTGCCTCCTTTAATTATATGAAGGATAGAGTGATATAATGTACTGTAAACGCCAAGAGTGAGAGACGTGCCTACCCACAGAGAGGGGCTTTCACCGGTTTTATTGTTGGAGTGTACTGTCCCATCTGATGTCCATCTTTTTGTTCATAGAATGCTATTTATTCTCTGTTTTAATTTTTTAGTTAAGAACAGATTATCACACAGAACCTTTTTCCACCATGTTTTTAGTCCCGGATGAAAAAAATAAATGTGGATGCTTGAAACGTGTGGGACGCGACTCATTTCTCGGGAGCAGAATGTGGAAACAAAAGCTTGAGTCAGCACTAACCTCCGCCGGGCTGGCTCACAGACTGAAACTGGGAACTGGAAACATGGCTCTGTGCACGTTCACGTTTTTGGGTGACGTGCAGAATGTGCCAGTCTGTTTTTGGCAGTTGTTGCGAAATTTACTTCCACACTTTTGGTCATTGTTGTGCATGACATGTCTGGTTCAGCTGACATTCATGATGAAATAGCTGAACATTATTACTCACTTCAAATAGTTAGTGCTAGTTTCATAAAGGTTCTATGACTGTTTACTTAGCAGAATGGAGCAAACTTCTCCACTGCTTATATATAATAATTAATATATTAATTTACACAATTACCATAGGAAACATGAACCAGGATGTAAAACCGCTAACTAGATCTGACCGGGTTCATGAAATAAGCCGACAGAGAAGAGAGCTGTAAAAAAAATAATTTATTTGCGATCATGAAAATACAAACTCAGTGCAATGTTATGAGTATTTGAATATCAAATAAATAAAGTTAAAAGCAGGACAGGGCTACACAGATACAGGATCAAGTTACATTGGAATCATTAGCCACAGCTTTACACATATACTGCACAAGGCAAGCACTGGTAGTCCTTTGTTTCAGTCACTATAAAAAGGTCCCTAATGGTTTGCTTATGGTACAATTCATCACGTACAATCAGTTAACGGCATTGTGAAAAAAAAGAAATAAAACAATGGTTTTCAATGAATATAACCATAGAGCTAGCTGCCATCATGTGGTTTCAATAGAAACTGAGGTACACACTTTAATACTCGCAAAGAAATGCTATTAACCCTATATAGCATGATAGTTACATGTTGCAATTGAAAATATGAAAATGTCGATGAGTAGCAACATCCGCTCACGTACCATAACCTTCGACTACCGTACAGTAGAGTCATCATCCTGACTAAGTGCATCCTCACACCTTACACAGAAGGCATTACACACACAGTAAGAGTACTGAGGCCCTTCTGGGAGATTTACTGGGCATTTCTAAGAATGAAGATCCCTTGCATTTCTCAACATTCCTCAATGAGCAGTTCTTCAGAACAATACAGTTTCTTCTTAATCACGCGGAAACCAGTCCGAAGTTTAATCTCTTGTCTCACTACTGGAGCGGAAGGAGACTTTGTGCTAAAGAGTCCTTGGATTTTGGGCCACAGCCCGTCCGACTCCAGCCTCAACACCAGAGTCAGCTGGAAGGTGGGGACCAGGTAGGGGTCTACGGACAGCTGCCCCATGCTCTCACAGACGGCCCCGTGCTCCACACACAGGTCAATGAGGGCCCCCCTCAGGCCGCAGGGCTCGCTGGCCGCCAGGTGAAGGAGCTCCTGTCCGATGTGCTCCAGGAGTTTCTCGGGGATGAGCAGTTTGGTGCAGCGCAGGGCGCAGTCTGAGTCTTTGGCTTCTCGCAGGCTTGCTTCTATGAGTTCCACTACGTCTTTCAAGATCGTCTCCTCCATTGGGTCATAAAACAGGTCTTCATCGGAGGGAGACAGGTCACTGATGTCGGAGCCTGTTGTGAAGACACACTGGGTTAGAACTGGAACCAGGCATCGAGGGGAGAATAATGAAATCCACGTCTAACAAAAAGATTGCAAGTAGGGCTGGGCGATATTTAACCAAACGTTCTATATAGAAAATAAACTTTATTTGTATAGCACCTTTAAAAAAACGGTGTTAACAAAGAGTTTTGGCAGACAAAGGATACTCAGGGGAACACTGGTAAAAACATTTTTAGATGAACGCAATAAAAAGATACTACGATCACTTCAAATATTCATTGTTATAACATAATTATTATTATTTCTTTTAAGTTTAAAAACACATTTTTGCTCCTGAGTTAAAGTTGTGGTTTTAAATCACTTTCCCAGCAGTTTGCACAATGCACACGTTATATAATGGGACTTTGGAATGAAAATAACATTGCATGTAATCATAGATATCGTTTTATCATCGCCCAGCCATTGTTAATGGATGCCTCTGCAGCACTGCTTACCTGAGTCTGACAGATCACTCCTGCTGCCATTGTTGTAGCCCAGCTCCAGGCTGCTGCTGCTGCTGGTGCTGCTGCTGCCGTTTCCAGATGTGCTGAAGTCGGCGAGTCGTTGCACCAGTTTGCCCCAGGACAGCCTCCTGTCCACCGGGGAGTGGGGGGAGCCGCTGGCCTCAGTGGGTGCACAGAGAGCAGGCATGGTTTGTCCTCTTCTGTGGTCGGATTGCTAACCAGGAGAAACAAAGACAACAGGTCAGTGAACGTGAATGACTTGCTAACAGATAAAACAGGAAAGTTGAAGCAAAGCTAGCTCCAGACATCTTTGTTAAGAAGTAGCTAGCAGGTAGTTGAGAAGCTGTTTAATCTGTTATAATAAGCTAACAAGCTTAGAAAACTAGCACTTGTGACCCAATACTTACAGCTTGTGTTAAGACGAGGCTGTGTGAGTCCGTTGTGTGTGTCAGGTTGTTTATTTCCAACGGTTATTGTCTCGCAAAACAACAATCTGCTATCTCCTGCGTCTCCTCTGTTCCTCATCAGCTGTCCGAGCTCCGAGATCCGTCCTGCAACAATGCTTATATACTGGCTGCCGGGCCCCGCCCCCCGCCTCCCGGGCCAGCCAATCAAAAAGAGAGGCACGCCATCTGACCCAGTGTCCTGCCTGGTAACACAGAGAAGGAGAGGAAAACAGCAAGAGGAGGAGGAGGAGGGGGAAGAGGGGGATGGTGGCGATGAAGAGCAGATCCCAGTGTTGTGGAAATGTACAGAGACTTGCCTGCATCAGATTGTGTTGCACCTCTTTGTTTGTTTCATGTATCCCACCACCTCAGCATGGGTGAATATATGTGCTGCTGTGTGTGTGTGTGTGTGTGTGTGCAGCCCCACTGTTGAGAGCCTGGAACAGAGTCCATGCAGGCTGAGCTCAGCCTGATCAGTGTTGCAGTGCACATTACGTCACTTGTTTTGCAGGAGCATTACATCAGATTTCTCTCAGCAGCCACACAGGGGTGCAAACAACAAGATCTGCTGCATAGTGCAACACTGCGTATATGATGGAACGGCAATAACATGATATTGTACCCTGTAAAGATATGTGACAGCTCTTTGTCCTCGGATAGCACAAAGAAAACATGCAGAGCAGTAGGAATACAGTACAGTATACATTCAATTATATTTATCTTGCATTTGTTGTTCACCCCGACTTGAGGTAGAAGCACAAGCAAACAGCAAGCACAATAGAAATGTGCACAGTGCATTGCACAAACTGCCTGGTGTTGTGTTTCTCTCTGGCAGGGCCGCACTGTGGCGTACTGCAAGGTTTGCACAGAGAAAACTTTTTGGAGACTCGCCCCATATGTGCTGCGTCGCTGCACGTGAGTGGGATGGGCTGTTCTTTTTGTCAGGGAGGAACTGAAAGACGTAAACACGTTTAGGCACAGTATGTTCTGAAGGGGGGGATGTTATGAGTTCACCGTCACAAAGTTTGGGTGGGGGAGGAAAAGTTTGCTCCCTTTTGTTTTTCAGCCAAAAGGACGAAGGGTACAGGCAGCTCGTGGAAAAGACACACTTGTAAAAGTTACAGTAGTTCCAAGAAAGTTGTGTTGTAAAGTGAGCTGTTGTTCAAGAAGGAATTTTGAGCTGCAGCTTAATAAAAGGTGTGTCCTGTAATGTTCAGGGCTTTCAGACATTTACAGTGAACAGTACGTTCTGTACGTGCCCTCCCCGCATTTGTTTAAAAAACACTCACTGAGCAAAACACCCAGATCTGCATCTTTCCTCGCTGAACACGCACCACAGGCACGTGACACTGAATCCATCACATCCATTAGTGTCAGGCTTCAGCTCGTTCAAGTGACGGAAAAACATTAAAAAACAAACATGCAAATTGAATCTATCCCCCTATAGTTTGGGACAAACTACACGACACAGCGAAAACAAACAGAAGCAGAGCCATGACATGTCGACGTGTGACTTTATTTACAAGCTTTCTTTGTTTTCGCAGAGAGCGAGCAGCGACCAGGATCCACACAGAGAGGAGGGTGGACTGAACAGGCACCGGGTTTTCAGATTCAGGAGTTACAGAGCAGCCAAGTGGAAAAACAACGTCTCACTTCAGGGGATTTATTACGTTAGCAAAGATAGTTTTCTTATCTCAGCCTTAGAGCAGACTGGACTGGCAACACTTTATCAGCTTAAACCAGTTGAAAAGTATTAACAATCTATTACAAAAGTTTAATTTGTTGAAGTTATTATAGAAGATTTTAAGTTAACCATGTTCATACAATAAAAGGAGTGATGAAATATTACATCTCACATTGTATATCTCCAGGTAACATTTCACACACAAACCCATAAAAGGAGGGATATAATTTATGAACTGAAATAAAAGTAGCTCCTTCCCTTTTCCTTATACTTGGCTGATTTATTAACCAAAGGCATCTGGGTCATCTTTACTTAAGACGGTGTAAATCCCAGCAGCTGTTCGATTGGTTTGTATCGCCACTCGTCCGCTTCCAGCTCCTCCACCAAGCTCGCCAGCTTCTCCATTCGAGACACTTGTTGATCTGGGGGAATGTAAAACAGTTGGTCAGTTGGCGTAATGGTCTTTATTGGAGCATGCAAAACAAACAGATTCTGCATATACAGTTACTGGCTTACCGTGTTTGACCTGTTTCAGTGTTGAGGCCACTTGGTAGCTGAATACAGACTCGCATAAAAATCTATCGGAGCCATCTGAAAAGACACACAAAAGTGGAAATTTAAAGATTTCTTCAGAAGATTTAACCGCCGAGTTGGAAAATGAGGCTGTCAAGCTTTTTCAGGAAATGGATCTCCATGTTAAATGTTTTGCAATTTCAGTAAAAAGGCCCATTCAGAGTTATGAAATAGTCAAAAACAAGACAACAAAGAGGAGCAGCTTGAGACCTTCAGCGTCACTGTGCTCCTATTCATCACTTTGTTGGTTGTTTTTCCAATTCACGGTGCTCTGCTGCCAAAATAATCACGTTAATTAGTGTAGTTTGAGCTGCACAGGCAACAAGGGGGAGTAAAGAGCCAGGTGGCCTTTCGCTCCCATAAACAAATCCTGTGTGCGGGGCAATGACGAGCCAGTGAATGAAGCACGAGGGTGGATCAGTGGACTTGGCTGCCGGCTTAAAGCTGGATTTAGGTAAAACAGAGAATAGACACATTCAAAATAAATGTTTCAAAGTGTGGATTGTCAAAAGCTTTGTGATGAAGAATTATTTTAGTCCCTGGTTTTGCCAATAATTCAACTTCACAATAATGAAGATTATCAACACAAGTTTCCCAAATTGTGTTCTGTCTTAAACCAGTAACCAATGGAAGAAGTACTTAGATCTTTTACTTAAAATAGCAGAACTATGTACATTTACTCAATCACAAGTAAAAGTTGTCATTAAACAATTTACACGTGTATAAGTATATAAGAGTTTAAATATCAAAATAGACTAATAGTACCAAAAGTAGAATTACTCATTATGCAGATAAGTCCATTAATATAGGCTGGTTTAGCATTATCGGTTAATCAATATGTAAATAACTTAAACATTGCTGCTGGTAAACGTGGGGCAAATTACATTAACTTTACTTAGTTATGGGTTGCTTAGCTTTTAATAATATATCATAAATATTGATTATGTTCATTACTAATCAGAAAGTCACTTGTTATCAAAAGCCGTATTCAGTGTAGTGGAATAAAGACGACAATAATTTCTCTCAAAATGTAGTGGACTAGAAGTAGTATCCAATAGAAACACTCATGCAAAGTACTGGTAACAAATACTAAATTAATTTAGATTCCACTGCTGCATCTGCATTTATTGAAACTTAAGAAACAGGATCAAAGGTCACAATTGTGAAACAAATTTTCCGATGGTGAATAAAAGACGCTTGGCTGCATTTTTAAATGTCGTTGAGGAAGCTGCAATAACTGTTGAGTTTGTCTTGTAAGCATCAGTCAGACAAACGGGTGCTTAGCTCTGTGATCTCAATGCTTCATTCAGCACATAATCTGCAACTCTCTGGGGAAATCATGTTGCATTTGCACCAGAGGCACCAAGTGTCTGAGACCAACCCATGTGGCTCGGTTCTCTCTATGTGAATGTAACACTAGCATTTATTATTTTATTTCATTTAATCTTTACTTATCAGATGTGATTGAGACTGAAATCTATTTTTCAAGAGAGCACAGAGCACAAGAAAACATTCACGATCAGATATACACACAATTAGCAAACAGAAATAACACAACAAATTGCAAGAGTCCTAAAACATTATCAAGATAATTAAGTTGTAAAATATCCAATGTGAATGAACGCCTTCAGTTCAAAAGGCAGTTTGAAGTTCATTCCACTGAAAGAGACGTGTAGCATTAAAACCCAGTTATGTGAAGATGAGTGGGTACATGAGGTGAAGTCATTGATGGATCTGGGTTTGTAGATGTTGAAAGAGATGTGAGGTCGTTTGGGAACTTAAACACTAGACTAGAGCTTTATGAATAAATATGAGACTATAACTTAATTTTGTCTGCAGAGGAGATCATCCAGTGTTGTTGATACAGGGACCAATGAGGAGTAGGACATTTGTCCTTGCTGATAAAGCATTATACACTATGATAAACTGTGTTTACCTGAAGTAAGGATGGAGCAGAGTGACATTTAGAAACAGACACAGCCTTTAACTCTTTAATGCTACTGGTCCTTTATGTTTGTATGGTTCAGCAGGAGTGATTCCCCCTCATCTCTTGCCTAATTGTGAAGACAGAGAGAAAGATGGCCACAGATCAGTTGTGAATCTTACCTTCCATCATCTCTCCTGCACCTTTAGGATATGTGTACAGCACTTTCCTGGGGGGGATGAGCTCTGAGGCGCTGAATCCGGATCCTGTCACCGAGCTGCCGCTGACACCCCCCGCAGAGGAGGACGAAGAGGAGGCAGCCATCGTGTTAGAAACCTTTAAAACACAAACACACACAGACACGAGGCTCAGTTAGATGAACCAACGTATCAACTCTAACGCTAGTGGGCTTATGGAACAAACAGCTGTGAGTGGCTAGCAAGGAAGCTAACGACCCTGCTAACAGCAATAAAGTCAACAACCAGCCGCCATTAGTGTCATAAGACACATCACATACATTATTAGTCTATTTTAAACTATATGAACCAACCGTTGTTGTCCAGGTGAATCTGCATCGACTCTAAATCCGCGCAGTTCTTTCTGTTGTTTGTTTGTGTAGTTGTGGTCTTACTACCACTTTGCGACACATGCAGCGTTTTACGCTCCGACAGCAGATTTTAAAACTATGCGGATGAAACGCTGCCACCGCTTTTAAAGGGAGTGGTCGATCCTTTCTGTTTGTAGATCTGCTCACGAGAAACCAGCGGAAACGTCGACCCAATTGTACGTCACGACGCTGAAGTCAGACTCCGAGTCGACAGTGAAGTTATACTATAGAAAATAAAGGTTTTGAACTTTTGAGAATGGGACTCGAACTTCGATGAAACTTAAACTAAAATGTCTAAAACTATTTCACTGTATTAAAGCGTAAAAAAACGGAAAATGTGTACTTTTCAATCTTTCTCCTAGCTATCGAATTGGAAGCTAACTTCAAAGTTGTTTGAAACGTCATCAGCAAGTGAGCTAGCTTGCTAAATTAGCAACGAGCTAACCAGAGACTTGACTGTGTTGTTAGCTGTGTTTAGCCTCAGCTAACGTTGTCAAGTTTGCACTATGGAGGTTTTACGACCATCGCTTATCAATATAAATGGAAGAATATACCGAAGAAACGTCATCAAGGAGGAACAGTATGAGGAAGAGGAGGATTTCTCCTACATGGATCCTCCAGGTTAGTGTTGACAGACAGCAGAACTTCACTTACTCAGTTTATTAGGTACATCAAGCTAATGCAGTCTAATACAGAAGTGCTGTCATAAATAACACTGTCATGAAATGTACATTGTGTGTTTAGGATGTGTACTGAATAGTGTTGACAGGGGTTCCTATTATTGTGATCATCCCATTCAAATCAATGAGGGTGGGCTAATCAGCAGAAAACACCTCACAACATCCCCCAGGAAAGACCATGAAGCTGAATCAACACCTTTTCATCACAAAACTTTACATTGAAACCTTCATAATTGGAGGGCTTATTGTAAGACTGCTCTATTTGATTGATTAGTGCTGTCAGGCTTTAGCAACAATAGGAAGAAACCAATAACTTATTTGTATGTTTGTTATTTAGAGAGCGAAGAGCTCGCGGCAGAGGAAACCTGTGATACCCTCCTCATTGAACAGATTGATAAAGGATACCGCTGTGCCATCGACGTCCCAAGTGTCCTTTACAAGTGAGTGATCTATAAAATGAATATGTTGCAATGGTTCTGCACATGAGTTTTTTTTCTTCTAAGCAGCACAACCTGAGTCTGTGTTTCCTCGTTTGCTTCATTTCTCCGCAGATACATCATCGGGAAAAAGGGAGAGACACGCCGACGTCTAGAGGCGGACACAAAGACGTCGATCAACATCCCGAAACAAGGGGTGGAGGGACAGATTGGTGAGGATTAATCAAACCATCATAACACAGATGAAAACAGATGAGAGGGCACATCCTGAAAGAGATTTTCTCTCAACTTGCCTCCATCTTCTCACAGTTATCACAGGCTCCCACAAAGCTGCCGTCTCATCTGCTGTCACTCGAGTTGAGGTCCTCCTCGACAGTTTCCGTAGGAAGCAGCCTTTCACGCACTTCCTGTCATTTCCTCTGACTGATCCCAAAATTCAAGAAGGATTCCTTCGGTTTAAAGATGAGGTGTTGCAGAAGTGTTCACAGGTATGTTGTTTTATATGTGTGGCACATTATATTGTTCTTAAAGTCTATGTTGCCAAATTGTTGTGTCTCGATGTGTAGGATCATGGAGTAGATGGAAGCATCTTTCAGAACCCTGCAAAGCTTCATCTGACAATCGGCACGATGTCTCTGTTAAATGAGATGGAAGTGAGAAAAGCATGTGAACACCTCCAAGAGTGTCAAAACGTCCTCAGGTGGGTGCCAGACAAAGAGACTATATCACACTCAGATTTTAACTGTATAACTAAATAAATGACGTCTTTATTTGAGTTGAAAATTCTAAACTAAAAGCCCATGAAAACAAAGAATAAATTCATCCTACAAACAAGTATTACCTGTGTAGCTGAAGCCTAATAAAACGTACTTCTCTCTGCCACAAAACTCTATTCTCTAGCTTACATGTTCCTAAATGGCAATAAACATGGGTACTGGACTTAGGTTGTAGACAAGCCCACTTGCACCTTCCTGCTGTAAATACTCACCAGGGCTCCATATGTACTGTGGAAAATGGTCCCCAACAAACAACAGTTTGAGTCACCTTTGCTAAAAACTACCGTGCCCAGTTTTAGGAAATTAATCAGCCTGATTTTCAATTGAAAGTATATATTTTTTACTTATTTTAAAGAAGTCTTCAGCTTTGACGGATGAACCCTGGATAGAGAGGGGGTTTGGCAGTTGGAAAGTATTGTGAGACTGTTGTTGGTTTTAGTTCATTGATGGAATTTTGGCTTAGAAAAATATAGATTATCACCAGCCTTATCCTTTTAATGAAATTTGTACTTTTTAGAAAGGGAAATTAGATTACATGTAATCAGATTGGATTTGATTGCATAGATTAGATGAGGTAAACTTGATTGAGCTAAAAAAATGTGTGGTGTCACAAGCCAAGTCTGCTGAACAGCCAAAACAGAGAGCTGCAGTGTAAATTGAAGGGGCAACACTGAACTATAATGCTGGTTTGTGATTGTGTTTTGTGTTGTCGCACATCAGGGAAATCGCTGGAGGAAAACCTCTGCCGCTGGAGGTGACGGGTATAGAGTACATGAATGATGACCCAGCCATGGTGGATGTGTTATACGCCAAAGTCAATGTGAAAGACAGATCTGACAAGTAAGTGGATTAGTGATAAACCCTGTGGAGAGATAAGTAAATCAAAAAAGCTGACAATCTCTTTTCCTTTTTTGAAATATGATCACACTTTAGGTTACAGGTGGTCGCAGAGCGGCTGGTCGAGCACTTTGTGTCGGCCGGGCTGATGGTCAGGGAGTGGGACAGAGTGAAGCTGCACGGCACTGTGATAAACACTCTGTTCAGGAGGGACGCCACAGGTAAAAACATTACATACACATGACGGGCTAACGCAAAACAGCATCTGTGCCTGTCGCTTGTGTGAAAACAAACTCGCCAACCAGCTGTGATCCCATTGGAGCCTCCTGCCCTGAACCCATTTGCCAATGTCCCCTTATTGTGTTTTGGCTCGGACTGGATCTGCAGTGACGACAAAGCTTAATGTCGGACAATTCCAGCTACAGATTCCTGAGGAGAGGCAGGATCGGGCTGCTAGCTCCGTGTTTGGCCACAGCTCTGTTTACATGCTCCAAACTGCGTGTTTTTCCAAGTACTGTGACAATGGCTTCATTCATTTTGGCCATGGATCAAGTCCAGCCCCAGTTCGCAAATTTGTACTGAGCTGAGCAGCAACACAACACAAGAGAGGCGCCGTGTCACTGCCGACCATGTTTACCAGCATGTGGCTACATCCTATTCAAATTCGATGTTCTTTTTTTTTTTCACAGGCTAATTTGACAGACTAACTGACCTTGATCTCCCCTTATTATTGTACTACAGCCGAACAACTGTGTCAGCAAGTAAACACGTTTATTTGATCAGGAGATAACAGGTCCACATGTGTTTGTCCTGTGCTACGTTTTCGAGCTTGTCTTTTTAACTCCGGTGTTTTTCCAGGTGAGGACACAGGCAGCTCCAAACGACAAACCATGAACGAAAGAGAGGCTTTCGATGCCAGGAACGTATTAAAGGTGCGAGGGAAGTTTTGTCCTGCCTTTGCTTTCAAAATAATAAATCTCAAACATTCACATGTGACCTCACAGCGGTTTTCCTACATCTATCACAGGATCATTTACACATGAGGATTGTTTTACATTGTTTTTAGCTTTTGTCTAAATGAACCACAAAAATATGGGCTTGCTTAGAAACTCTGTTGCATACACACAAGTCTTTAAACACTGAGTATTTGATCTGTGTGAATTGGCTGTGAATGTTTCGTAAAAGATCCTGAAATTGTTGGACACAGTTCGTTGAAAGAAGTGAGGAAAGAGGGTGTCGGAGATTCTCTAGTGATGAAGTATACTGACGCCTTTTAAATTTCAGAGAAGAATGATCGATTCATGTTTTTTTTTAATGAAACACTTGACAAAATATGATTGTAAATTCTGTAGAGTGATGTCTCACCCCAAATTGACACAGCAGATAGAAAGCATGTGTTTAAAAACCAAATCCTTGATTTTCTTTCCTCTGAAAATGACACAAAGGTGTTAAAGCAAATCTTCAGTCACCCGTAACTATGGTAATGTAATGTTTGCACACAGTAACCTTCGTTTCTCTAAATCTCTCACTGGTTAAAACCTTTTTTGTTATTGAAAAGATGCATTAAATGTAATTTATATTTGCTGTTTTCGTGACAGGAATTCGGTGCTCATCGTTTTGGAGAGTTTGAGCTGAAGACTGTCCTGCTGTCCCAGAGATATTCCACAGATTGTACAGGTTACTACACGTCTGCAGGGAGCATCAGCTTCTCATGAGATACTAAAGCGCTGACCTTATTCTGAGGTAAGAAACTAAACAAAAGAGAAATACAGTTTCTAGTTTAAAAGGAACACTGAAGCGTTCTCAATGGTGTTGTCCAGTAGGTGGCAGGAGAGGACATCTTGTTTTATGGAACAAAAATCCTGATACATCTGTAACCAGATTCCTGGGGAGCAGTTTAAGGAGGAAAACTAAAATGATCAGAGTGCAGAAAGATCGAAAGTTGAAAATAAAGCTCATTTAACAGATGAAACAGCCATGCAACTTCTTTCTGGTTAAGAGAGCTGAATTTCGTTTTTTGTACTACTCCAAACAACTGATTCTCTTTAAGGAATCAGAGTCTAGCATTTAAGAAAATTACACTTAAGTACTTATGTAAGTGACAAGAGAAGGACTCATCAAAAACGTTTGCCTCGACCTTGAAAACAATGGGTTTATTTGTGCAGAGATTTTATTTTGTATGAGATTCTCAGTAAAATAATGTTCCTTTGTGAGCAACAGAAAAGGAGATGAGACAACCACTCAATGTTCACATTCACACTTATGGGCAATTTAGAGTCACTCATTGACCCAACCTGAGTGGGAGGAAACTGGAGTACCTGGAGAAAACCCTCGCAGGCTCTGGGAGAACATTCAAAAAAGAGTCTGTGGCTTTACCCAGAACTTTATCGCTGTTGGGTGCTAAGAACTGGCATATACTTTTACTCAAGTAAAGGATTTGATTACTTCTTCAACCACTGTTTGACCATCCACTTTTTGTCACGTGTTGTCATCCAAATACCAAGTTACCCCACTAGCTGACAACAATTTAATGTGATGTGTGGAAAAGTGTTTTTTCTTACTCATTGTAGCTGTTTTCAGACATGAATTCCAGAAAATGTCTGGAAAATTGGGTCCAGAAGATTTCTGGGGTTTTCTTTTGAGATATGAAAAAACGAGTTTGCCCGAGTCAGACGAGTTCACAACAACAGGAAGATTTCTGTGGCATCTGGGCAGAGCAAGCAGGAGGCAGGACATGACATGTGTTAGAAATGTCATCAACAAGCCCACTCGCTCGCTGTGAACTATCTTGACATTTACAAGAGGGCAGGCAGGAAAAGTTCCACACACTAACTAACTCAGACATTTGGGTTCCCACATGAAGCCCCTCTGGGAAAATGTTCATGTGTGACAGCAGCTTGTGAGAGTTAAGCGTCTCATTATTCAGGACATGTGAGGTTCCCAGGAAAAAGTCACAATAATCGTTTCCGAAGATAAATCGCGTGCCAAACCAGGAAGTGTTCATAGATGTTGAAACGAGCAGGTTGAGCTCCAGCTGATCACTTCTCATCTGCAAACTGGAGGTTATTTTAAGTCTTATCCATTTCCTCTCATCTCGCTGCCTCATGAATGTGTTAATGCATCATGGCATGATTTATTATACCAGTCTGGGTTTTTTTGGACTTCTTTATCAGTGTCCTTCCCACACGAACCACAACCTTGTCCCCACTCCCGTCTGCTCAGCGTCAGTGAATACAGACGTCGGACACAGCTTTTTTTTTCCAGCTCTCCCTTCAGCTGCCGACGTTCTCTGCTTTGCATTCAGGAGGGCGACTGCCGAGTGGCCTAAAGTTACACTGATGGAAACTGAGGGCACTTTTTTGTTTGTCAGCTCTGCCATCCCGTGCTGTCCACCCTCCCGTCTCAGCAGTGGCGTGATGTCTTTTTTTTTGCCTCTGCCCCTGGAGCCATGTCAACAGACACCATTAAGACAGGGACATGCAAATTTTGTCATCGGATACACAGGCAGCCAGGCAGCCAGTTGATGCCGTCCATGCATCGACTCCAACACCGTCTGGGCATAAAATGTATCTTTTCAGACCCAGAAAAGGAACCTGCTTATCCGCTCCCTGTCTCCTGGGAACATGCTTGTTAGTGGGTCAGGAGTACACATTCAGCTTAATGCCACTCGAAGGTAACTGATGCAGCGAGGATTCTCAGGATTGCCAATACTATTCGTCACAAGCACACAGAGAAAGACAGAGGGAGAGAGAGAGAGAGAGAAGATGGTTTGGAAGTTAATGAAATTCAGTGCGACTGTGTGCGTCCTTGTTTCTTTTGGCAGGGACATGATTAAGGACGTACTGGGCAGATGTCTTCACTAATGATCGCACTGAAAACACATGTGAGGGGAACATACGCCATCCGCAGCCAGACTGACTCTCAAGACAGATTCAATATGTCACGGGATTCATAAGGTTTATATTAACGCAAGATGTTCACACTATGTGTTTATTTAAATGAGCAAATGTGGGTTTTGTTGTGTTTAGGGAAAATGTATCAACTGTAAGTCTAAAAATGTCAGAAAATATTAAGAAATGTGCAGCATTAAGCATTTATGATGTTAACAGTGTTTTGGGACAATAATAATATTACAATAATAATATATTATTACAGTTATGTTTGACTATGTTATCATTTATTTTGTGTTCATACACCAGAATCCCATTATAGTTGCCCATACTAGGAATTATAGTTAATTATAATAAGGACAAAGCATTGCAGTGTGTTGTAGATCATTAATTGAATACTGCTCACAAATTTCAAACGGGGCATAAAGTGAATTGTTGAGGAATAATGTGTCTCATAGTTTGTTGGTGCCCAAGGCAACATCTTTAAATCATTTGTTTTGTCCGACTGACAAAGCAACACCCAAAGTAATACAAATTTCAAAGATACAAAAAAAGAGAAACGCAGGAAAGTCTCATTTTTTAAGCTGGAACAAGCAACTGTTTGGTAATTTTGGTTGATAATTGACAGGACTAATGATTGATTCTGCATTTTCTTCACATTCTAGTTAACGTTGTAAATTTTAAAACACCTTTATGCGTTTATATGATTTCTAAAGATTTCTTAAAGGCAGAATTGATTTGATTCTCTGATAAAATCAATCATCACTCATTTGTGTGTGTGTGTTTGTGTGTGTGCGTATGCATGTCTGTGTGTGTACTTGCTTATGCACATACATCTTTGTTCTGTCACATCTCACCCTAATTAGTCATCTCTGTGCTTCCAGCTGTAGGGCCTTCCTGTCTGACCCTTGAGATTTCGAGTCCCCTCCAATAAGCCTGATAAATACGGCCCCTCACTCTGTTTCTCTTAATGTCGCCATGTTTCCTTTGCGGGTTTGTGTTCCTATTTCTGAAGATCTGAGGAGACACGAGAGCTGAGTTTCAATTCAAATGTCATATCATATGATTTGAAGTTGGTTCATGATCTACTCTTAAAACAAGCCTTTATGATGCAAAACCATCTGAGAACAGTTTCCCCTGTATTAAAAGTATAGGTGGGACTTTTTGAGTGAAAGCAAAACCGGTCTCATACATACTTGGTCAATAACCTGCAGTGAACCATTCAATAATAAGAATTCAAACCATGTTTGGTAAGTGGAGTCCCCTGTTATCTCACCCAAGTATTGTTTTGGCCTCTCTGCAATTTGCATATTTAATTTCATGCTAGTTTTTCGAAGAGGGATTTTACTTGATCCATGTCAAACTTTTTGAGCCCATTTTGAGTTTTGATATTCCGAACCACACGATGCAATTTTCCATAGTGTAATTAGAAATTAAGCTTTTATTCCGGAGGACTGGGGAGAAAGAGATGAGGCTTGAGAGACGTGACCTAGTAATTGAATAGATATGTTTGATTTGCATTCTCGGAGTAACGATTAACATGCATGAAATGGACGAAGCGCCTAATTGGTTTTTAAGGGAACAGTTTTACCTGCTTGTGCCTTAAGACAGTTGCTTAAACACATCTCCTGAAGCGCAGGTGCATTTAGGGGATGTCCAAAATGATCTTTGCCTGTTTAATGGTGGAAGAAAGGTCTGTGCACCAGGCGCATGGATCAAAAGACTCGCCCTTAGTCTTCATCCCTGGTGAGTTTTGAGCGTAACATGCAATAAACCAATCAGAGCGCCATCCCCCAATCAGTTTAACGGCCATTTGTGCTTCGACGTAGCTGATTGCTAATGGTGGAGTTTAAAGATCGTAAGAGAGAAAACACGTCTCTGCAGGAAATAGATCTGCTTGCACTCGTGTGCAAAGTGAAAATGCCTGAGCAGCTGTGTGTTTAACAAGAGGACCTGTAGGGACCCTGGAAATTACACAAAAAGCAGTGCACCTGACCACACCTCATTTTGAGACCAACATGCACATGAGCACTTAAATGGGTGTGAGTGTATTTTCTGTCAAAACAACGTGGACGCTGGGCAGGAAAATGACAACGCTGTTCTGCGCCTGGTGTAAGATAGGTCCCTAGATGTCATGTTTTCTTTAAAATCCTCAGATTTGTTTTAGCGACTTGTTTGATTGATCAAACACATCTACTCGTGAGAAATCACAAAGGTACCCTATAAATAATTCTGCCAGACAAAGCCGACAAATCTTTGAAATTGGATCTCGTTGGCTGTGAAGTATGACAGCGTGCCTCCCTTTGATTGTTCTCTTATGTTGTCTGTGACTCTCCGTTTGAGTGTCAGTGCCATTTGAATTTCACACTAATCACTCCGCCACTGATGGGAATGAGCGGCCTTGATAGACAGCCAAGGCTAGAGCTTCTGAAATGTCTAATCTGTGTCTCCGGCGATGAGGCAGGTGATCCCCGCAGCAGCTCTTTATCATTCAGAGTGCCGAGTGCCGAGGCTGCCTGCAGCTGTCCACGTCTGTTTATTGCTGGAGGCATTCACACGCGGGGAGGAGAGGCGCAGAGCCGGGTGTGTTTGAACAGCAGGCAGTCATTCAGAGCTGCTGTTTACTTTATGCACTCTTTGCACAATAAGAGTTTAAATAAGGCTGCAACAAACTTTTTATAATTGATTCATCGCCACCACTTTCTTTTTGACAACTGGTTGATATATAAAATGTCAGGAAATGCTAAAATTGTTTACATTTTATGCACCAACCAGGAGCATCACTCTTAATGTCCTTGTGTTCTGCACAATACAATGACAATAAAGGATTTCTATTTAATCCAGAATCCAAAGTTCTGTCTTGGAGTAAACGTTTGCAAACCATTTCAAGAAAGACAGAAAAATGGCTAATAGAGAAGTAACACATCTTTACATTTGAAAAACTGGTTCTAGTTTGTTGTGTATGTTTGGTATATTTAAATTTTCGATGAATTTGCTCAAAAGATTCAATATTTCCTGAAAATAAACCAAATATTTCCCCAGTGACATAAATGCAATTAACCACAGTTCAGTCAGACAACTCACGTTCAAACATTTATTGCAGCATTACAACAGGTTTTGTGTTTGGCGTCTAGGCTCCAACTTAATCACTCCCCCATATGATTACACAGGAATGATGGGAGTGACGAGCAAATACTTGTAACCCCCCCGTTGGAGCCTACAAGTGGATGCTGGGGTGGTGGAGGGGCTGAAGTAACTGGTAGCCATACTGCTGCAGCAGTGTGAGCAAAGGGGATGATGGGAAATTCCTCTCTGGTTAAATAGACCACCTGATAAGGTGGGTGTGTAATATAGATGGTTGTGGAGAGTGAGGTATGTCACATGATGTATGTCACATGATTGGCGCAGCGCAACTCGAGTTGCCTGCCAGAACTAGCTCGCCGGCATCGCCACATTTAGCAATGCCAGCATGAGGACTGTTAAAGTAGATTTTATCTATTGAATTTATACTTCAAATTAATTCAGTCAGTCAGGGCATTAAAACAACATTAACAGCAGAACAAGCTGTGCCAATGGGATGTATCACCTTGCAGAGATCCTGTAGTTAACATGTTTGCAAACAGGTGCCAACATACACATCCAACAGTGCAACATTCACTTTCATTTGGAGTTTGAAGTCCAATATTGACTCTTTGCGTTTTGCTCTGTTTTTGAAGTCTCCTCAACTATCTGACTCTTTAGCTGCTAACATCGCTGACTTCATTTGAGTGATGTTTGGCGCTGGGCTGAAAAGAATAAGATGAGCTGGAGACTGTTGAAACTATCCTGTGAGCTGTGGGGATTTATTGATTAGAGCAGCTTCGAAGAATAAACAAAAGTCAAGACACAGATTGATGATGACGACGTTTCAACACTGTGCTCCTCTTGCTTTTGATCGGCTTAGAAGGTGATGGACTCCCTCACTGTGATCGATGCACATTTAATATGCAAAGGTGATGATTCACTGCTGTAAACACTCTCTATATTTAAAGCTATGACTCCTTAAATCCTCCTTTATTCAGATGTTTTTACTCATCCACTCCACAGTGTGGAATCATTTCACACAGCACTCAATGATGTGTCTCATTGGCAGAGTGAAGGTGACGGGGATTTGTCACTTATAGTTGCCGGTATAAGCTTTAGAACACGTGATGTGAGGAGTTGAGAACGTCGGCCAGCCTCTGCCTATTGTGCGCGTTTAATTGAAAAAGGTGAAGCCCTCTCTCCCGCCCGTGCTCCGGCTGCCCCGCAGTGCAAAGCAGCAGCCGCCGTGCTCGAAACCTGCTGTCACACCGCTCGCAGCTAACTTTGCACTTTTAATAGCCGTGTGACCCAGTTTGAATCCCATTGAATTAAATCTATACACATTTATAGCAGCTCCACTTACAGCTGTAAGTCACCCGAGATTACTCACTAAATATGTCCCGATATGGTTTCTCTCTCTCTCTCTCTCTCTCTCCGCAACTTTCAAAATAGTGTTTGATGGTTCTTCTATCCAGGAAAGTGCTCTCAGGCTGTATTTGCTCAGTTTCTTCTCTACAAACAAGCATCAGCAGTGGCTGTTTGTTAGAAATACAGTGGTGGCATGTTTGTTTTTATGCCTCAATATCCTTTTCATCGACTTAAACTTTACATAACTGGAATATACACATGTACAAGGGAAGTAGAAAATACATTCATAACAAAGAACCGAATACTTCTCCTTATCCTTGTAGCTCCAAGTCCATCCCTCCATTCCATATACTAACAACAAGAGGGAGGAGCATATACATTTATTACAAAAGCATAAAATAATAAATCTGTATTTCTGATTCTATACAGAATATACACCCATTATACAGAACAAACTGACACATATACACTTGCACATATCAACTAGAATAAAAATATATAATGTTTAGCCTTTTATCAAGCAAAAGACAAAATGGAAAACACCATTTGTTGCAGCTTCTTATTTTATTTGTTATTTTTGGCTTTATTTTGATTAAGATCATTGTAAATTGAATATCTTGTGAATTTGGAACATTGGCCGGACAGAATAAGCTACTTTAAAAAATAATTTCATACATTTTCTAACATTATACAGTAAAAAATGTTTTTGCGATAAATGGCTAATAACAGATGAATCATTAATTGGAATAATCACACGTTGCTGCTTTTACAGTACAAATAATGATTATGATTATGCGTTGCAGGTCCACGATGAACGAGGCAGGATGTGCTACCAGATCTTTGCTGGTGAAGAGGCTCTCAGCTGACAGCAAAGCATTGTGGGAAACCGGTTTCAATTAGGCGATGAACATGAATGAACTTAAAACAAAGTGTCTTAGCATATTTCTTTCTGCTGAATCCTGCATTGGAACGAGTTTGGAGGATTATGTTTGTGTTTTCCTTCATGCTGGTTCATTTTGAACACTCGAAAATAAATGTGTAAAACATCCACTCACGGCCTGTTGCCATTAATTGTTGCGTACGGGGGAATGCCTGCAGCGATACTCCGCACATGTAAAACCTCGATAAGCAGTGAAGTTCGCGTTGCGCCTCACGAGCTGTTTGTGAGACGTAGAAGGGATGTGCTGTGTTTACATCATTAGACGGCAAATAATCAAAGATAAGCCAGTCTTCAAATTTTGCTGCAGTCTCGTCTGATGATATTTAAATGAAGCTTCCTCCCCTGAACTTCCTTTGTGCAAATTGATTATGCTCGGTGAACAGGATAGATCATTTTCTTTTATCAACATCTGCCGAGAGAGGAACTGGAGGAACTGATGACATCAGTTAATCCCTTTAGAATTAACGTCACTTGCACAGCTTAGCTCTGATATGAGAAAGAAAATGGTAAACAAGCTGCTTCCGTGTGTAAAATATAGGAGGCTGCACATTCAGTTTTGGTCTCGGGTCTATAAGTGATCAGGATTTGTTCAAATCAATAAAGGACAATGAATCAGCAGGAGAGTGTGATAATAAGCCCCTTCAGTGGCTGTAAAAACCAGGAATTTGCGTCATGAATCAGGATTAACTTCACATCGCTGCTGAATCAAGTCTCATATCATTGATTTGCTCAGTGATTAAAAAACGGGCCCGGCGGCCGGAGAAACACTGACCAACCACAGGTTCTAGAGTCAAGACTGGAGCTTGAGCCACCTCCATGAAAAACATGAAAGAAAATAGGAGAAGATTGTGGCAACTACAGGTTGGACGTCACTAAATCTCTGTATCTGACATATTTCTATGAAAAACTAAGTGTACGGCTCATAGAAAACACTGCCATAGCTTTTGTTTCATGTGAGCACAATGTCTGCCTGAATGAATAAATTGAAACAAAATGTAATTCTGATTATTAGGTTATTTTTCATCAGATCAATTCAAACTTTTTGCTACGATAACTAACGCTGCACTTTAAACCATCTTCAGGTATCAAATCATGAAAGAGCCACATCCTCATGAGTCAACTGTGAGAGGAAGCAGGGCCTTAGAAAGATAAGAATAAAACAAATATGTATCAAAGTATCACAGGAATAGTCATCCACAAGATTAAAACCATAGACTTGGAATAAAGATGGACGACATGACAGGTGCCCTAAAAAGTGAAGCCAAAGTGACTCGATCGCCCCCCTGGTGGCTGGCTGCAGTATAGGTCATAAACCCTGCCTTTACTTCGATACTTAAGATGGCAGCGTTCTTATCCCTGATATTTAGCTTTTTTGAAAATCTTATTTACAGTCTATGTTTAACACCAGATGCCAGATGTTGTGATTAATTGGCGTACTCGTATTTTCTGTTGGTATTTTCAAACAAATTTGTCTTTATTGCCACAAATGAAAGAAAATTAAGAATCACTATTTTAACATTCAGCGGCGCGTCTCAGCCTCTGAAGTGTTGTCAGGGCCTCATGAGAGCGTGAGCGCAGCTGTTGAATGCTAACAAGGTGCTGAGAGGCAGAGACACTCATTTTAAAAGTGGATTTATTTGTCGATGAATTCTCAGCAAGCCCATACTGTCTAGTTAATATTGAGAATTTTTCGAGGAGGTTGGCTGGTGCTGTTATTCGGCTCGAGGACATTGATCCCTGAGAATTCAGTCCGATCGGTGGAGCGCTACCTTTCCAGAAAATAATTTACCAGAGTGGTTTGCTGTGATTACTGGTCCTGAGAGGCTCCTGGTCACTGCTGCTACTTCTGGAACAGAAGGGGGCGAGCTCATGAGAGCCCTCCCGCAAGAAAAAAAAAAAGATCCTCAGAGTCTTCTCATCCCTAAAAACGTACAATCTGAAGTTATGTACAACCCTGTCATGAGCATGTTTGTCATTTGCTGCTGCACATGTAGTAAAACCTCAGGGGGCTTCCTCTGTCACGCTCCAGAAGGAAGCCTCCCGATAACATCCCAGCTCCAAAACAATCCTCAAAGGCTAATGATGCAGAGCAGGACACAGTCTTTAAACGCGACCTGAGCGACCCATTTCAGCTTAGTGACCATTAGTCTGCGGCGGCACATCCATCCCCGCTCACGACATGACTAATGACGACCTCTTGATTAACACATCGTGACCGGCCCCTTGTACTGATGATGTGCACAGCCGGCTCACGCTGCAGGACATTTCTCCTGCTGCTCTCCGCTTCCCAGGATGTGGAGCTGTGCACCCGCTGCATCTGCCACATCAACTGTTGTTAGATGCCATGCAGTGTCACAGTCAGCTCAGCAAGGCGCAGCAGCATCACGGGAACACGACCCTGCCCCCCGGCTGCTCAGCCTCGACCAACATTGGGAAGCTCAAATGAATCAGAGCACGGCGCTGGATTATGTTTATCTTCATGGGCGTGAAATAGAAAGCGGGGGAAGTGAGAGGCAGAGGGCACAGAGAGTTTAGGGAGCGGCGGGAGTGAGGCTTGAAATGATGTGCAGGTGCAGCTCAGCCAGGATGTGTCACAGTTTAACTCTTCAATCCCTCGATCCATCTCAACTTCACACAGACGAGTCGTTCAAACAAATGAAAGACTTCCCCGATCTGAAGGCCTGTGTCCTGCTGATTTACAGATAAACGTGTGAATGCTCAAAACATAACAAGTTTTTCTGTTGGTTTAGTGATGATTGCTTTTTTAGAAATGGTGAGTGAAATAAAATAAGGCGAGTGCTCCGACTAATCAGAAATGTTCAACGCTGCAAGGCCCACTCCCAAAGTCCCTGCTCTTCTGAAAAGTAACCCCCCGAGATCTGAGACTTTTGGTCGGTGAAAAGATTTGAGACCCTGGTTTCTGCGATGGAAACATGAAGAGTTCTTGCAAAGGTTCCCGGGGGAAGTTCCTATGGTCAGAAGTGTCTTTTTAGTTTTTTTACAAAGTAGAATGAGTCGTCCTCTAACCACAAAGTCGTGCTTTGATGCCCAGCTCCTGCAGTCTGCATTCTGAAGTGTCTTTGGGCAAGATACTGAACCTCAAACAGTTGTGCAGTGTGTGAATGGTGTAATAGATAAACATGCAGCATTTACTAGCACTGTATAAATGTGTCTGTGTGAATGGAAGAATGTGACTTCTGTGTGATTTCTCGTGGCAGAGGCTTCTGTCTCTGTTCTTGGATTGACTGTCTTTAAAATGCAATGAGACCTCAAATGAAACAGATTTAATTGTCACGATTCTGTTCTGGTTCCACTGAACTTTTGAAAAAGACAGTTTTTAACTCTGAGTTCTCTGTTTCCTGTTTTATTTTGAAAAGATGCTTCTTGGGTGTCTCCCACTTGATTGCCTGCGTTTGTCTTGATTTCCTGCCCTTGTGTATCTCTCTGCTTCTCTTTTTCAGTTCGTCTTGTTTCCCTCGTCCCATATGTCTCTTGTGTGTTCCTGCTCCTCGTGTTTCTTCAGATATGATATTTGTACCTTTGCCTCATACTTGGTCTGCAATAAAAGACATTTCTGTCATTTTCTTCACCTGAACCTTGCTCCTGCATTTGAGTCCTCCAGCTCCATTTCTGGACATGAATAAAACATGGGCTCTCAGTTTGATGATTTCACTCTACATACGTGTGAAGCTGCACCTGGAGGTACAGGCTGTCAAACTTTAAAACTAATTTAGAGAAAAATTATCCAGAATGTTGGGTTCAAATTTTAATGTTGAATTAGCACAGGTTTTAAAAAACCCTTATCAATAGACCTAAGACAATAACAAAGTCTTGTTCTCGTGTATATGTTCAGATTTGACAGAAATACACTTCTGAAGTGTGTCACTCTTACACGCAGGGGCGGATCCATAGTATTTTCAGGGTCTTCCACAGGGACCCCCCAAGCCCCCATGGAAGACCCGCCCCTGCTCATATGGTCCCTCTTTCAGCTTCTAATTAACAAATGACAGATAAAATTTAGCAAATGTTGAGCTTAATCACACCTCATTTGCCCCGAGGCCACTGGGCAGTCCCTGGGTGACCCTCAGTCAGTCTGGGGAGCCCCAGTTTGGCCACCCCTACCCTCAACTGCAGCAATTCTCCTCACATGTTGTTTCCCGACTCTCTATTGTTTTAACTGAGTCGCTAATTTCACCGTGTAATTCTGTTAGAGCCGGAACCGGCGGGTCTTGCTGGCACAGACATTGGACAAACACGTGGTCTTTTGCCAGGAGCACTTTGTGAAATGTGATCGGTTCATCAGTGCATCTGTTCCACTTGTGTGATTCATCTGCAGTGTGGGACTGTCAGGGTGTCTGGGAGAGAGAGAGAGGAGAGAGAGAAAAGAGAGAGAGAGAGTGTGTGTGTGTGTGTGTGGGCTGCTCACAAACAAAAATAAAAGACAGTGAAGTAATGAAGTAAGCAGAAATGAATGATTAGAGCGAGATCTAATCTTCCCTTTAACTCCCTCCCTCCCCTCTCTCCCTGTGTCCTCTCCTCCTCTCTCTGCCTCTCATTTCCATTTGGTGTGTTGAAGCAGCAGCAGCAGCAGCAGCAGCAGCAGCAGTCTGGTGTTTGTGGATCCTTGGCTAGAGGGCAGCAGCAGCATCAGCATCAGCAGCATCAGCAGCATCAGCATCAGCAGCATCAGCAGCATCAGGAGGGGAACCAGGATACATCCCGGACCAAACTGCCCGAGCACCATGGTGGCTGCGCGGCTCGTCGCTTGCCTGTCCCTGCTGGCGGGCGTCTCGCTCCAGGTGGACGTGAAAAGTGCGAAAGACGCGGGGAAAGCCGGGAATTTCATGGAAGACGAGCAATGGCTGTCAACCATCTCCCAGTACAGCCGCAAGCTCAAGCACTGGAACCGCTTCAGAGACGTGAGTGGTGTGTTTTTTTAAGTGTCGTCCCCGACGAGCGTGGTCCCGTCTCATCGCCTCATCCCGGCTCAGGAGTGCGGGTGTTCGGGGGGGGCGCTGCGTGTTTTTTTTGCGCACAGCCGAAGTGTCGCTCTGAGGCGCACACGCACTCATTATCAGCAGTTTGCACATTATATAAATACTTTTTAAAAAATGGAAATATAAGCAGAAGAAGCAGGGACGATTAAATGCGCGTGCGTGTACGTGAGAGTGCAAGCGCCCGAATGAAATCACATTTTTTCTTGCAGGATAATTCATGACAAAGCTTGAAAAATGACTTGCATGCAAAGGGGCCACGATTTCATTATGTATTTTCTTATCTTTAAATAACCCCTTTTATCCATGGACCTTCTTGTAGGAGAGTGAATTAATATTAATATGTATATATATATAGTTCAGAGGAGAATCTTTGACATTAGCCCAAGTGTCCAAAAGCCATTTCCAGGCTCCTCCTGGGTAACTGTGATGTTCCGAACAGTGTCTGTATTCACTGATCAATACCCATTGATCGGCACATAAAATGCAGGGCTTCACAGTCAGGAGCTTTCAGTCTGAAAAGCCACACAGCAAGAGACGTGCATCCTCTATAAATCACTGGTATCAGGTACACAAGAGAGCAAACAGTTCTTATTGTGAACGTGGAGCTGTCGTCCAGACTCATTTCAGCGTTGTTTGTTCAGTTCAGTCAAGCCTGGAGGATTAGAGGTGGTTGAGAAATTAATTTACAAAACTGCAGACGGTATAAAGCTCCTATACTAAGCTGAGTAAAGTCATAAAGTAATCAGAGCTGAGATTCATTGATTAGTCGATTTGACAGAAAATTGATCTGCAACAATTTTTTCAGGCAAACAAAACACATTTTCTCTCCTTTTCTTATGACTTTTCTGATTAATCAGGAAAATAATCAGCTGATGATTCCAAAAATAAAAACAGATGTTAGTCGCAGTATAAAAAAGGTTTGAAATCCACATGGTGAAACTGAGAGGAGACAATTGATGCAGACTGTGATCCAGGCTATCGTCTGTGCTATTGATAAAATCTTCGACATTAAATCATATCAACATTTATATACAAAAGAACCAGTTGTGAAATGGTCTGTTTTAATGGATAGGCACAACAGCTCTGGCCATTGGCATGATGATTTATTTTTTGGTTGTCTGTCTCATTCTTGTGCAGGGAATCGCGTAAATATGTGCCCACCAACATTCACTTGAACTCCAAGATGACAGGACTAGATTTTAATGATCAAAGGTCAAGGTCACTGTGACGTGTTTCGGGCCACAGCTCAAGAACTGATACACTAATTACCATAATCTACGAGGATAAAATGATGAAGTGATTACATTTTATACTCAAAAGGGTCAAAGGTCGGCTTCACTGTGACATCATTATTTCTGGGCGTTACCTTCCGGAACAGAGGGGGAGAGTGTGACCCTGTTATGTAGCTGGTTGGTGGAGGGATACAACTGTGAAGTGGTGATTCCAAACCTTTTCAATCCAATGCAGCCATAAAGCAGTAATGTGCCTTGTACTGCCCTGGTATAAACACAGATATAGCAGTAGTAGCTGCCTCAGTGTAAACAGTGTGTGCAGTCTACGGTGTAAACAAGAAAACCACACCGATGTTCACTGATCCACTTCTGACAGGGTGAGAAATTCCTTTGTCCGAGTGTCATCTGTTAAATGCTTTGGAGAAGCCAGGTGATCTCCAGTCTGTCATTTACCATCAGTGAGTTTAACCAAGGTTGTTATTTGAACACCTTGAAAATCAGCTGGGATGACTTTGGCTGGATTGTCCACCAGGTTCTATATCACGCTGCCACTGAATTATATTGTTATATTAGATATATTTGTACGTATTTTGGTGTTTTCATCTGCAGCTACAGACAAATTTACCCTCGAGGACAATCGAATTCAAATGACACATTCTGCTGCCTCAACAGCCAAGAGGACATTTCCTGATACTGATCTGATACTACTGCTCTTTTTTCCTCATATTTAAATCCTAAATACCTCACTGCAGGCAACTCATTGAAATCAGGTTTCTTTAATATGATGTGTGACCAGGGAACGGTACTAAAAAGTACAAATCCCCCTCAAAACACTAAATTTTATATGACACTTGATTAAAATACTGTCTTACAAAGTGGTTTGAGTTAACAGATCTGCTTAATAAATGCAATTTTGTGCCAATACTTGCATATCAGGTTGGTGCATAACAGCAAAATCTGTATTATTATATGTTTTTTTCATTTCATGGCGTGTACTGCCATATTTGGAAGTTTAATACACCCATGTTTGAACTGTTTCTTGCTTCAACGTGAGGGTAATGTTGCAGCCTGATACTGATGATTTAACCAGGAGATGTGTGGCTGAAGGGGAGATAGGGATCCTGGTCAAGGGGTCAGAGGGTTTCTGACGATACCGCGGTCACGGCTCCTCGGTTCTAATAGACGGGAGACGTGGCGTGAATGAATCCGTGTGCCAGACGTATCAGAGGAGGTGTCGATAAGCACAGATCGGATCCAAGCCTCCACTCTGACAAGCAGATGGTTGTTTGATCTCGTGGCTGAGGAATATCAACTCAGACAGATATGTCTTATCAGTGTCGGCCAAACAGTAGCTGGAGAGAATTACCTTTGACAATGTGTGGCGGCATGCAGGAAAGGTATCTGACATTCCTGGACCTGCAGGGCCACAGAAAGACCGATCCGAGAATTTTGGAACTGGATTGCAAATTTGTGCTGTCATGCAAGTTTGAATATTTTCTGGGTTTTGAGTAGTTTTGCATCACCCCAAGGTTGACCCCCCCACTGTCCCGGAAGGATTTGTTTGAGATTTCGAGATGTTGAGTAGTCTATTAGATGTATCTACCCAGCATATATAATTAAACTATGACACATGCATAGCTTGGAGCACAACAAAAAAGATCATTAATGATACAGCATGGTGGTATAAGAACTGTCATCACCGGTTTAGAAGGTGGTGTTGATTCGAGTCCTGCAACAAACAGTTCCTTTCATTATAGAGAATCGATTTTGAATTAAACATCGAATCTGTAAAAACAAATATTCAGTAATCAAATAATATCAAACAGAGAAAAAGTCCCAAAAAACTACATTTGAGTTTTTTCTTAATAACCTGCTTAATCAATCCTTTAATCAGTGATTCAGTTTCAGATCAGATTTCTTTCACAGGTTGTCTAATTGATCAGTGTTGTATCCTTCATTCACCTCCACTGTCTGACCTTTTCTTGTTTTCCTGTTTTACAACTTTGAGCCCCAGTGGATTAATTAGTTTTTTTTTTGCTGCAACCGATCATTAGAGAAAGTCTCTTAAATGTCAAAGCGAAAAACAAATCTGTTGATCAGTTTCATTAAAGTTTTATTAATCTGCTGCGTCTCAGATTCATGAAACCATAAAAAGATGAAAAAGTCACAGCTGGGGGTGGTTACTGTTTATAGCCCAGTGTGTGTGTGTGTGTGTGTTTAGTCCGGACCCCCTTGGTTTAACATTGGTATTCAGATTAAATATTCAAGTAAATACATAATTAGAGTGAAGTAGTTACAGAGACGTGTAGAAGCTTTTTGGAATGAGGACAGAACTGCATGTAGCCCAAACCAGATCGAGAAAATCTAATGAGAAAACAAACTCCCATGTTATAAAAAGAGATTATGGTTTCACACTTGCTGATATAAAGTGAAATGTCGGCAGCCCTGATGTCACCATGTTGATTTCTCATATTCGATATTTAGTCTGTGGCTGTTTGGTGGTAACAGTTAAATAGATATTCGTAAAATTATGTTTTAACTTTGTCACATTTGCTTCCTCTGCATTGAGGAAGATGATCACAGCCTTTTATTCAATAAAATTCTAAGCTTTGAAACTTTAGGAGATACATTTATTTGTTTAAATAAATAGCTAAATATGGCTGATAGCTATAACACTAGCAAACGATAAACTGTACTTATCATTGAAACTACAAGCAAAAATTACCACTTAGCATCCTAAAGCTCACTTTTAACTCGTATTTATTTTATTCCATAAAGAAAGAAATAGGAGGACAACAAGTTGTGTAGTTGCAACTAGCACTAACTAGTTTTAGATATGTATGTAATCAATTTCCCCAAAAAGCAAAACGTTTAGTTGTGGTCCTCTTTTACTAGCTTTTCTATTTCACTGTTTTCCTCTGGTTTCAAAGAAAATCACACAAGTTGGTCGCGAGTGTTTGCTACTTGTGTAGATTTTGATTTGTTATCAATCCAACTGGCTTTGATTGGAGTTTACAGGCATGGGAAGTGTTTCCTTCCAGCCCCGCTTCTCCGTGTGAATCTCATCAAAATGTCAAGGCGAATGTTGATCTGCGCTTCACGAGGAGACGAGATGCTGCAGGAAGACAGACAGATAGTTGGCTTATGGTGCTGCTCAGATAGGACTATAATCTGCTGTGTACAGGGCGGCGAGATACGCCGTCTGAACTGTGACGAGGGTTGTGTTTGTTGACTGCCAAACAGGTGGTGTGGAAACAGCAAAGCAGAAATATTCATTTTTTGCAGTTTGATTGATCTGGCTGGTGTTTCAATTTGACCAGCGTACATATGATTATCCGGCACGGAGGAATAATGAGTAAATGTTGAAAGGAAGAACAATAAGACCAGCAGCTTCAGAGGCAGGAAGTCGGGATAATCCGCCGCACGTTACAGGGTGTTACACAAGCTCCATTGTGACGGCCATCGATGTTCAAGCTATGCTGCAAATGTCAAAACGTCAAATCTCACAATGTGGATTCTCCCGAGCAGAATTCTCAAATCAGCTTTAATCAGCAGATTGCATCCTCTTGCTATTTGATGTATTCCTTCTCGATTTTCTTCCACTTTGAATTCTGGTGCGTTCAGGTGGATCTCCTCAGTGGGAGCTCAGGCCACCGCTCATGTGAACAATACTGGGCTGTTCATTCACGGGCCAGATTCTGCCATCTCTCCGAGCGGCGCAAAGAGGGAACTCATTAAGGAGCTGTGCAGCCTTTTCAGCCAACTACAGAGAGGCTGTTTAAGGTTTGCACCTGCTCCACTGCCAGCCCCGATTTTTAATGAGGGAAAATTGCCACGTCTCTTTCAGGTAAACAGCTCCTCGGCTCCTCTGGCTGTTGAGATTAGCTCGGAGTGAGGCAAAAAGATACGGGTGACCATTAGCCTTTTTGGTGCTCGGGACTTTTATGTGATATAGGACGGCCGTAAACGCAATGATTACATAACAATGAGTGGCTCTGTAATGTTACCCAAGCCTCTCAGTGTTTAAATCTACACCCTTAATATTCATGAGGGAAGGATTGAAGAAATAGAGTAGAAGAAAAATAATTTCAATGTTTTATACACTGACTGTGTAAATGCTTCCAGGCTGCAACTGATGATCATTTTCATCATCTTTCTTGATGATTTTCAAATAATAAAATCTCAAACGATTGTAACAAATGCAAAACTCAGGTTTCCAAAGCCCAAAGTGGCATTTTCACAAATTAAAGCGTCAACGATTAGTTTATTGAATTTTTGCTAATCGATCCATTGTTGAAATCATCTTTCAAGCTCATTGTTTTTCATGGATTTTCTCATTTTCAGGGTGTTTATCTCATTCTAAACAGAACATCACTGGGTTTCTGTGGCTGATGTGCTGTACACGCAAGGCATCCGATCAATGTGAGAGACATTTTATAAACCTAGTTATATAATGAGTTGATCTAAAGAATTCATCATCAGTAGAATCTACAATAAAATAGATAAAATGGCATAAAGATAACTTTTTGCCATGCTAGCAGTCTAGCTCTGTGACAGTGTATGTACAACAGCGATGTTTATAGCTAGAAGCACTTAGAATTACAGTGCGGACATGATAAGGCTTGCCTGGCATTTACCATGTTCACCATCTTAGTTCAGTATGTTCACATATAGACGATTTCTAATTAGCGCTTAACACAAAGTACAGCAGAGGCTAATTGAAAGGTCACTGGCTCAGCAGCTAACAAACCAAAGCAGTGGGCAAATTAATTTTTTTGATCTCACAAAGGTGCTGTATGAACAATGTATTCTGTATAATAATTTCTGAATTAGATTTAATTTAACAATCCGTGAGCTGGTTAGCACTCACGACTCTGCCTCGTTTCAATCATAAAATGTAAAAGAATAGTGGAAAAATTCTCATTTTCAGAGTTGAAGGTGACCTTTTGAAATAGTTTGCTTTGACTTTTGATCTACGAAGATACAACACAGAAAAAAACATTTGTAAGAAGCTACAATTAGAGAATATTTGCCATTCTCGACTATTAAAATTCTCAATACTTCACCGCGATATCACCGCACAGCTAGACTCCAGCCACAGTGACATATAAGCCTTTATTTAGCAACACATCCATTAACGACAGCAAGCAAGTCTGATGATGTAGCTCAGCTCCAATAAGCAACCTGTTGATTTATCCAAACACGAATCAGACTCATGACTCTTGCTGGCAGCGAAATGACGGCGATGACCAAGTCACCGTTGCTACACTCGGCTCCACTCCTCTGTGAGAGCTCTTTGATAAACACAGGACCAGGGTTCACGCCGTCTTTCTGCAGATGGACAGCGAGCGTGCAGGTGTTGCATCCTAAGTGACACGGAGCTCCTTTACCGTGCTCAAAGTCACACTGCCAGCTGTGTGGCATTTTCCTGCTCCTGTCATCAACCTCAGCCATTTATTAGCCTCCCACAGGATTTACGCTGCCGCACTAACAGCCAGTGTAATTACGGATATGAAAAATAGGAAACGTAAGAGGACGGTATGCAATTGTAGAAAATATGAGAATGAGACCTATTTCCAATTAACAGTAAATGGAAGTGCGGGGGTTGAAAGTTAAGAGACGAGAAAAAGCAAAGCAGTTAAATGTGCTATTAGTTATCTATGTTTCCTCTGCTGTGTGAATCAACCTATCAAATCAACTGTCTGTGGAGATCTGCTCGCCGCACACTAATGAGATCCAAAAGGCAGAAGTGGTGGGAAGATACATTTTTCCTGCTTCTTGTCATTACCACTATGTCTCGTATGGAGGTGAATGTTGGAGGGGATTTGTTGTGTTTTCGGACCGGAGAAGAAAAGGAATCCTGCTTCCCAACGCTACTCCAAATTGAATTAAGAGGCTTTTTTGCGTTGTTGCTCCTGTGGAAAAGCCAGACATCAATTTATGCTTTGCGGAAAAAAAAAAAATGGAAACACAGAGAGATAGAGATGGAGAGAGAAAAACTAAACTGCTGCCTCGAACAGCAGGAAAGCTCTTTTAAGCCTCGTTCCACAGCCCACAGATTGTCCAAATATACAAAATATCTCTCCTCCTTCCACCCTGGCCGAGCACGGGGAAGCTTCTCGTTGCGATGGGACAGTACACATGCAGATCAGCGTGTTTCATAATGGAGCCTGGATGCACCTCCAACATCAGTGTATTAACACGCACCAACAGCAATGTGAGTTGCTGAAATGTCGAGCTGAATAATTAGCTGTTCCAAGGTTCTTCTTCTGGCTCTTTTCTTCATGCATTATTTATAGTGGCATCTGCCTGAGAGTTGTCTCTGTACTGGTGAAGCTCCTCTCTGCCCTGCTGCAGGCACAGAGATAAATGCTGCCACTCTGCTTGTGTGTCTGTCTGCATTCATCGCTGGCACGACGACACCGAGACGCAGTCGATGATTGAGCTTTTCAACAGACAAACCATCATGTATTAAAAACGATATCATGGTGGACTATGAGTCGACAGTGGAAGCTTTTAGGAAGATTGCTCACATGGATCCCCTTTAACTTCTGCCAGTGTGGTCCACAAATATAATTAGAATGGCTATCAGTAGGGCGCATACCTCCGCCAAGGCCCAGCATGCTGAACTTGGCAGTGGGTAATGAGCACTAAACACACACAGTACAGCTGAGGGTGATGGGAATGTAGGGAATCTAATTGTTCTGCAGATATTGTCAGAATTCTAATAAAGACGCTAAATAAATATCTGTACCAAATTTAATGCTAGTCGATTTAATATTTGTCGAAACGTTTCAACCACAAAAAAAAACTAAATTTCAAACTAAAGGTGGCGCTAGCAGAAAATTCAGGGGACGATATAAATTTAGAGGGATTCATCCTCAGGAAACCATGAACGTTTGTCCAAAATTTCATAAAGTGGTGGACTAACCAATCTGCTGAAAGGAAAGGAAGGACAACAACAAAGTAGAATAGTCATAGTAATGCAACCAATGCTGTTTATATTTTTGATTTGACATATTTTCTGAAATATATCTCACGTAGAAAAGCTCCCTGTGCAATGTGGTGTATTTGTTGCGGGTTGGGAGCAGGTTCCTGTCTGAAAAGACTCTGCATATAAGAGATCTGACCCCTCTTCTCATTGCTGGTGAGATTTAGATTCACAAAAGTCAACAAACGCTCAGGTTGGAAAAAATAAAAATCTAGGAGAGAGGATCTTGACGATAAGAAATCAACCTGTATTTATTGACAGTGGGAAACTCATCCGCCACTCGACAACGATGACGTCCTTATCTGTTTATCTGTGGTGACCTTTATTGTTATCGCTCACAGACACAACAGGCACCTGCTGAAATCCTTCCCCCAGAAAAAGGGCAGTCGTGGGACCTGATATTTGAGTGGAAATGATTAAACCTAGCTGTGCATACACAGTGTCAGCCGGGTGGAGATATATTGAGGCTGCAGAAAAGCGCCGCCCTGAATATATTCAGGTCTGCCTTGGGTGTTTTTCAAATTTTTTTTGATAGATGCACGTTTGGGGCCACCGTTAATATAACAGGACCAAACAGCGCTAAACTCATGGTCTGAGCAAACACACTCAGATCGTTTATGTTCAGCAACAATAGGCGGAACAATGCAAGGTGCACAGGTTCCTTGCTCTAGGCCACGAATCGCTCACTGGTCTAACAGCGGAGCAAGTGCTGTACAATCAGGGAGCTGCAGAAACTTAGAGGACACGCTCTTGCCTCAGGGAGAATCGGCCTCTCTGACTGTTTTCTGTTGTCTTGATATTAACGTCGGACAAGATGGGCGCCCGTTTGGGTTTGGGCCAGCGTGTCCCGGAGCTTCACGTGGAGGAAGCGGGGAGAGCTGAGCCTCCTCTTCGCATTAACGGTCAGAGCGAGAGTTTGGTGTCAAGGGCATATGCTTGGAAGTGATCCTGTGTGTGTACACGCTGTGTTTAGTATGTGTGGCATGAGGGGGATATGTTTGTTTGTGTGTGTGTGTGTGTGTGTGTGTGTGTGTGGGAGAAAGACAGAGACCCTTAATTTGCCGAGTTGGCAGGATAATGGATACACACTACAAAGTCATATTGAAATGACCTTAATCAAGCAAATCGAATAGCAGGGATAGGGCACACAGCTAAAGCGCTAATAGCTTTTTTCTCAGTTGAAAGAACCCGACAGAATCTCATTTATGCATGATGTAGTCCTTCCTAAAGCCATAATGTGACATCTCAATGTGGCTCTCTGTTTTACTGTAATATCCCGCTGCCATTGCCGGAGATTAGCATTATCAGCAGCCACAACAACCCAATTTGTTCTCATTGCCATGGCAGACGGGGGGAATTAAATGTAATCAGCCAGCTAGCATATTTAACTTAGCTACCCCTGTGAGCTGTCTCGTTCTGATCCCTGCGGCATTTCAAATGGGATGGTTATCATCATTATCTCCTCTTAACCATGCTGCCGGTCTCTAAACTCATGTCTGACAGTTGTAAAAAAAAAAAAGCTCAGCATAGCTTCAATGGACTTGTCATCAGAGCCTAATTAATTTGAACAACAGGAGTTAAAAAATTCACGAATGGCTAAAAGACAACATAATAATCATCGCACAGATTAGACAGCTGTAAAATGATATTGTTTTTTGGGAGGTGTGCTGAACACACATAATGAAAGTGCGCTGCAGCACGCTCAAATGGTTTCACAGCATTTTGATAGAATAAAATTCCTAATTTCTGGCTAGAGGACAATGTGTTACTGGTGATATTTTATATATTTTTTTACTCACAACAAAATGCCGTACAATACTTTCTCACTCATTGATGTCTATTGAAAACATTGATCTTTAATAAAACGTCACAAACTTTCACTTTAAAAGAATTTCTGCAAAGACCTGGTTACTGTGTATTGCCAACTGATTTAAATAGTGGTTAATATGGTTATATTTGTTGGGCACTATTTTCAACTAATAAAAATGTGGTGCTCTAGTGAGAGTTCAGGTCGTTTTACGCAGATGTAGGAATCACGGAATCGTCAAATCAAAATTGTGTTTGTGTCAAACAAGACAGTCATTGTCCTACTTTGTTAGCTAGCCACCTCGCTACATCTACAGCGTCAGGAGAATGGCCTCGACAGGCGAGGATGAGATGGACGCAGCTGTGCATGTTGTTGTAAGATCGACTGAGAGGAATAATACATCGTGGAAAAAATATTCTCTCTAAAAAGTTGTAAGCTAAACAAACCATTCAGACTCTTTTTTTTTTTTTAAAGTGAGGACAGTGTTACTCATTCTCCTCCAACAACTGTTGTTAACTTAACCTTGAATGAATAAATATGAATAGTCAATGAGAAAAGAAGTGGTAACCTATTTCAACCAAGCCAGACATCGAAACACTAACAACGGCTGCATTAAATCAATTTATAATACAAGATACAACAAAGCCTTAATAGCAGCTGGGTTAAGATACATCACAATACATAAAACCTACATGATATTTTACTTCTAGCATTGGTTTGGCTTTAGATTAAATATAAATTCATGAAGAGGGACAGACCTGAATCTGGTCCTTAAAAATGTCTGTTTAATCCCTGAACATTTTCAAATCAATCCCAACTCTGAAATAATCACTTGGTGAAGATACCTCGTATTTTAAGTAGCTTAACCTGAAAGGATTGTCATATTCTTCAGGGAAACAAAGAGTCTGTTGGAGTGGAATTTATTTTCTTAGCCTCTAACACATTCGGTATTGATTTAGCTTTCCTGGTTTAGATGAGTACGCCAACAACAAATTAAGCTTTTTCTTCTATTTATGAATGCTGATAAGTTTATGCAGATCAATATTGACGAGTGTAGCCACTATAAAGTGAAAGTAGAAAACTGCCATCAATATTTTTGCTGTTGTGGAGCTGACTCCTTCAGCTTGTCTTAGTTTTTTTTCTGCTAATATTGCATGCAGAAGCCAGAAGCAGCATGGCTCAGCAGAGTAAAGGAGGCCTGCATAAGCTGCGATCTCCCTGGGGCATCTGTGTGGAGCTCAACCTGAAGGCTCGCCTCCTCTCTTTCTGCTTCTTTGTTTTGCAAATGGGTGTGGGGGGGTGGCGTAACATGCTGCACAGATTCCGGCCGTCCACAGTTCTGCTTGGCTCAGCAGCAGAGTCCAACAGAATCCATTTTTCTGCGTCCGCTGCGTCCTCCTCCTCTCCAATTACTGCATCCCTCAGAGCATGCGATGCCATGATTCCACTGTGGAGTCTGTCCCGTGCAGGCGAGCTGAGCCTGGCCACTGTTTCATGTGCAACTTCATCGTGGGAATCGCCAGACCACAGTTGAAGAGCTCCTGAGATGAGATACTGAAAAAGGTTCATTCCTGTGATGCAACTTCCTGAAATGTAGCCTAATTTACACATGGCCGAGGCTTTGAAGAAAAAAAGCCTCTCATCCGAGGGTCTTAATGTTTTTAGAATCCTGTTTCAGGTTGGGGGGGAAAGCCTCTTTTATTTTAATGACAAATATACCATCCTGTAAAAAATGTCATTGCAGGTTAGTTAAATCATTTGCATTCATAAGCAAACCAAGTCTGCCTGATTATTTCTGAATTTCGGCGCAGTGCAAGTGTTTCAGACGGATGCACGCTCGACAGTCGGCTCCTTGGCTGCTCGGGAAGAGAGACGTGCCCTTCAGTGTGCAGAGATGGCTGCAGATTGTGCTCTGTGTGCTGTACTGCATTGCAGGCAGGCGTCTTACCTTGTGAAGCAACATGCGTCCTTTCGCCTGCAGAGCCCCCGAGCACTCCAGCTCAGATGATCAATTTGATCCAGCTCTGTGTTGCCCGGGCTGCGACTTAATCCCATAATGCTCTGGTGTTTTGTTGCAATGGAGACACCCCCATTTTTCTCTGTGGGTTTCTTGTTTTATCTCTGGATTGTGATGACAATTCTCATTTATATATATTTATATACTGTAGATATGTATACATGGCATGTAATCACCTCAAACAGCCTGTTATACAACTGTAGATCACTTTAATATCTGTCAGTGCGAATATGGTGCAGAAATCTAAGAGCTGTCACGATTCAATAAGAGCAAACTGAGGAGATGTGTCCTCATGCAGGCGCACAGGAGCCACGGGAGTTGGTATATAGGAGGATACATGTATATTAGAGGAGACTTGATTGACTTAATTGATTCTGTGTGCTTTCTGCCTCATGTTTAAGTGAATATTTAATGTCGCTCTAAAGCCGGCGGGTTTGGCGACGAAAGACAGTGTCATTTTGGAACACTCTAATGCTTTTCTAAGTGCTTCAATCTGTGGTGGGTCTGCGCCATTAGTGTATCCCATTTCTCTGTCGTTTTCAAAGGCAGCGGGGTACAAACAGAGCGAGACATTACCTCCACCACTCAGGCCCCAGCATGCTGTACCGGGGAGCCATAATGACCCGGCAACGGTGAGATGCACTCCCGCTGCTCCCTGGTAACTACAGGGAGACAGAGGGTGGAATGTAGATTCACGACCGCCTCCGCCCGCGTGCCCTTTTGCAGCGATTTTAAAGCAGGGAGACGCCGCTAATTCGGCTACATTAATCAAGCAGAGCGCATTACTGTGCAAATGATGGCCGGGGGAACGGTGAGCTGACAATGTCCTCCCAGGAAGATGGGCAGATACACCTCGGTGATCTGATAGGATGACAGGGCCCCGGCCCCAGAGCGGAGCCATCAGCTGAGGAGAGCCTCTCACATGCAGGTCTCCGTTCATTACAGACATGACCCGGTTCACCGGTCCATCCATCAGCCTGTGTTTATCCAGTCACTGCCTGAGTAAATGACTTTCGTGAGGCTGATTAAATGACGACCGGAGGAAATGCAAAATGTCCAGATCATCATTTAACCTCTAACTCATATCCCGCTGCTTAAGTTGGGTCTTTACTGCAAATATCGTCTTCAGCATATCAATAAGGACGAGCGCGGAGGAGGAGGCACGAAGCCTCGACTTAGAGGGATTTCAAGAAACTGCAGCTCTTGAGATGAGTGTGTCTGTGTGAGTTCAATGTTTTTGAAGGCGTTTTCGATCCCTAGTTTGCTGTTGGCACTGTTTATTAATCCGTCAAAAAATCTGCATCTGAATAAAAAAAGGGATAAACATGCTGATGAGGAGCCTTTCAAAGAAATAGATCTTATCTGAGGAGGAATCATGATTACTGCCATCACATTGTACCAGCTCATTTTAAACTAGACTGAGTGCTTGTGGTGCGTTCTCCACCCAAAAGAAACACATGATACCAAACCCCATCATTCCACTCTTCAAATTATTCTTTTAGTAAAGAAATGACAGTTCCTTCTGTCCTTACACATATATCATAATATTTTATTAAGTTTATGTAGGCCACGCAAGTTTGAAAGCCAATTTGTGGAAAACAGCTCACCATGTTTTATCATGCAGTTGTGTGATGGAAGGAGTTTGAAAAAGATTGGGTGAAATCTGTCGTGCAGGAGGATTAATGAAAAACAATCTTTAGCACGAAATGAAAAGACAGAAAATATGTTAAGTAGAAATTTACGCAGCTGGATGGATTCATCTGAAACCAAAGAATTTAGGGGAAAAAGAAATTAGCTTCTACACGGAGCAGTTTCTACAAACATCAAATTGTCATAAAGTGCCACATGCTGCTGCCATCAGATCTGGATGCACGTCAAAAAAACTAATTACAATACTTGTTTGTCTGGTGGCCTGAACTGATATTCCACCAAATATCACTTAAATCTGCCAGACATAAAAAGGAACGAGGTTGACATTTGGGGAAACACGCTCAATCATTTTCTTTTCTTCTTTTTCTTTGTTGTTTTCACACGTTAGTCTTAAATTATACAGTTGAGCTGTAACATGATAGACAGTAGAGAGGGAGAAACCAGGGAAATGCTGGAGCCTCAGGTGAGATTTTAGTCCGAGAGAGAGCTCTCATCTGGATTAGGAGAGATACAAGATGCAGCGTAGATCAAAGTCTTGATGTTATTGAGATGAAATGTGCACGATAACGTCTATGGAGCATTAATAAATAGGAAATGTATTTACTTAATTTTCTGACAACAGAACCAATAATTTCACAGTCAGGTTTTGGTACCATCCCTAATCTTGTGGGGCCCCCCTGGCATTTTGCACCACCAATACTTTACCTTTGAACAGAGCCACACTAGCTGTTTCCCCTCATATACAGTCTTTAGCTGTATCTCAATTCAGGAGCCGCATCCTTTGGAGGTTGCATTTGTGGACTGATTGGGTTGAAGTGGCGCGACTATTGAAAGGCTCCTTCAAATGGGGCTGACAAATGCGTCCTTTCATTTGAGAGGATGCAACGAAGGATCCAACAGGTGGATCTCTCTTGGGCCAACTTATCCTAGGATTCATTGCGTGCAGGTAACAAAGCTAATGGGCTTCTGTGCAGCCACTCAACTAGCTAACGAAGCAACAGGAAGAGCGGGACAAACTGGCGACACAATTTTGGTTTGGCCTACTTCTCTGGAAAATTGTCTAATTGTTCCTTCAAGGATGGAACAGGTCTGTTTAGATACAGAGCTAAGGAATCAGTCAACAACAGAATATGATATTTCTGAATTAGACCAGGAGATATGCTGTCCTGTGGTCAGAGAGGAGCTCATCTTCCTTTCAAGCTGTAGATGAGATGATAGTGTGTGTGGAGGTGACGTTTGCTTTCGCGTTGGTTGTGTATATCAGCGTGTGTGTCGAGGATGTAAGTGTCCCTCTGCACGCAGACTGTATCTGACCCTGTCACGTTACAGGGACAGATGAGCTGCAGTGATGAAGCGAGCGGGCGGCGTGCACGTGACGGATCGTTGCAGCAGGGTGCGAGGAGAAGATGCAGATTCTCACTGTGACATTTCTTTTACCCCGTGAGCATTTTCTCCGTCGAGCCGAGGTGCCGTTGTGCTCCAGCACCTCTGGATTTGAACACTCAAAAGCATGCAAGCTTCTCTCCAGTGTTACTTCCTGTTTTTTGAATTTTGAATTTTGAATCCACTCCAGATCACTGCTTAGTTTGTATTCCGCATCAGACGCTCCAAGGATACAGGGCGTCTCTGGTGAATTGCATTTGACCTCTAACACTTGAGCGGTGGGGAAACATGAGCAAACATTACAGCTGGCTCAACACTACCTTTTCACATACAAATTACACAGCAGCTGCCATTACTGATACTAATCCAATGAAGATATTTAATCAATGTTTGTAACTTGATTTTGAAACATGTTCACGTTCTTAATTTCAGTAGAAATAAAAACATTGTTCATGGTGTTTAATAAGATGTATGGTCAGATGTGAGAGCTGCACTTCAGAGGAGAAATGATGTATGTATCCAAACGTGGGAGAGTGGTTTAGTGGTTGTTTGTCCGTCAAAATAAAACTCCATGATTTCCTCGGCCTGTTAGCTTTGCTGTAGCTGTCTGGAGGGAGTTTCTGACATTTCCACAGACACCTTCCAACACCTTCTGGCAAATCCTCTTTTCTTTTTGTCTGCACTTTTTTTATTTCCCCCTCAACACAAGCTCTTTCTAATCTTTTCTACATGCCCTTAGCAGCTATTGTAGGAGGCACACATTTTGTAGAATTGTCATATTTATGCCCTCGATATGAATGCTAAGACCTTACTAAGGTTTACTTTCATATTTGTTTCTGAGGTCCAGTCGTAGTGGACGAGGTGTTTCCACTTCCTCCCACTATCCAGAAAGAAAGCCAAAATATCCGTGATACAATTTCTGCCATTCCTGTGCCTTTGGAGCCAGTAGCGAACCATCAACTAACAGGGAGGAGGTGGGATTTATGACCTATACTGCAGAAAGCCACCAGGGGGCGATCAAGGCACTTTGGCTTCACTTTGGGGAGCGTTCATGTTGTCGATCTTTATATACACATTATGTATCCGACCAGTTCTAGCCATTAATGCTAGCTCATAAACACAAACTATATACCTACCTACTTCCTCGCTATGAAATAAACATGTTCTTAAATGGTGTACGAGTCAAAAGTTCGGCTCCCCTCTGTGGTTTTCGTGCAGAGCGGGGATGTGTATGAACATTTTGGTGTCACTCAGGAGGACGTGTGGCGTTGGGGTTCGGTGGTTCATGGCTATCAGGGGTATTTATGTCGCCAGCAGACAGGGTTCAGTCGAGGTGAGATAGACGTTAACTCAGAGGAGCGCACTCAGGCTTGTGGCCAAATGCTGTCTGCCTAATACCGGCGAGCTGGTCCGGGAGGAGCAGTCGCAGCATCTGGATAGTCAAGCTCCATTAGCCTCCCGGCTCTGTTTTACACCGGCTGCATTACAGCCTTGTTGACAAATGGCAGAAGAGGTGGTGTGTGATATGAATCACATAACTCTGGGGACCTCCACCATGAATATCGTACCCTCTTTGCCCCCTGATCTTTTCCCTCCTGCCTCCCACCCTCGTGTCTGGGCTTGCTGTGGAGCCTGGCCGGGATTCAGTGGGACAGCATTAGTTCTCAACCTTGGTGAAGGACTAAACGCAGCCTCCGCCTGGTGTCCTTGCTGTCACACTGCTGCCGGGAGAAGATAAGCACTCCAGCCTTTAGGACACGCTGTAGGGCTCCCTTCGGTCCCCGCAGCAATGTGAGCTGGGTAATTGAGGGGGCAATGCGAATAATTAAATAATTAATCGGTACATCTGACGTGTGACATGCCATCTTTGTGTCTCCGATGACGAGGGAGGGTGTTATGACATTTTTCCCCCCAAGCGTTTGCAAACACAGATTCTTCACTTGATTTAAGGGCTTTAGCAATTATCCCGACTCCCTGTGCACTGCGGCGTCACCCCGAGAGCTCAGTGTTACGGCCGCAACCTTTAAAACGCCGTGAAAAGATGCAGATCAGAGGAGAAAAAGTAATTTAACTTAGCAGTGGGGTGCTCACATTTCATATGACATGTTTAAAGTTTATTTTTCTCCCCCTCGCATCAGTCACGGCTGACACGCAGCCGTTTGGGAAGATTTTCCGAAGATAACAAACAGTGATGCTGCCCCTCGTGTGTGTGTAGCACCTGGATGTTTTCACTGCTGCGGAGAGAAATATATTTTCCCTCTAAGAAACAGTCTCAGTGGTTGAAAGCTGGAGAGCTGCGGCGGCTCAGCTTGCCTCAGCCTTTTAAAGCCATCCGCTGGCTTTTTGACTTGTCCTTGTGTGGCCTGTAAATTGTTCATAGTGATATATTAAGCTGCTGTCACAGCACTGTTAAGTAGACAGGTAAGGCTGTGTGTGTGTGTGTGTGTGTGTGTGTGTGTGTGTGTGTGTGTGTGTGTGTGTGAATTAGGTTTATTTACTGGGTTGAGTTGCTGAAATAAACCATGCAGTGCTATATTTCTCTCAAACACACCGGAGTGCTGAATGATGGCGCACACGGGGAGTGGCTGTGGTGGGTATTGATGTGTAATGCCCTTGGACCTGAGCCAAGATGGTGGAATGGAATGAAAGGAAAGTAGTCGCTCCCCTGTTAACCCAAGGTTGTATTTTACGGGAGCTATATCTGTCTGTGTTGTCAATGCTGCGCTTAGTGAATGTGCTCTATATGTCTGCTGCTGTATCTATAAAAAAAACATCAGAATCCCATCCGCCCACCGACTTTAAAGATTCCCACCGATTTCCCTCTCTCCTTTCGCCCCCGAGGCCGACGCCGTGTGTCGTGGCTCATCCACAAACTTCTGAGCCGGTGGGAGGCTGGCGTTTCATACTCGCTTGTAAACGGAGCCAGAGAATGAGTCCTCAGTGATCGGGACCCCTGCCAGCTCACAGAAGTGGCAGCTGATCATCCTCGGTTAATAGGCGCTCATAATCCTCTGTGAATGTCTTGTGTTGTCCCGCGAGACGAGCGAGACTAAGGCATGTATTTGCAATCAGTGAGCATTAAGGGCTGACAGTTTCACTGCTGCCATAAGTGTAATAAACCTACCCACTGATTGCATGCTGAATGGAATGAAAACTGTTTTTTCTTCACCTCTAACAATGGCTCTCCCTTTCTTCCTCCCCCGCCGCTGCTTGTCATTGCCACAGGAAGTCGAGGTTAGTGTCTCTTTTGTTGTTTACAAAGCCCTGTCTGTCTTCTCCCTTTACATCTCTTCTCCGGCTGTAGGTGTCACCTGCCTGATGAGTAGGAGCTCATCCTGCCTGCGGAACAAAAAATTACACAACAACACAACATCACTGCTTCCAAAGGAGGAACTTTATCTTGGACAAAAAGCTCAGCGTTGCAATGTAAAGACAAATAAACAAGTAACAATAACAAATAAAACAGAAATAACAGCTGCCTAGAAAATAAGTAGTAACATCAATAAGAATAAAATAATATGGTTCATCCGTGGAAGCACGTTCGTCTTTTTTGACAGTCAACTATTAATTCCATGCAGAAAAAAACAGGCATCAACACTGAAACTACCCCTTTAACTCCTCACCCCGTGCACAGTATTTAAGACGCCTCTTCACTTTGACTCGAGACTTCTGTCTCTGTGTCCCCTCAGCAACATAAGACCAAGCTCAACTGAACAGTCCTGATCCTCCGGGTCCTCTCCGGGCCTCGCGCCGACTAGTAACCGCTTTATAGTTGATCCTCTCCGTCCTGACAGAGAGAAGTGGGTCAAAATGGATACGGCGTGGGGGGACGCTGAATTTTTATTATCGTTGCAGCGCAGCGCCGCCGGGGACCCAATCTTAAAAACCAGAGTTAGTTTGCAAATATTCCCCCTGCAACAGTGCGTGAGCTAAGATAGTCCCAGTCCTTTTATGAGATACATTAAAGCTTTCAGAGTCTTGCTGTGGTCGTTTACTTAATGTTAGAATGTGCATTCATAACAACAACAACCACAGTAATAATAAAAAATAAATATTATAATTATGTTTGCACAAAGAAGAACTTCAAGAGTCGTGCAAAAACAAGTTAATGTCAACAAGTTAACATTGTTAAGTTTGACTGTTTCATTTTGACCTTGGAAAGAATCTGTGAACAAAACAATCTAAACTCAATGTTCTCTCACTCACTTGTTCTCGTGCTTTTGACAGTTTGACATTGTCTTTACCTGCAGTTTGAGTTTTAGAAGAGCTGTAGATATCCACACTCTTCATCATTCTGAATTAACTGGCTGACGAAGACCCTGTGATAAGGTGGAAAGCTCTAGAACAAGCTAATAAGTGGAACATGAGCTTGTTTGGTGAACAACGTAATCCTTGGTCTCAAATGTATCTCTGCTGAAAACAAAAATGTTTAAAATGGTTTATTAAAGAAGCGTGATCATTTTATGTCCATAAAGAAACATATAAAGGAATAATTTAACATTTTGGGAAATACTGTTGTTGAGTGAAATAAAAAGATTGATACCACTCGTAATGTCTGTAGGCTAAATATATTACTGGAGCCAGCAGCTGGTTAGCTTAGCTTAGCATAAAGACTGGATACAGGCAACAGATGTTGATTTGTTGTCTTTGAACTAGCATAGAGTACTTTGTTGGTGATTCTTGTAGTAAAACCATACATAAATACAATATTACAACGGCAATGAAACTAAATTGCAAAGACGCTGACGTCAGACACACGCTCGTCTACAAACCAATCAATGTCAAGTACAGATAGATGCAGCCCCTGTAGGTGATGACGACAGGAAACACGTATGTCATACAAAGTTTGTTAGTTCACTCCCTAAGTTGAGATGTGAAACCAAAACCGCATCAAATAAACATGAAACAAAGACACAAAGCTTGGTTCAGATTTTCAGGTGTGAAAACTCCTTCACATTGAAACTGTCATTCGCAGCAAAGTTTCTGTAAATTTCTTAATATCTGTTATTTTCCTTTATTATTTATGCTTAACTGAAATATTCCCTTAATGAGAGAGGGAGTGCACTTCCTCCACAGTGATGCCTAACATGAATTATTAAATTAATTAATGCAAATGTATTTCTTTTCCAGGATGACTACATCAAAACCACGGAGGAGAGCACGGGTTCTGATGAAAGTAAGTGAGAATTTTTTTTTTTATGGGATGAGATTAAGATTTTCCCGCGGACGTGATGATGCATTTGTGGGGTTTCATTTGAACTTTGGTGTGTTTTTTCTTCTTATTTGTGCGACTGCACTTTATGCAAAGTTGGTTTGCAAAGACTTTCAATATTGAAATAACTTTCCTTTAATGGTGCTTTCCACTGTAGGAACAATAGATGTATCAGACATTATCAGTGCTGAGAGCCGTCTGCATGCAGCTCCAGACAGTGGAATAACACGGTGCATATATTAAGGGAGTGAATGGCTCTTTTAATTGCAGTTGTCTGAAGTTGTTGTCTGAGCCCGTGCTGCTCGTGGGGAGCACAGGGCCGAGGTGTCAGATCTTTTTGAGGGTGAGAAACGGTTATGATTCAGGGAAGGAGAGGCCGAGTCTTCAGTCACATCCATTAGTTTGAAAAGCCTGCTATAATTGCCTTTGTTGCTGAGGGCTCTGCTCAGAACTCCCACCAGGCTCCATTTACCTCGAAGGGGGTCTGCTCCAAGTCCACAGAAAGAAAATCTGACTTTTGCAAAAGCAGCTGTGAACATGCTGAACCCTTTCAGTCAGATGTACCTGTTTGTGTACATTAACTGTTTTGCTGAGCAACCAACGGCTCCTGCAGCCACAGGTTGTGATTAATTCTGCTCACCTCTGAGTCCGAGCGGTTTTCATGCACAGAGAACAAGGCTGATCAATCACCTGACCAGAGCTCCCACTGTGGAGTCCCTCTCACTGAACTGAGACACAGCTGAACACTGGATATTCCTCATGATCCCTGATCCCCGAACCAGAAGAGATGTCGTTATTACAAACACAACAAGTCTCAATTTAAGGGAGACATATTATTCTCAAAGTCAAGTTCATAATTTGGTTTATTTCTTGAAAAGCTTTACGTGACCTGATGTTCAGAATATACATCACTTTCATACTGTTCATTGCTGCAGCTCCTCTTTTCAGCCTGTGTCTGAAACACTTGTTTTTAACTCCTGTCCCTTGAAAGCCCAGTCTGCTCTGGGTGGCCTACTCTGCTGTGATTGGTCAACCTTCCAATAATAATTGGTAATATTCAATGATATTTAATAATCATAAATGCCTTGCCTAGTTCGTGCAGCTTTACATGCAGCAGTGGCTATAAGCTCTGGTTGAACTCATCTGTGGATATAAGACTAACACTTCAGTTGCGGAGGTGAAGAAGTGAAGTGTGAGTCATTCCACATGTTATAAAGATACTGCTCATACCTGTGGCAGCCAATCTAACAGACCCGCAGGGCTGCCGGTGTGTTCCCCGCGCGAGGTGAGTGTGAGAAGGTGGCGGTGTTAGCCCCCCCCCCACCCACACGGCCTCACTTAAAAATCATTGAGGACTTGCCTGAAAAGAGAAAAGATGTGAGAGGAAGCGGCTCCGCACATTATCCAAGTCATCTGTTCTTACAACAGGGGGAATAACTAATGTAATCTCCAGAAAACACCTCGCCTGCTGCCGCGTGGGCGACGCTCATTTAAATACCATTGATTTCAATCCCCATCGCTGCTCCCAGTGGGACTAATTCCGCAAAACCTAATTGATCAAGGTCGTCTTCGTTGCAAATTCGACATGACGGCAGAGACTCCGGCTGGGTGTACCTGCACGCCCCAGAAAGAACAAAAAGACCCGACCGGAGGCTTCAGACAACTCAAGGTCTTTCTTTAAATGAGCGTTTGAGGGACGTCTCAGAACAGTAGGGTGTCCGCTGCTCGGGCTTAACAGGAGCTGTTATATTTGACCTTGACAAGCTTTATTTCTGCTGATTAATTAGACTTCTTTTGTGCTTAGAGGAAAAACAAGCGACTATGATCACGCGTCCATTTGTACAACTTCAGGAAATGACTCGAACATGATAATTAGAGGTGGACGTGTGGGTTGTATCCTCTCTAATTATCAGTAAATGATTTTTTTATCTCCATCCCAGTTGAATGAAAGAAACTGCTTTAAAAGAAGCAGCAGCCAATTAAGTCAAAGGGTGTTAAAGGGTCTTCTAACATGACAGTAACGGCAAATCCAGTTGAAACTAATTTACTCAAAGCTGTCAGATGGGCTCATCTCTCTCAGGCTTTTATTATCTGTCAGAGCAGTTTCAGTTTCAGATGCGTGCTGCTACTTCTTGGCAGCTCATTAACAGGTCTTTTGCAGACTTCCGTGTGCAGGACCCACTAAAAACATCTTATTAAAAAACACGCTCTGACAGCTTGAATGTAAGACAAATGGTTGATGAGAGGTTTGGATGGGCGATGCTGTCCAACTGCGAGGCGTCATACTGCGAGGGCAGTGTTAATAATAAATAATAATAATAATGAAAATAATGATATGATTACAGGAGAATTTAAAACCCATAACGGCTCTTTCAGGTCCTGGTCCTGCACTGAAATCTAAATGCAGCGCGATGCAAACAACAACCAGGGGAGCAGTGGAGGCAGAAAAAAAACCACACTTGATCTTTCATGCAAATTAAATGCTGTGTTTGGATTTTATTTTCAAGATGTAGGTGTTGTGCAAGAATTATTCTGGATGTAAGGGATGTGCTGGGTTTTTAACGCCGCTGCTTGGAGGCGGTTAAAGTTCTCATATATGCTGAGCAGAGCAGCAGGGGGAGAGCTGCACATCGCCATGTGACGCCATGATAGGAACACCAAGCTGTGTTTCTATGGGAACATACAGTATAATATAAAACGTTGTTAGTTACTCAAACTAATCTGGCATCCCCCCCAAAAGTGAAGCCTCCTGGTGGCTGGTTGCAGTATAGGTCATAGTCCCTGCCTCCTCCATGTTAGCGGGTGGGACATTAACTCAAAAGTCAAAGTACATTTTTCTCAAAGATGGTATTGGTCATTTTTGGGTAGTTCTTGTTCATTCCAGCGTTCATAGCTGATTGGACTGACTCATGATTGGTCAAGCTCATGTAAAGCATTAGTTGGACGTAGAAACAGCACCTTCATTTCCCAATCGCTACTGTGAAGACTCCGGCTCCAAAAGAGGTCTTCTAGATGGCAACATTTGTATTGATATTCATCTTTATATACAGTCACTGGCTTGAACGCACCAAGACACGTTGAGGAATTTGAGATTTGATCACTCAGAGGTGCTCTGGGACGCATTTGGCCTCATTCTTTTAAGCCACTATGTGCCGATTATTGTGGATTCAAGAACACTTTCCATCGTAAAAAGAAATTCCACCATCCTCCTCCTTCATGTTCCACAATATCTTGGTATACAGCTTAGTGATTAGCTTCTAGATTTAGACATATGCACAGTTATCCGGCAAAAGGGCATTTCAACTGTAGGTGGCACAATGGCATTGGGATTAGATTTAAGATTAAGTAGTTGTGAGTTCATCCATTGAAATTTTGCACAATTCAAGCTGTATAATTCCCAGCAGGAATTACTTCAAAAAATAATCCTCGGCTGTGAGATTCTTGATCGCTATGTATTTTAATCTTGATTCGGATGCAGGTTCAAAAAACGTTTTGTTATGCAAACAGGACGGAGCTGGTTACAGAGCCTCGGCGGAGGTTTGCTCTCTGAGTTGTTTTCTGGTTGTATTTGATTCTTCATGCTGGCTCAGTGCACGGCTCACAGCACAGCCTGTAGCTGCCTCTTTTTGTGAGTGGAGGGCAGGTACACAGCAGCTGCTCACTGGTCAAGAAATAATCAAATCCCTTACATTGAAGTGGGAATGGTTCACGGTATATTACACTACTAAAAAAGAAAAGAAAAAAAACCAAAACATGGAGTTTGGTTCTCTGCCTCCATAAAAGTTTATGGTCCGTGACTGGAACCTGTTTCAACAAAAGCACCATCCTCCTCCACCACCTGAGGAAAACCTGAGTGATGAGAAGTGATGTGATCCGCTGAGGCGTTCAGGAAATATGAGACGACTTTCTTTGCTGTAAAAGAAACAGTCAAAATTATATGTTCTGCAACAGTCGTGGAAGGTTGTATCTTTATTTTTAAATAAGGGGAAGTAGGAGACAAATGTGTCGTCCTATGTCGTAGTCTGGATATATATCGTTCGGCCTGTGGGGTTAAATCACGGCCGGGCGGAATAGGTGTTGTAGCAGATGAAGTGAATAAAAGCCAAGTGGTCACAAAATGTTTTATATGGAATGACTGTTTGGACTTTATGGGCGACCACCACTGCCAGGATCCAGTTCTCTGAGCTTCTCTGCTCAGGCTAAATGCTACCAGTCTCTTCCCCTCTGAGGAGTAGATTTCAAATTCACAGATTTGTACAAAGCCAATTTCTTTTTCTTTTCTTTTTTTGAACCAGGATTCAAACCAACAACCATCTCCCTGTGAAACCAGACCCCCGTGCCTTACCCTCATTATATTTTCCTCCCTCTAAAACATGTGTAGTGTAGAATTACTTCAAAAGCCGTTCCATCGTTCCTTGGCTGCGTTTGTAACCAAATGAAAATAAACAATGTAGAGAAGGTTTTGAGGTAGTGTGTCTGCGCCATTTGTGATCCACCTCAGTCTGTGATTCAGTCACGTAGCATTCCAGACATCTAAATGTTCTTTTATGAGCGTTTGCAGTTGTGCAGCAGCAGCAGCAGCAGCAGGTTGCCTCTTCAAATACATTGTTTGATCCCACGGATGTTATCTGTGTGCCCATGTTACAAGCTGCTCTGCTCTTCTTTTTTTGGTGGATTTGTTTGTAAGTCCGCTCTGCAGGCAGTGGCTGTCCGGGAAAATGGTGGTTTCAGAGTTTTGAGCAATTTATTCAAAAACTAAAAGTCCCGTTGCAACGTGAGGTGAGAGAGGACACATTTATCTACTTTATGACGTCAAAGTTGATAATTGCAGGGCTGAACTGATGGAAAAGGTTTAAGCTAAAAAACATCACACATCGAATGTGGCTCAAAAAGTATTAAGATGTAAAAAAGCAGGGTTTTTTTGTTTCATTGCACACAATAGTCATAGTACACCATTTACCATCAAGCTGATTTCTAGTTTTCTTAGTGTGTATATGTGGTGGCAAATGTGAGCATTTCCCAGCAAAAATCCATATAATATCTAGATTGCATACTTCCTCAAGTTTACTTCCCTCAAGTTTTGCGAACAACACTACATAACTAAACACTGGTCTATAGATATTTCAGAACCTTGTTTAAACGGGGCAAAGAGATACCTGCTGTCCTGAAGGACAAATTCGTTACCTCTATAATAAATCGTACATTGTGCAACTCTGGCTCCTGGAACTCAATCCAGCTGGGAAGTGCTGCAGTACTTTGGCTCTTTGTAAACTCAAGTCGACAGCTTAGTTTCATACCTAGTCTTCTTCTCTTATGCTACAAAAGCTCCACAGGCACAGAGCCTCCTACCAGTATTTTTGGAATCCCTCAGAGTTACCTTGTCATCCACTGATTCCATGAAAGTCCACTGTTCCCTCCTACCTCCCTCCCGCAGCATCAAAGTATCACCTCGTCGCTGGATTCCCAGGGATCTGGCTGGCAGCCACCTCGTCTGTTGACTGTGTCGACTACAAAGCAGCTGCTCGGAGCTGACTCAGGGTTTCACTGCTTAAATTTCTCTCGCCGACCGCCGCCTGCCACTCACTCTTAAATTTATCCGAGAGTCTGCGAGGCCTCGGTCTCCGACGGTGGTGGTGAATGGGGCCGGGCGAGCGTGGCATCCAGTTTCGGGCGGCATTGACCACAGAGCAGGGAGGGTGAAGGACACAGTGCTATTTCCATCTCAGTCTATCAGTGAAAAAAAAAGAAAAAAGAAAGAGGCTAGCATTGAACCATTCAACTCTCCAAAGAGATGCAGCAGAGGGAAGAAGGGAGGGAGGGAGGGAAGCAGAGGAGGGGAGAGGAGAGAAAGAAAGGGAAACTGGGAGATAAAGACGGAGCATGTGTGTGTGAGTGAGAGAAAGCGAGAGAAAAGGCAAACTGGGGAGAGATAGTGATAAGTTGACGTGGGGGAAGTGAGATGTGACAGGCCGAGAGAAAGAGACGCTCAGTCAGTGCTGTCAGGTTTCTCTCGCAATCAGAGACAGCCGCCGGAGACTGCAGGCGGTGCTATTGACGATGGGTTGCCTCGCTAATGACAGCTAGGCGTCCATGTTTTCAGCAGTGCTGACTATAAAATCAATGGGCTCATTTGTGCACACTGCCAGAATATTTTTCTTCGCAGGTTACATGATCTTTATTGCATACGTCTTCGGCAAAAAAGACAATCGCGTGAAGAGGAAAGATCATTTAAACTTGATCATACAGCACATAAAATGGCTTTCTTTTGTTTTTTTTGGTCAAAAGATGAATAAAAAAAAACAAACGTAGGATGAGTTTTTTTCCCCTGGTGGTGAAAACAAAACACCTCAGCTGTGTTTGACACCTCTGGATTTTCAGTGTTGTTGTTTTTGTGTTCGCAGCCATGGACATTACCAAGGACCCGTGCCAGAATGTGAAGTGCAGCCGCCATAAGATGTGCGTCGCTCAGGGCTACCAGAGGGCCATGTGTGTCAATCGCAAGAAGCTCGAGCACAGGTTGGTGGAGGCCGGTTTCCCCGAGACGTGTTGATGTGGTTATCCGATGTGTTATGGTGTCGACAGCCGATTCGCTGCGTGTCAGCATCTGGGTGGAGATGTATTGATTCGACTCAGAGACAGAGAGAGAGTCACTGCAGCACCCACACCCACAGCAGTGACTAATGAGTGGATGGAAGGTGGTGAAACTGAACGTGGACAGTTATGGAGGCAACTTGGTTCCAAAATAATCAGATATGTCAACTGAATGTCTAAATTTAAACTTTTATAACGATTGAATACTTGTTTTATAACGCTGAAATACTTGGCCCGGTCAGATCTGGGTCGTATATTTTAATTCCAGTGTATGAATTGGACCAAGGACAATAAGGAAACGTGATTTTTTTTAACCTGATCCAAAAATAGCCCATTGAATTTGAGCAATTTGAAAATACATTTTTAATTATTCATTTTTAATTTTGCGTTTTCTATCTAAATTTCTATTTGAAAAGCGAACATATCAATTTCAATATGATTTGAACTCAAACCACTTGAATGCATACAAACGGTTTCCAGAGTTAAATATTTCAGTTTAGTGGTATTTCATTCCATTAATATTTACATTAATTATTCACTAGTGATTCAGAAATAAAAACCAGGCATTTATTTTCTCATAAAAGTATTTTGTATATGTTGATTACAGCTGCTTCAATCAGAAACAGTAAAGATATGTGCCAGTTTTTATGGGGTAACACTTGATATCAAGTGCAAATACCTTATGTTTAATTAATGCACAACTAATACATGACTCATCATGAACTAATGCATGATGTATCATGAACTCCTTTGGCTCAGCATTAATAATGAAAGAAGGCACGATTAGTTTAATTATTTAAAGCTACATGGATTGTGAACTCACAGTTGAGCTAGAATAAAAATTTACATCTGCAAAAGCATAACAGCACCAGATTATTACGTTGGAAACACACAGTACAAAACTTTCCTCAGCTATAACATTTGTATATAAAGATGGACGTGTCTACAGTTCGGATAAAAAACGTTTTCCTCCACGTACGAATAAAATGTTCGAATAAAACGTGACAGCCCTGTCTGCTAACTTGAAAGAGGCGGGGTTTATGATCTATACTGCAGCCACCAGGGGGCGGGTCAAGATGATTTGGCTTCATTTTTGGGAAGCTGTGATGTCGTCCATCTTTATATTGAGCCTGTGGTGCAGCCTCACAGAGACGCTAGTTATCTTACTGTTTTCATTTCATCTTCTAAAGTTAGTTGGATAGTTAAGCTTTATTTCAGACGTGTAGGTCGGCATCGGAGTAAAAATATATTAATTTCAAAATACAGCATTCTGTGGTGACCGTTCTAGTACTTTGACATATACTGTGTGTCGATGTTTAAAGAAGTTCTTGCCCATTGAAGAAACTTTTAAGTGTTTTTATGAATACTTTTAATTATCAAGCCATTTTTTGACCCTGACATGACAGTGAAATAGAGAAAACACAAAAGCTTTTTAAAATAAACATTTTTTGTTTTTATTTTATTGGCCGTCACCTAGCAACAGTGATTGTACGTCTCACGCCACATGAACACTGAGTTCTACGTACTTGACTTCCCTTGTGTGGCAAATAATATGTCGCTGAACAGTCAGTGTTGAGCTTTAGAAACCATTTTACAGACTAATCAGTGGCACAAGAAGCAGAGGAGCGAGGTTTAAATCATACAGAAAACTCTTTAACACAGTTGAATACCTGGGTTTGTATAAGAATTTCAGAGACAAAAACACTTTGCCTTTCTCTAGTGAACCCCAGTGAAAAAGCATTTATCTGTCCCTTCATTGCCATCAATTCCACTTTGACTGCAAAACAAATGAGCAGGGTTGCCGCCTGAAAAGAACTAATGGAGTGAATTATTACTACCTGCAAAGTCTATCGGCAGCGGCAGGCATTTATCTTTTTCAATAAAGTGCTTCATTTACAGAGTCACTCCAGAGATGAGAGGGACTGTGTCGAAATAATGGGTGATAAGCACGAACGCAACCACACTAAACCATCCCGGCATCGTTAAGTAGCCTGCCTCAGAAGTTGTGCTGCGGAGAGCCCTGATGCGTGTGCACACTGCACGTGGAGTCAATCACTGTGTGAGAGGAGAGCAAGCAGAGGGACGTTTTATGAAGCGCCGTCGTCCAAATATTAACGGGGAGATTATGAGTATCTGGTGTAGTTGTAGCGATGCTGCAGTTTGCAGGAGAGCAATACAAATGAGTCGCAATAAAAAACATCCTGTTAGAGGAGATTTGTAACCGTTACTGTGTTTGACCTCAGCAAGCTGGTGGATATTAAAGGAGCCATTCTCACAAAGGACAACACATATTTTCTCACTTCAATCTAGTTCTTTTTTTTTTCAATGCCTTTCTGGCTTCTTCGGCTGCAACATGAATCATTTGCGATTACAGAATCCAAACGTTATAACCTTCTTAGCAACGCTGCTACATTATCATTCATCTGGTGTCATGTTTCTTGTCACCTAGCAATCTTTTCCACTATCCTCTCTCTTTCGGCTCTGGTTTTGGTCCCCACCAACGCCTCGTTAGCTTCTAAATTCTGCATAATGGCTACCTTCTACTCTTTCACTGAGTTTGTCGGATAAACAATGAGCTGACATTTGCTGAAGCTCTGTTAATCTGAAGGGAGAAACAGATTTATTTGGTAATTCTCTGTAAGTGCGTCACTATGATACGCGATCTTGTAAATACATGACGGGAACAAGAGCTGGATTTTACCCAAAAATTGGATCCCTCTGTATTAAATAAAACTGAAGGCATGTTCAATACCTCAGCACAACTTGTGTTTATTGTCGTTTTTAAGAATTGAGACATGAATAGTTTGGGTAGCGGTGAAGTTTAAGTCTGCAGCAGAAGATGCCGTCAATGGCATCTGTTTTCTGTCACTCTGGATAATCCACGGACGCCTCTGTCGACACTGCTCACTACAACGGCTGTCCACCAAATCAACTGTGTGTGTTGGAGGAACACTGGAAGACAAAACTAGTGAAGGAAAGTTGGGGGGGGCAACACAAATCCCAGAGCCAGATATCCATGTACTGTATGTAATGCTAGATATCACTGGGGTAGAGGTCAAATAAGAGTGTTTTCTTTTTGTAATGTTGATGAACTGACATGTTAACTTCCCTTCTCCTCCCTCTCACGTTCAGAGTCAAACAGTCGGGGAATGCAGAGGCCGGTGAAAGCAGCTGCAAGCCCTGTCCTGTGGCCGCCTCCTCACCTGTGTGCGGCTCTGACGGACACAACTACGCCTCTGAGGTAAAAAAGGAAAGACTCTGCCCCGGCATCTCTCTTTGAAGGCACTTAGACCTGAAAGCCCAGATAATTCTTCTTTTGCTTTATTGCCGGCTCCTGGCACCGTAAAACCTTGAAAAGAAATGGAAAGTGGCCGTGTCATCGTTTTAAATAATGAGAGGAGTCCAGTCAAGTGCTGTTTCCTGCTACGCTGACATATACGTGGGCGCAGCGTGGGCAGCGCAGTTCATCACAGCTCGCAGGAGGACAGGAGCGCCATTTCAACATGGCCGCGTGATTAATGACGGACGTTGTCTTGAGCAGCATCACTGTACGCCGGCCACTGCCAGGACCCTTTATTGATTTATGTATAGTTTTTAATTTTGACCTTGCATGAGTAGACGGCGGAAAATGACAGCTCATTCTTGCTGCCTCCCTCTAAGTGCAGTAGTGTCTCATCCGAATGAGGAATTTCTCTTTCCTGCGGTCACCCCCATAAATATTTTAACTGCATCTGTGCCCCCCCTTCCCTTTCTCTCTCTCTGCTGACAGTGTAAGCTGGAGCAGCAGGCCTGCCTCACAGGCAAAGAAGTGAACATCATGTGTGCCGGTTTCTGCCCCTGCGCCACAGCCTCCATTACCGTCACGAGCGCTGACACCAAACGTGGCAAGTTCCCTCTCTTCACCTTCTTAGATTCATGCGTCTCAATTTTGGGGGGATTCACGCCTCCCTGTCTGCATCACTGTCATGAGTCAAGGTTTCACAAAAGAAAAAAAAATGATGATGCACCGGGGGCCACACGCAGCACGCCGCCCTAGAGGGTGGGACTCCGATTTATTGAGACAACTATTAAACCCAATGCTTGATGTTTGGGATCAATACTCGCCAATTTTAGAGATTACTGTTAGCCAAATATCCCCCATGTGGCTGAACTGCTCTTTCAATCATGTAGTAATTAATTATTTAGAGTGTACACTATCTATCACTGCAGCCAAACACTATTGATTGTCTGTGCTCTCTGGCAAGTGAAAATGCCAATTGATCAAAAGGATGAAATGTTACCCCTGTTTTTCATCTGTAGCTCAGAATAAGTGCTTAGCCTGAGACTGAAAGGGGATTTTTATTGGAGAACAGCAATTTGCTTCAGCGGGGTTGATTGCAAAATAATGTTTTCTTTAATTGGCAGATCAGACAATTATAAATCGCAGCATGAAAACACAACCTCAACAGCTTCACACCCTTTTATTCCGTTCACGCTACAGTAGTAAGAGCAATATGAAGCGGTGCCGAGCGGCTGCCTGCACTTTTGGGAAGGTGAGACAGATTGCTGTTAAGTGTCTGCCAGGGTTCTGAATGTTGGGATTCCCTCTTTTGTTCGTTTAGAGAGCTGCACCGGCCAGGACCTGGCAGACCTGGGCGACCGCCTGAGAGACTGGTTCCAGCTCCTTCACGGAAACGCCAAGCGGAATAACTCTGGCAAGCTCGGAGCTGGCACCGCTTCAGGTTAGAAACTCTCAAAGCGGCTTTTATTCTCTGCTGTCTCCCAACATACAAATCAATTGTCCGTGCAAAGAGCTGTAGTGTAAACAGAAAGTAAAATTATGTCTGGCAGTGCTGGACAAGAGCCTGGTGGCCAGCTGCAAGGACTCCATCGGCTGGATGTTCTCCCGGCTGGACACCAACAGCGACCTGTATCTGGACCAGGCCGAGCTGGCTGCCATCAACCTGGACAAGTACGAGGTCTGCATCCGACCCTTCTTCAACTCCTGCGACAGCTACAAAGACGGGAAGGTCTCCACGGCGGAGTGGTGCCTCTGCTTCTGGAGAGAAAGTGAGTAGAAGAAGCAGCCGGGGGAGAGAGGAGTCTATTTCGAGTGAAGTTCTCGAGAAAAGGGTGAAATAACAGCGAGGTTACATCACAGGGAGACAGAGGGTTTGCAGTGACGTGACTTTAATGTTTAATCCCTCACCAGCGCTGAGTGGCAGAGCAAACCAGTTATGAAAAGACTGGTGTGTAGTTACTGACTTTTGTTCTGACTCTTATTACACCAGGGAAGCAGCACTTCCCTTAAATGATCAGCTTAATATCGAGAAAGTGTATTTCCCAAAATGTTAAACTACTCGAACCAAGTCCTCTTCTTCTGAAGCCTTTTCAACATGTTGAATTATTGATATAACCGGTGCTATTTTATCTGTGCACGTGTGCTCGATTTGCACCATTTGACCTTTTCTAAAATACAGGATATTCTGGCAGTAACCTCATTTGCACGTTGATTATCCCATTGATGACTCTGACCCCTCCTCATCAATTCTCCATCACTAGCTGGTTGTATCTACTTCACCATTAAGTATTAAGTAACCGTGGTTACATGATCATTATTTGGACACATTTTGAATGTAAAGAAATAATTAAAACAAGGCCTTTCCCTTTGTGGCTCGACAGCAAAGCCTCAGGGACTTGACAACACCCCATGAATCATCTAGTTTTGTGCAAACACAACAGAAATTCTCCACAGCAGCTCAATATGTCTCCTCTTTGTTCTTCAGGTCCAGCTCATATCCTCGTCATTCTCAGACTACATCCATATGTTCTTTCACCTAAGCTCTCCCCGATCGATCAGGCTCTGAGGGAATGAAATATAGGACTTCTTAAACAAATCAATACAGGCAAAAAGTGTAATTATGAGGAGCATTGATTGAGATGAAGTTTGAGGGTGGGGGGGGGACCCATCTTAAGTATTGCCTGTCATCACATTTTTCTTTTTTTATCTGATTCTCACAGAGCCGCCATGCCTCGCCGAGCTGGAGCGGATCCAGGTTCAGGAGGCGGCCAAGAAGAAGCCGGGTAAACACATTCTTCCCTCATTGTGCCCAAAGTTCAACAAGTGTTTGACTGAGGATTGTTCGACTTGCACAGACAGACCTGTTGGATGGGAAATCACCACTGCCCCCCCTTCCAGATCCTTTCACGCCGAGTGGTGAGCCATGAGCGGCACCATCCAGCTGGCCCCGCTCCCCCTCAATTCGCTTGGGGTCTCCGGGTGTGCTTATGTAACAAGGCGCCCTGGAGCGGCAGGCAAGGAGCTGAAGGAGCTGCTCATTAAAAGAGATCACAAGCTCATGGCTGGGATTAGGCCCTAATCAGGCTGGGGGGGTAGGGGGCTTAGGGGGCAGCGCTGGCTTTGGGAAAGAGCAAGGCTAACACCCCTGTATAGCTCCCTGAGAAACCCCCCCACGCTCCAGTATCAACCGAGCAAGCTCAACGACGCCGCACAGGCTCCAAAGCCGGAGTCGTGTTAAAACATCTCTGGAGACCAGGGGAGTTTCAAGGGACTATGGGGACCCCGGGCAAAAGGAACCATACACATAAATAACAGCAAAGCAGTAAAGCAGTAAAGTTTAACTGGTCCTGTGTATGTGTGTGTGCTTGTATGTGTGTGCGTGTGCAGGGATGTACATTCCCAGCTGCGACGAGGACGGCTACTACAAGAAAGTGCAGTGTGACCAGAGCCGAGGGGAGTGCTGGTGCGTGGACCAGCACGGTGGAGAGATGATGGGCACCAGAATCCATGGCAACCCCGACTGTGGTAAGAGGGGCGCATTTGGCGAACCGACATTTCTCACACTGTGTGCGCTGCAAGAAAATCTTCTTCTTGTGAACTCATCTTTTTTTCTGTGAAGTCTTTTTGTTCAGTGACTGACCTGCGTTATTATTCTATCATTCAAATGACAGATTCTTGAAAATACTCATGAGTTTGACAGGTTGTAATATTCTTTATTCATTGGCGGATTTTTTTCACTTGTTTTATTAAAAGGTTTTTAAGACTAAAATATTATTTTAGCAGGTACAGATGGGAAGCAATCGCTGCATCTGTTCACAAACATTTTGTTTTTTCCCCTTAATCATCATTGTGATATATCAGTTATTCCTTCAAATCTTCAATTAATCTATCAATCATCAATAATTTGGAAAAATGCCAATTAAAAGTTGTCAAAGTCTTCAAATTTCTTGTTTTGTCAACAAAACCCAAAGACATTAAATACACAAATGTATCATATTACAATGATATACCAAATATAAACATAGATGTAATATGACAAAATATATAATCTAACGTTTTTACAAGAAAACACATTTTTTCCAGCTCTTAATACATTTACCTTTTTCCAGATGAAGTGGCTGGATACTCTGGAGATTTTGGGAGCGGGGTGGGATGGGAGGATGAAGAGGAGAAGGAGGCGGAGGACACCAACGAGGAGGCGGAGGAGGAGGAAGAGGAGGAGGAAGGCGAGGCTGACGACGGAGGATACATCTGGTAGGACTGTCAGCAGAGAGCAGAGTCTCGGCTGCTGGGCCTGGAAATCTACAGGGATGGCTCTCTCCTTTACGGCAAAAGATTTTGGGATTGGACTGCGGAGGAGGCATGGAGTTATGTATCATCCTGCTGGGATGTGATGTGTTACTGGGCAGGTCCAGTGATGAGATAATGACCCGTTTTTTTTGTCTTAGATAAGTGTAATTGCTTCATTCTCTTCTCTGTTTTTTTCAGCAACAGAGCTTTTTGTTTTGCCGTCCTGAAAAGCAGGACCCACTGACTACTGCGCCATAGGTAGCTAAAGTCCATCAGAGATCTTGTCCGACCGCCATCTATGCATATAGAGATTACCAGTAATTTTGTATTGTGTCAACAATTGCTTGAGTATTAGAGCTGTCATCCCACTGGAATGACAAGAGATCAGGATTTAAAGGAACAGTTTGACATTTTGGGAGCTTTGTTTGCTTTCTTGCCGAGACTTAGAGGAGGAGATCGATACCACACTTGTGTCGGGTAGGTTAGCTAAGCTTAGCTTAGCACTGAGAGTTGACGTTAAATAAAACATCTTTGGCCCGAGTCTGGCCGATACACTTTCACATCTGGGCTCATTCCAGCTGTTACCTTCCAGTGTTGGTTGACAGCCAGGAAGATTTACTGTGTGTGTGTGTGTGTGTGTGTGTATCAGTCCAGAAGAAACACAAATATGTGTATCCTCGAAAATGATTTTACTCTCCGGGCTGCTGACTAAAACATCCTATATGTTATTTGTTGACTCTATGAAAACCACAGTGCAAAGTTTTTATGAAACATTATGGACTGTCCAGGGGAAGAAATACTCCAGAACATAACCCCCTGTAAAAGTGCTCACAGTTGTTGTAATATAAAGTTTTCCCAATGCTCCCAGTCTTATATCTTCATAATTACAGTGCATTAAATGGCACTATGGGAACAATGTGACATCCAGACAAACCTACAGTTTCAAATTAAATCCTTTTAAATCCTTTCAAAGTAAATCTGCTGCTTTGATTCACGGCTTCACGCACGCTAACGTCGCACTAGCATCTTTTTTCCTCCGCAGCGCTGGACACTACCTCCTCAGACACGATCAGAAACAAGCATTTGCAGGTTAATAGTCAGATATTTTTCTCAGGAGACGGTAGAGACCAAAACCAGAGCTAAAAAAGGGAGTGATTTATATTCATCAGGTGAACAGATACACGCCTTTAAATAAGAGCTAATGTTTCTCCAAAGTTGCTCAGTGTGTAAAATAAGTAACTGTGATGATGTCGTTTGTGTTTTGTCTGTTCAAGTTGTTGTTCTGCAAGTGGCCAAAATACGGTGGCCCCGAAGTGCAATTCGCGAAAAACACAACAACAACATTAACTTCTAACGGAAAAGGAAGGTAATTGCTGTCAGCTAAGCTTGTTGCTGATTGGACAGAAGCACTGCCCATCTTTTTAATTGGAAGGAAATTCAATTTTTTGTGTGATTTGAGTTTGCGTTTTCTCATTTGCTGTTTTATTCCACATTGGGGTTTGCACTTCATGGCCACCGTATTCCCCCAAAACCCCCCTGCTTATTGTAGGTTTAAGTCAGCTGATCATCCAGCTTCATATTTACTCGACCAATCTTCTCCTCTAACTCTCAGCAAACAGGCAAATGAGCCCGTCTCTCCAAAATGTTCCTTTAAATCCGTTCAGTGCGACGTGTTGTGTATTTCTGAACGGATTCTGTACATAGATCCAATTATCTGTGAGGTGAGCTGCGAGGACTTCAGGTTACCATGGTTTCAAGCTACCTTTATGATAAAGGTGCACCACAGCTCATAGCAGTTTTTAAATCGTTGATGCGTTCGGGAATTTAATGGACACACACACACACACACAGACACACACACAGACACACACACACACACAGCTACACAGGACCTATATTTCCAGTCGGATTACTTTTATTGAAAACCACAGATCACTGTCCTCTGCTTCCTCATGTCAAAGAATGTGGCACAACTACGTTTCATTCGCAACTTGAAAATCTGTATTTTGTGTTTCTTAAAAAAATAGAACAACGTGTGCATTACTTGAAGTTCTGTGTGTATACTTGAATTCACATTGTAATTTTTTTTTTCTTTCTATGAGAATATCGTTGCCATGTCTTCATTCATGCTATCGATGGGCCAGACGTTTGGTTGTTTTTAGTATTGCATGTTAGTAACATAAAGAATGTACTTCTAGGCTGAGCACTTTACTAATAAAGGCACCGGGAGCCAAGCTTGTGTTGTTGATTTGAATCTTTTCTTGCTGTTTCAGGGTTGAGATTTATCATCCGGGGGAGGAATTAGGTTTTCGCGGCGGCTGTGCCACTGAAGTCACGCACCATTTCCCTCCTTAAAGAAAGGAACACTGAGCTGAGGTGGGGAAACTGAATGAATCTGGGAGATAAAGGCTCCTCACTTTGCTCCGGAGAGGAAATGTATCACCATCTGCAGCTCTTTCACCGCCGAGGATCAATATTTTAAATTTAGCTTGTGAGCTAAAAACAGATTTTCAGCATAAAGGAACCAGCCTTGTTTTCACTGATCCTACGTTCTGTGGAGTAATCTGTTTATGAAGCATAAGCTGGGTGAGCGAATACTAATATTTCGCAGCACAGAACTACTTCCTCGTGACCTTTGGCTCCTGCCCCTGGCATGTGGAGCTCTGATTGCTGAAGGCTTTTACAGCCACGACTGCAATTACATGTGATTGTGTTTAATAAGGTGTTAACGAAAAATGATTTCACCGTCGGCTACGATCACGGCGGTGGAATAGAAATGAGGAGGTTGGAGGCTCCAGACTTTCCTCTCAGATGAGATACGAGTGTTTGTTGAGGTTATTTTGGTGCCGAGCTGCCGCCTCATGCTGGAGGAACAAATTACAGCAGGGTTGGCTGCCAAATACTGAGCCACTGAGCAACTGCTATGTGAAGGCAGCACTGGAACATGGGAGACGGAGGATAAATCCTGCAATAAATGGATCTTTACTAGTTTACATGAATACAATTGACAATTGTACAGTTCCAAGTAAATTATTCTTATCAGGCCTACTACTATTGACTGGTGCTACTATCATTAGTATCACTTTCTTTATACAGTAGTTTAGCCTGAACTAAGGATATAAGCACATTAAAAAACTGCATGTAAACCACTGCAATAAACAAAAGACCCAGATGAGTCTATAAAAGGTGGATTTTATTACAACATCTCATCTCATGGAGCAAACTACTTCTAGATGTTCTCATTTAAGCTGAAACCATTTGCACAGATACTGTAATTGCTGAAAAAGTTGAACAAATAATTGATATAACTTGATAGGTATAAATAACTAACAGTTCTTTCTGAGGTCAGCCAGAGTATTTACAGTACAAACATTTACATCTGTATTATACATAATTTACAGGAGGAGAACATTAAACAATGATCACACACACTTCTCTTCCTCCTTATCTACTTCCAACTTTTTAATAACGAAGATACAAAGTCATACAAATCATTGTAAACACGTCCGCATGTTTACTCAAAGCAAACATAATTATTAAAGAATATTCATTTACAGGTTTGCAAAGTGCACTCTCATATCTTCTTAGATAGTCAAAAAGTGCATCTGTACCTGCAGGATTTCAACCTTGTACAGCTTACATGCTGATTACATTTACATTACATTACATATATTGCTCTGGAATAAAGGACTTAATCATAAAAAATAAATTAGCCTTGTACTTCAGTCTCTTATTTAAAATATTGCTGCTTCAAATTGGATTTTAATCCACTAACCAACACTCAGTATGAGACACTGTGTTTTATTGCAGAACTAGCTAACACTAATTGAAAGGATGAAAAGGTTTTAATAAACAGACTCAGAACTATGTATGTTCTAACAGAACAGGTTGGTCATTCTTATTTACTGCCTCCGTAAAGCTGCTGAAAGTCACAGAATGTCTGTATGAGCCTCAGAAAAGACGGCTCTCAGTCCGACCAGCGCACCTCAACTTAGCTGCCTTCGCGTGGGAGAAATTAAACTGCCGGAGCCAAGATTAACAAGCCAATTCCACCGGGACACTGAGAGTGAGCCACTTATTAATCACAACACACTCATCAGCAGGCTGCTCAACATGACTCTGTTTACTTCATCGTGTCGGCCTCTGTGGGACGTCACGTCGTCTTCTCAGCTTTTTGGACTCTTAAGGGGATTTGCGTCATTTTGCCTCAGTGAGAAGTTGGATGTCTCCGTTCTAACCCGCCGAAGACATTAGCAAACATCTGTGGCCATTTTCTTTGAGGGCGGTGGCTGCAAATCATTGGATCAAATTAACTTAAATGAGCTGTTTGTCTAGTTAACTGTTTTAAAATCTAAACTATAAACTATAATAAACTAGTTACCACCTTTATCTTCATTCCGCTTCTTAATAAACTCTAACTCAAGCAGTTAAATAATAATTAATGCAACACTGATGTCTATTTATCTACATTCTTGCACAGTGTACGGCTGCACACGTGATGTAATCGCGTACGATGTAATCTAATTAACTTGTCATGCAGCTGGACGACTCTCACATTAACAGTTCACCATGAACCACTTTTAAAAGTTTGCATAGAAACCTTTAAACCCTGAATTAATGCTAAATAAAAGAATTTGCTCCTTATAATGTGATTTGATCGACGTTGGCGAAGAGACAAAGTCGTTCGAACGTGTCGAGAGAATCCCTCCTCAGGCGTGCACGTCAGTCGATGTACTGTGATAACCATCGGAAGCCTTCGCCGTAGCCTTGTTTCTTTAACACGCTGCACATGAAAATCTCCATCGGTCGAATGTTCAGCTCCTTCAAAGACACGTTTCCCTGTTGGTGACAAAGATAAATGAGGACAACACCAGGACATCTGCCCACACACATGCAGGGATCACGTCATCTCTGAGAATATAAAGATAAGTGGCCGACCTTTCCTGTGACTTGACCATCGAGAGCAAAAGCTCCTCGAAGTCCTCCTTCGCTGACGGCCTCCGGACGGTCGATTTTATTGCCCAACACCAACATTGGTACATTGCTGATGGTTTCATCCGCTAGCAGAGCCTGGAAGTACGAGAGCAGCGCAATCATCATACTGTAAATCCGGCGTTAACAGACAACCGTCAGTGCTGCTCGACGGGAACAGCTTGTAACTGTTAATCTTACGTCGAGTTCAGTCTTGGATTCTTGGAGTCTGTCGTGGTCGGCGCAGTCTACGAGAAACACCACTCCGTTTATAGCGGGCAGGTAGTTCTTCCACACTCTCCGTGCTGTTGGAGAAACGGTGAATCAGCAGCAGCTTAGTGGCAGTGAATGAAACTCTCAGCTTGTTTAAATGGAAACTGGAGAAAAATCAATTGTGTCTTTATTGTGTCGTGGCACAATGAACAAACAACTAACTAACTACATACCCACACGGGTTTACTTAATCAGGTTGAAGCTTGGTGGAGTTGTGTTGGGAATTATGTCAAGTCACCAAACTGTATGAATGGCAGTCAGTGAGCCCAAACCTCCCCAAGGCCCTAAAGTCCCATTAAAAATCAAACAAGGTGCATCAAATTGCATACAAACATAGATATTAGTCCCTGAGAAACTACTCATTCTCTCCATAAAGATCCATAAATTATTTCCTGGGAAAATCTCACACAGTAAATGAAAGAGACAAAACCATTCCTGGATCCGTCCCCATAATTGAATCCGCTCAAACGTGTAATAGCCTCATCATACTCCAAGTGAAAGTACCTCTATGAGACTCTATTTGGACTTGGCGACATAAAAGTGAATTTAGTATTAATGTGAATTCACTGTTTTACCATGCGATTTAAAATACTGTTATAATTATTCCTAAAAACACGTATCCATTCATTTTACACTCTAGTGGATTACTACTCTCTTTTTTCATGCATGTCTTCAGCAGCACATCCTGCCTTTGAGTTCTCTTGTCCCTAACATTTAGGTTTAGTAGCTGCATCTTAGTTGATTCGCATCCTCCTGCAATGTCATCACAACTTGGTGCCACATGTAAAACAGAGACACCAAGTGGCAGCTTCAAGAACTGTAAACGTATATGAAAAATATGTGTGGTGGGTTGTGGGTGATGAAGTGATTGCTGTGGTCCGAGAGGATGCTGCTAGTGTGACATCTAGTGGTAAAGAATATCGAACATGACTTATTTAAAAGGCTTTCACAGAAAACAGACAACAGATGTAGTAACAAAATCTGTGATGTGTTTTTCTTTTATCTGTGTCATTATAGGCGAAAATTAAAGCTCTCACCTTGTACGTGTCCCCCCAGATCAAACGTGGTAAACGTCATCCCAGCGATTGTCAGCTCCTCAGAAGCTTTGGGGGGAAAGGAATTGCATTTTATGCCTGTGATAGTTTGAGCAACACAATACTCACACGATATTGTCACAAGAGTGTGCACAATCGATTACATGTGAAAACTAGCAAAAGGCTGAACCGCTGGAAAGGAAACAGCTCAAGATCTTAAGGTACAAAGAAGGAAAACACCTGTTCCTCAGGATCTGATCAGATGGTGCCATCACTAATACAGACCTGTAGATTGTTTTGTTTTTGTTTCACCACAATCTACAGTACAAATTTCTCTTACTCGGATGCAGTGTCGGTACGTGTTGACCGAGTCGATCATCTTTCAACATGTGCAGCAGTGTTGTTTTACCAGCGTTGTCCAGGCCCAGAAACACCAGCTTCCCACTCTTCTTGTAAAGACCTGGGGGAGAAAATATTTCTTATACCACCAATTCATGACTATAAATTGCTTTTCAGTAACTACTTCATGACACTGCCTGGACCACATGCAACATTTAAATACTGCTTATGTGGAAAGATTCATTCAATAATCTAGAAAACAGTCAATGAATCATTGTCCCTGACCAGACACGTGTGGCTTTTCAACATAGTAAACCAGCAAATTTAAAGGTTATAGAGTCGGTTTGTGTTCCTTTGTGTTCCGGTTCCTTTCAGCTAAAATGATGATAATTTATCTTTGTGAACTGGTTGGATTGCTGCATTTCTTAAGTTTGGGATTTTAATACTTTTCTATGATAGTTACGTCATTTTTGAACTTACCTAAGAACTGTAAAACGCTACTAAACCCCCTGTAGAGCCAGTCAAACAAAAACGACATCTCGCTGTTCGCTTTGCCTGAGAAAGAAAAAACAGAAAGTGTCGGATTATTATCACAGAATCCTGCTCTGTGAAAAAATAATAAAAATAAAACAACATATAACAATATCTCTCACAACTACTATCTTTGTGAAACTTATTATGTTGACGATTAGTTGTTGACATTGTTTGAGAGGTGTAGAATCATTTGAGGGAATACTTTTGTCTTTTCAATATATTTGCTCCTACATGTAAATACAATTTACAGCAATGCAAAGTAATATTTGCATTACTTTACATCATGGAGGTGATTTAACGTCCTGATGTAACTTGTTAATCTAGGAGAGAACTCTGATGTCGCAGGTGATATTGTCACCTTTAGGCCAAAACACCATGTCCATGAATTTCAGTGTCTCCAAACTCTTGTCCTCATCTGCCTGTAGCTAAAAGTAATGTCTTGGTTTTGTCCTCGATCTCGACAGCTTCGTGTTCGCTGCGAGCTGCGCAGTAGAGAGACACTCACAGTCCCCAGCACTGACACGTTTCTGTCCGTCACTAACAGAGTCTGCAGCCATATTGTCTCCAGTTTCTAATCTTATTTCACCAGGGTTCGTGTTATTCAGCTCCTGTTAGCATTAGCATGTTAGCTGCCGTTAAGAGCTCCGGTGCTTTCCCGGCGCCGGACGCTGCGTCAGGTCAACGTTTGACAACGAGCCGGCTCTGCGTTGAAAGACGTTCGTGTCACAGCGGGTTGTCACTTCGTGGTTTGTTATGAATATTGTTAAACTCACCTCTCGACTCTGAGCTGTGGTGTCAGGTCCGTGGTCTCCTTGGATACAGTCTGTGGGAGGCCCTCTTCTTCGTGGCTTAATTTGCGTCCTGTTCCTCGCAGCAGCGCCCTCCGGTGACGAGAAGCGGTAAATGAGAGACAATCACTCCTGTAAAGTGTGTGTGTGTGTTCTTGTACTTATCCCTTTGTGAGGACCATTTTCAAGAACTGTTACTGAATCTTTTCAATGCAAACATGCACCCGTCACCTTTTATTGTAATTTAACCTTTTTTTTTCTGTAAATGCTTCTATCATACTACAACTGCTGCTGTCTTTAACTGCCATTTACTACATCCTGTGGAAAAATACTTCCCATGAAGTTTTTTTGCACTATTATGTCATACTGTGTACCGTGTTTTGAGTACTTATTATGTTGCGTACTTATATGTTCAGTTTTTGCAGAGAGAAACAGCATTTTAATCCCGTCTATGTCCTGTACTTATGGCAGAATTGACGATAAAGTTGACTCTGACATGACTTTTGAATTGACTTTGATTTTAGCCGGTTCTCACTTCTTCAAAGGGCTGTTTGAGGGTTAAGACTTGGTTTTAGAGTTAGAATTAGGTTTAGGTTAGGGTTAAGCATTTAGTTTGGATGGTTAAGGTTAGGGTAAGGGGCTAGGGTTATCTCTGCAGACAATGTAGGGACAACCTAAAGCTTTTATCGATCAGATGATTATTCCAAATCATATGATGTCATGCGATTAGTGATGTCACAACCAAGTCAGAATTGACGTCATGCATAGGTAAAAAAAAAATGTTTGGACTATATGGAGGATTATTAGAAACAACTGTGTGTTTCTTGATTTCTCTCTGTTTGTAATTTCCATAAATGAAGCGTTATTCACTTCAGATCAATATTCTCTCATCACATCTGAATGATAATGATGATATGTAATAGTGGCAATTCAATCAATACAATACACTATAGACTGGGCTTCATTGTGGTTTATTATAGTGATCTGTCAAGCTTGAAATTATGGTCTAACAACAACAACAACCAGTGTGAACAGAAAAGCAGGTGAAATGTGACGTCCAGTCTTTCCAGTTCATGTGCTGCTCAGACGAGTCGAAATCAGGCGAAGGACGACAGGAGGCAAGAAAAGCCACATCTTCCTGTTTCTGCTCAGGGTTTTCCTTCCTACTTCTCATAGTAGAACCATTTGTCAACTGAAAAATGATCAGACATGTGTGATTTTCATAGAGTAACAACACAGAGCGGCATCAAAAAAACAAGTAAATCCACAGAACACCCACCTGAACTTGGAACAGGGTCTTCACCTCCAGGAGCACACGTCTGCGATAGTTAGCAAAATCATTAAAGTGTTATTTTCAATTTAGTAAATGCTGTTGTAGGTATAATAGTTGGAAATCAAGCTGCCCTGCTCGCCCATCACACTCATTCTGAATGCCAAATTTGTTGTTATCATGTTTATTTAAATAAAAGAAAAGAAATTACTGAAAAATAAGTGTTGTACATATCTTAGGGGCAGTTTTCTATTTTGTGAAAGCCTTTAAATGAATGCTCTATAAACTAGCACCTGGAGGAAAAGGCCTTCAGCATTTTTCTGTCGCCATAATGATCCTCTGGTGTTTCCCGAGGTCCTATCTGGTTATCGTGTCCATTCACATCAAGGTTGTAGAATTTGAGGCTACTAACAAGAATGTGAAAATAAAACAGACTCACAGATTTAACCGCAGCCTCGGCCTCGCCAGCGGAGCAGCAGAACGGACTGTCAGAGACACTGGTGTTCATGCTGACACAAGAAAGAAATGAAAGTAACTTCAACTTTAAAAGTGTAACGGACCTAGAAAGGCTTATTTTCACAATGTCTTGTAGCATTTGTCACATTTACTGTCCTCTGTTTACACGATGGAGGATATTCTGACTGGGAACTCACCAGTTTAAGTCGCCAGCACTGGTCTTCTTAGAGATTAGAGCCTTCCAGAACTCATGGGTGCTCTTCACTGTGTTGATGGCGAAGTCCTGTAAGACACAACACATTTCCTTACATGGATCCCATCAATACGCCAGTAAAAATTCAAGTATAAGCTTAGATATAACAGACAAAATTAAGGAATGTAAAAAAAAACTCATTATATACCATTTGCGCTTCAAAAAAGGTTTATATAAATGTATGTAAATGTAATATTTGTAAACTTCAATGCAGTATATTTAAATGTAAAAAAGTTTTACCCTGTCCTTGAACTCTCCATTGAAAGCAAACTGGTTTTCAGGTTTCCCATCTGGGACTTTATATCTCTTGAACCAATCAACTGTTGCCTCCAGATATCCAGGCTTAAGTTTTCTCACATCATCGATACCTGCGATCAATCAAGAAATGATCAGATTAAATACAGAATTAAGTGGAATGTGATGAATGGCATCATGGGAAAAAAAAACTCTATACAATAGATAATTCCTACTGTTGAAATCGGCGGCTTCAGGGTCCTCAGTGTTGATGACAATGACCTTCCAGTCTGTTTCACCCTCGTCGATCAAAGCCAGAGTTCCCAAAACCTTCACTTTGATTATTTCTCCTTGTGAGCAAACCTAGGAATCAAAGATGTGTATTTTTGTTTTCCTGCAAACACTTTAATTATTGTCTGTGAGCTCAATATCCATAACTTCAGTACCTTATTTCCTATGTCACATATATCAATAGGATCATTGTCTCCACAGCATCCTGTGTCGCCGTCCTCGTGGTTGGGGTCTTCCCACGTCTGTCGACAGGGAAAGCAAAGTGAGATGTTGGATGGAGCAGAGGCACAGTTTAGTTTGATGTCACCTAAAAAAAGATCTGAGTTTGAGTTGGACCTGCCTGAGGAATAGCTCCATAATTCCAGATGTAGCCTTTGTGAGGAAACACGTTGGCCACGTAACGGAGGTTCCCCTTCTTCAGGTCTTGTTTCAATGGGTTCAGTGGATCTTTGGTGGCAATCTGAGAAACGCAGGCAGAAATAAAAAACTGACGGAAACCTGAGAAATGCCAGTACAGACTTATTAATCTATGATTATTAGTTACTTTGTAAGGTATGTACGAAGGATAAAACATGCAATAAAAATGATGAGTTGGCCAAAATATATTAATACATAAACAGTATATACCTCCATCTTTGCATTAGTCCACCTTGGAACCTCCACAACAGCGTGAAAAATGTCCTGCAAGATGATCATAAATACACTTCAGGCAGACAACTCATGTTTGAAATGATTATTGCAGGAAAAACTTAGTGTTTTACTTCTTGGCTCCGACTTCATCACTCCCCAAGATATGATAAGTATGATGGAGGGATGAACTAATATTTATAACCGTACAGACCAGTGATTTGCAGCACTAAATTTGTATCGACCCCAAACCTGAGCAATACTGAAAGGAGTCGCTACTGTCAATAAAAACCTGTAGTTATTAGCAGTGAGATAGTTTAACAGGACAATTGACTTACTGCCAACGTGACAAAACTATTTTCACATATGACCCACAACAGGCACATTATGGGCTCTGATGTGAACCGTTGTATTTACAGGTAGATTCACTGAAGTTCATCTAGGAGGCCCCTATAGGTTGTGTTGAGGGAAAAACATCCATCCACCATTGAAGAGAAACAGACTCTAGAGTTTACTCCATCATTCTGCCCATCAGCCTCCAAAAGCCAAACAATAATCTATCGTGATGTACTTGTATGTGTAACCTTTGCATTGAAAACCCTAGATGGAACCAATGTGTCTCTTTTTCATTCAATAGACACATGACGCTCACCTCAGCTTCATTTGCGTAGATGGGAATGTCATGGAACGGAGAGATGTATTCACCCTCAGAGTTTTCTATGTCAGGGGAATGGACATTTCAGCTCTTATTCATTTAAACGTCATTATTACTACTGCTACTCCTACTACTACTACTACTACTACTACTACTACTTCCACTACCACTACTACTACCATTACTCTGCCTCCTTCTCCTCCTACTACTACTACTACTACTACTAATCATATTTTACATAGGTTAAAAACAGAGATAAACAAACTGTGTGATCCCTTTATAAAGCTCCATAATTTCTTGTCACAGAAATGTTAAACTTAATGTTTGTTCAATTTAAAGTGAACAAGTTTTAGTATAACACAATTGATGTATATTTTGAGTTATTCAACAATTTTCTTTTTCCAATGTTATTCAAGCAACTATAACACTATGTGCGAAGGGATTTTTTCCTAAGTAATAGTTAGTGGCTTGCTTACTGAAGAACACCCTGTGGTCCTGGGTGTTGGGCGGACCCCTCTCCTCGGTGCTGAAGCTCATCTCTGTTGTTGGTTTCAAACTCTCGCTCTGTTGGTTCGAGGACTGTTTCAGGAGGACTAAGCAGCTGAGTGACAGGCAGTCATTGAGCCAGAGGGGCAGACATGCGCAGTGATTAAACCCAAACGCTAGAGAGCTGCTGGATGAGGAGTGTGAAGGCCAATCTGGTTTCTGTCTGCTCTCTTTACACTCACTGGATTCTCCTCACATCAGCTATTGGCGTCTGTAGCTCAGAATTTCTCAGAGTACCACTTATCAAGGTTTCTACAATCTGCGCCTGCTAAGTGATTGTTTTCCTCCATTTCCCCTGAAGTGCAGCTGAGGCACTGGAGAGTTCCTTTTAAGACCAAAACAGATGGAGCTGACTGGCGTTAGCTGTAAACCGATTAACGAAGCAGGATTAGCTGCTGTGCCCGTGTCGTGACTTCTTGCCTCCACAGTGTCACTGTAACTATTTGATAACACACTTATGAGATACATTAAGACACAATCTGAATTTAAAAAAACATTTAACTTATTTTTTTGATGCTCAATATTGGCATTTTATAAGACCTGTTGAATAACACCGAAACCAAATAAATCAGTTTAGTTATCTTTCATTTTGAGCTGTTGTTTCGGTCTTATTATTTGTTATATCAAAAGAAGACATAGGTCTGTACCAACTGCAATACATTCATACAATTTAGAATCTAGTAAAACAAATACACACTAATTTAACAGATTTGTTTGCAGATTTAGGCCAGAAGTAGAAGCATAACAAGCAACCAAAGGCGGACTAAGAGAACAATTAATACTTACAATTTATTTTTATTACTTACACTTTTTCAGATTTGATCAAATATTTATGATTATATTGTTTTATATCTCTATTGTTCTAACGGTGATATATTGTGTGCAATGGGCTATTCTGTACCAAATCTATTCATTTAAATGTTATGCATCAACCAGTAGTAGCGCTTGTATTATGACTTACTATTCTATTCTATTCATTAACACATTAATAGTTATGGTCTGTAAATATGCAGTTTGTTACAACAAGAATAAATGATCATATAAAGGCTACTTATTTGTGGAAATTTATAAATATTTAGCGTAATTAGAGAAATGCCTCCCAGTCATTAGTGAATTTCTGATATCTCATGATCATAATGGCCACCAGCCTCTTCTTGTGAACGGTATCAGCCCAAACATTAGCTTCAGTGAACCCGACTCTGCGGTGCTGCTATTTATAGAACGTCTGCAAACTAAAAATACTTCTAATCACTCACCTACGGACCGGTCTGTGTCATCTGCAGCCTGCACCACAGATGGAGGATTTAAGAGCGACTTAAACATGTCTCTAAGGTGACCGGGTCGCATCAGAAGTGAACATTTTGGTGCAGGTCACCACAGTAAATCCATGTTTATGTAGAAATCACAGGGCATTATTTCATGCTTTTGAAATTATTGGAGACTCATGATTTCTTGCATCATTGGCTAAGCTTCAAATCTATTCCTTTAGACTTCATCATCAAAAGAACTTACATTGTTGATTCTCAGGGAAGCCACTTGTATTTTAGACCTATAGCAGCACTGAGTTTGTACATTTACTTTTGGATTTTGCACTGTTGGTTGTAAGAAAACTAATTGGAAGGACGTCATCTTTGGCTAAAAGGAAGCATTTTACTATTCTGACATTTTGTAGAGTTTACAATAATTTGTTTAGCAAGAAGAAAAAAAATCCCTTAACAGTAATGACATCAGGTAAATAACAAAGAGAACTATGTAGTTTCTTGTTTAAAGGCTTTAATTGGAAACTTTTTTCATACTATCAAAAGTAATAAATAATTGCAAGTATCTCAAATAAGAAAAAAGATCAAATTGTGTATAATGATCATCTCCAAATATCCACTCAACCCCTTGTGGTTCATACAGAGAGGACGAAGTAAACGCCACACTCGAGTGAAGAGGATTCCATCCTTACACACGTCTGTTTTCTTCTTTCTTGTACAGCATTGTGATGTCTTCAAGTTTTATTTTTTTCTCATCTCTCAGGCACAAGGAGGCATCCCACTGAAGCAGTTAGAGGCACACAGCATGCAGTCTAAACGTGGTTTACAGAATCGTTTAGGGACTCTGTTGTGGACAAAATGTCAAATTTATGTGGAGACTGCAGAGCAGACCGAGTGTTTGAGTCCAGGGGGTTTGAATTCATGTTTATCCACTTTAGTGACGGCATGTTGTACAACTTCTCCAAAGGAATTTCTGTAGAAAAACATGTATAAACACAGCATAAATGAACGCTTAAAATATACAAATCCTTCTCTTATACATACGACATGTTCCAGAATGTTATTATTACCAGTGATGCTGTTTCCCTCCAGGTTAATCCTCTCCAGTGAGACTATCTCAGTGAGCTTATCAGGGAAGGTGGAGAAGCGGTTATTGGCCAGATCGATGCTGGTCAAATGCACCATTTCTCCCACGGCGTCAGGCAGCTTGGTGAGGACGTTACCGTGCAGGTCCAGCTCTGTGAGGCAGGTCAAAACACGAGTTAATCGAGGGGTCGCGGATCTTTTTCTGTCACAGTATGAAAGCATCCTGCCAACATATGTGAGGTACACAGCAAGTGAGATGAACGGTGTATGAATGCACAATCTTTTCTTCTGCGAGTCAAACAGCTGTGGTGTAATTATTATCCACTACCTCTGAGCTGAGTGAAGGTTGAGAACAACTTGCTGGAAACGGACTTCAGCTCATTGTCAGCCAACGTGACAACGCGGATGTTATCGGCCACATTCCTCAGGACCTTGAACACACCGTCTGGGAAAGAGATGAGCTTGCACTTGGACAGATCTGCAGAGAAGGATTAAAATGTTATCATATGGTTGTGAAGCATTAACATAGTGTTGTTAAGTTACATTTTTACAATTAAACTTGAGCACAAAAAAAATATCAAAGTCTCTGTCACCACCCGCTGGTGAAATCTGAAACAGCATCCAGTAGAAACGTGAATCAGAGCTGTTCATTCATTCACATGCTGGGAAACTGTAGAGAGAGAGAGAGAAAGAGAGAAAGCGAGAGAGACAATAGAAGAGAAATATGTGTGAGGAGAATCTTACCCAAGTTATCTCTCCCCTCCTCTACCGTTGCATTAACCCTCCGGGCCACGTTTGCAACTGCCTCAGCCATTTTCACAGCGGTACCTAACAAGTGAGATGTAAGATAGTCACTGAAAAATAACACAATAACACTATATTATTACAGATGTTTTCCACTTCACACTGCTATACTTAGTCAAAAATAAGTTAGGGATGTTTGCGTTCTTAGACTTTGGTTTTATGCACACCATTAATGACAGAATGAAAAAAGTATTGGCATCTGACAACGAGGGAGAACACACTGTAAGCCAATTTCCTTACTGGCAGTGAATATCAATACTTTACATACACTTTAATAAATTAGATTCAGAAAATACCAATTCATTAAATAGTATGAATTTCAGAGTAAAAGCCAGCAAATAATACACACTCATGCAGTCAAGTATTAAAAGTATACATAATTAACTCATTTTGAGGAAAGGCCCAAATTGTGATGTTTTTATGGTTTATGGGCTGCAACCATAGATCATAATGTCCATTACCAATGTAACTGATCGATTGATCATTTAGACTTTAACATGTCAGATGTTCAAATGTTTAGTTTACTCAGACAGAGTTAGTGACTATTTGGTTTATTTCTTTGGAAAATGACATCGACGATTAATCGATTATCAAAACAGTTGCCAATGTGATTTCCCTGGAGATCCACTAATCGACCACTCAGTCGGAGGAGCTCTAAGACAAACTAAACTAAATAACATGTAACTTCCTTTAAAGTCTCAGTTCAAACCCGGAAACGCTATTGTGAGCCTGGTGTTTCACTACAGTCGTTATTAAAATGTATTAGAGCCTAAACATGGACATAACATCACAAGTAAGCTAACTGACACTGAACACACACGTTAGCTTCTGAAGAGCCACATTATATGAATCGTTAAGTATAGAGTTAACACAATCTAAGCTTTAGATTTACTCTCCCAGTGTCAGACTCAAACAAACTGAGTCCGATGAGACATTATCTCTTTCGTGTTTCATTAAAAAAAACCACGACACGAAGTAACTCACCCGCACCAGCAGCTGCTGCTACAACAGCTGCCTGCTAACGTTAGCTGCGGCTAGCTAACGTCAGCTAACGTTAGCCACACAGCAGCTCGAACTCGGTCACTGTGTATTTTTAGCCCTCGGATGTGACAGTTCAGCTGAAAAAGCCCCGACACCCCCGAGGAAAGTGAACCCCCCCCGTAACCTCCTGTCATGGGGAAGCGACTGTGTGAGAGCCGCTGCTGCTGTGCTACGTGGGTTAGCATGAGTTAGCTTGAGGCTGCTAGCAGGAAGCAGGGTGAGTGTCAGTGATGGAGCAAAGATCTTTATGTCGAGGTGGACTGAGCTGAGCCAAGAAACATTTAGTAAAGCTGCAACTTAACACGTTTAATATTATAGTTATGAGTATTGACATGTTATTATTTTCATATCTGACTTTTGGTTATTAAAATGGGAATATTCTGACACTTTAAACACATGTAGTAAATATCTGCAACTATTGTTTTATGATCCATGTAGGCTGCAACTATCCCCTTAGTTTGCACATTACTAGTTTTTGATTATTAAATAACTGTGAGTCCCTTAAATGTCAAAATAAGTTTTTAAAGTTTTTGATTGACCACATTTATGTGTTTAAATGCCTTGTTTTGTGTGACACAGTCCAAAACCCAGTTATATTCAGTTTATGATGATATATGATTAACAAGAGTATAAGTCATCATATCTGAGGTCATCATATCTGAGAGGCTAAAACAAGAGGATGATTGACATTTTTCATTATATTTGCTTGAAAAATAACAATGAATCAGTTATCTAAATAGTTTTTATATCAACTAACTAATCAATTAACAGACTTCCAGCCCTATAAGCAATTTACTAACAATATAAAAGTTTAGTCAGTTAACAGAATAGTTTCTGATTTAATTTTCCTGTTGATTCACTAATCATTGCAGCTCCAATATATTTTTAATAATTAGAATTATTATAATGAGGCTGACATTGTTGTCTTACCTTTGAGTCCTGGTCCACTACTCCCAGTTTGACCACTGCCATGGTCGTGACTCTGGCAAATTCCTGGTGAGTCAGTGTATTTTCAAAGGATTTTTACCACAATGAGCCCTGTGGCCTCAGAGGAATAGTTTAGCATTGTCACAACAAGCTGCCACTTCACAGTATTTGCTGGATATCTGGCAATGAATCAAATGCTTTAAAAAGTGTGAAACTAGAAAAGTCCACCTTTTTTATGTGTCCTTTGCATTGCACACAGTAGTGCAGGTAAAATGTGCCAGCAAGGTTCCAAGTATGTTGTTTCATGACAACAATCCTCACAGCTCAGACTGGATATCACAGCAGAACTATTTATTTTTCAAACCTTCCTTTAAACACTATGCAACTTTTTAAACTTGGAATAGGGAGAGTGGTCCTGCGTAAATTGTAATAATCAGGTCCGGCTAGTTCAAGAGCAATGCCAAACTGTCGATCAGTTAAAAAGACTCAGAGGCCATTAAAAAAACAGTGTTTATCTCCAATATTCAGCGAGGAAACCTTTAAAAATTAAGAATTCGAAAACAGAGTTCAGTGTATTTGTAACAGTGGCAGCTCTTCTGTTTCATTTAGCCGGGGATCATGAGGAATATCCACTGTTCAGTTGTGTTTGGGTTCAGTGAGTGGGAATATGCAGGCAGAGCTACAGTCAAGAGATTTACTCTTTTCCTCTATTAGCTGTAGAGGGCGCTGTTGCCCAGTAAAAGTTACACAGTGTTGCTTTAACAAATTTCAAATTTTAAATGTGGTCCAAACACGAACCAGAAATAACTGAATAAGATGATTGAAATCAGGAAACGTGTGATCAAAGAATGCGTGAGAGTCGATGCTCTTTCAAAGCAAGACAGTGTTTGATACTTTTTGATTGGTCCAAAAAAAGGTTAAGATTTGATATTGATCCCTCGTACTGGTTAAGTTGAATGAGGAACAGGTCTACTAATATATAACTTTACTAGACTCACATGCCAAAAAAGTAAAGCAAAATACATACTCCATGTGCAAAATGTACATAAATACACATTTAAAAAAAATATTTACAATAAATATACATTAATTTACAGTTACTCACATGGTAGTTTACAATAAAACAGTGCTGGAATATTCAATAACGTTGCCATCTCATGTTTACATTGACCAAATTAATTAAGGTTAAGTTAAGGAGTATAACCTTTGACCTTGTATTGTTGAGTTTGTGTTTCAGCACATGTTCTCCTTACAAACCAGAGCCCACATCACAAATTAAAGTCACGCCTTTTTACAAGCTGTAGATCGGCTACAATCTCACTGTGTACAGTGACAAATGTCAAAGAGCTTTACCCCCGTTTGGTTAAGTGTTTTCTATTGTTTCTCAGACATTTTTGCTGTTGTGCTGCTCAGCAACACAGGCTATGCCTGGAGGTGGAGGACGCAGCCGTCACTGGCAGCCGCACTCGTCCACGATCATGTCCTCGTGGTGTCGAAGGAGCATCTCTCCGTTCTCGTAGTACAGCATGCTCAGCGGGCTCATTTTGGTCGGGGCGCAGCAGGGCGATGCCACTCTGTCGGGGTGGTAATGTTTCAGTAAACTCTGGAAAGGGAAGAGACAAAAACAAGGATTTTGTTAGATGCGTAACGCTCAGGTTCTGGAAACAAAGACACTGAGACAATCAAATACTTAATTGATTTACGAGTTTTATGTCAGTGAATGTTTTGTGACTGTTAACATTACATTTTTTGTATTGTTTTGTCTATTGAAATAAGGGGGAAATACACAGCTTTTCATAAACAGTCGAATAATAATTAGTCAAAGAAAATCATAAAATCCTCACACACATAGTTTTACACGTCCATCTCTATCGAAAGTTTTTTCTCATGTCCCATTTTCAAGCATTACGCTGCATTCCTGTCATTGTACACGTCACCTCCTGACCTTTTGAATAGTGAAACCAGTTCACCATAGTCTTTTCAAATACTCTACTATCTTTATTATAAATAATAAAAGTCATCTCTGCATGAACACTGTAAAACTCACCTGCATGTAAGCATGATTTGTTGGATTGAGGTCTTCTCCCAGAGGACCAGGGCAGGAACCCTCACAGCGGTAGGCGTTGTACCTCTTCGGAAATATGATCCAGGATCCCCAACCTATTTGATTAAAGTCCACATGCAGGTCGACCCTGCGACATAGATTTTTTTCACTCCCTCTCTTGGACACCTGTGGGCCTCTCGCTGTTGGTTCTCTCTGGCCCCGTTTGCTCCTGCGCCTCTTTGGCCAGCGAGCCTTTTTGATTTCAGCGGGGGACAAGAACTTGGATTGCTCAGCAGTGTGAAGTAAACTTGCTTTGGCCTTTGAGTTTTCGCCCGAGCCAGTGCGCGAAAAGATGACCAGCAAGGCTCGGTCACTAACTTCCGGATCTCTCCTCGGGCTCGCCACAAAGACGGGCTGGTCGGGAAGGGACAGGCCTCTCTTTGACTTCACCGCCTTCTTCCTTCTTGACACCCTTTTGTGTTGAATCCTCACCGTCGACCTCTGCCTGAGCCAGTCCAAGAGGAGACTTGTCATGTTGAACACTTTCCAGCTCTGTGATGAAGTGACCAGTGATGACTCTCCGAGCAGCCCCACCAGCTGCTGTTCATGGCAGCCCTGCTGCGTATGGCATGCCTGGCCGTTCTGGTGATAGACCTCTACAGAGATGTTGTAATCGCTCGTCGTCCGAGGAAGCCGGATTCTCAGCTCTGCCGCTTGGATCCGTTTGTCGGCCAGCAGGTTGTGGAGGTCGAAGGTCGCAACACAGCGCCTGTGTCTGTACGTCAAACCTAATAAAGAGAAGAGGGAGATTAGTATCATTCAGGGCATTATCTTCAGTCAAGATAAATATCCAAATCATGACTCGTATTTTACACTGATTGGAAAATGTGCCACTGAGCTTTACAGTGAAAGCCACCTGTGCTCTCTGTGAAAATGAAATAAGACAGTTGTTGGACCAACTTGAAAAAAGACTGAAATTGGTATTAAACAAGTTTGTTTAACCTAAATTTAACAAATTATTCACAGTTGATAACTTTAATTTGAATCTTTTTTTTTTCAGAAGTCATTTTTAAACATTTTTCTGTGTTTATTTAAGTTCTCATCTCTTTCAACGATGTAAGACCTATTCTTGGAAACAGTAGTTAGTAATAAAACAGGATATATCTGCTGGTTGATCATCAAACTAAAATATGTGCTATATTGGGTGAAATTGAACCCTGGAAATTTAAGTTAATATCTATATAATAATAACAGTTTAATATGTTTACAATAATGATGGTTGCTATTATGCTTCGTGGTATTTATAAGTCAAATTGCTTCTTTTGTTTTGCAAAGTGAGATATTTAAATTAAATTCTATAATCAATGCACAATATAATTGCTTTTGATAATTTTTAATCTACTTCCAAGATCAATGATTGATTGATGGGGATTATCAAAGGTGCACGATGTAAGTAAATCCACTGAGAAATAATCCAGCCATTGTTCCAGTAGGGGGGCAACATGTGCTGCGCCCACATCTGTATAATGGGGGGGTCTTGGTCATTGTGATTCAGTGAACAGGTGTGGTTCCAATTCATCTAAAGGATTAAAGCATCTTAAACATTTAACTTGCGCCTCGTTCATGCACATTGGCCAATTTATCTTGATCAAAAGTGCCAACCACCCCTCGTTTATTAATCCACTCAAACCAAACACCGGGTCGAAACCAATCATTTAACACATCCCTGCCTGCATGTATGTCCTGTCCCCCGGCTTCTGCATATCCTCCGTCGGTCAGACACACAGGTAATAAGTCCCACACCTCCAGTTGTTGGCTGCTTGTGCCACCGTTAAATCCCCCCCGAGCTCTAATCTAATCAAGACAAGTGTGAAGAAAGAACTGAGGGAAGTTGTTGATTTGACCCAGCGAGGGATTTGTATAGGGGGATGTCTGGCAGAGCTGCCTAATCAACATCACCTATTTAAGAAAAAAGAGGTTTGCTTTGAGAATTAGACAGAAAAGCGGCCTTTTCACACGCTGATCCCTGCGTGCTTATCCACCCCCCGAGTGGGATGTGGATTCAAACCCTCTGAGGTCGTCTGGCGCGCAGCTTTGACAGGACAACGCTTGAGCCATAAAGGAATAAAAAAAACAAAAAAACATTTAAAAGCCTCTCGAGTGAGCAAAGCAAGAACAACCTCCATGCACAGGCTAAATGAAGAAAACTCTCCGTTATTTTGTCTCCATCCTCATCTATCACCCATGCGTAAAATCCTTGGAGAAGCGGTCTTACTTTTGGCCATCACGCTCTTCACGGTGTCCGCCTGCCTCGCTGCGTCCTGCTCCGCGGTGTCCAAGGGCCGGGAGAAGTTCGCCTTGAAGTTCCTGTAGAGGTGCACCATGTAGGTGGGCAGGTGATGCCCGGTGGATCGGTCCGGCACGGGGAGACGACGCTGCGGCCTCACGTAGACCCCGTCCCTGGATCTGTGGAACCCCTGGGCCAGCAGCACCAGCAGAGATGCGTGCAGCGCGACGCCCAGAGCTCCCAATGAGCGCATGTTTTAGTCCGGTTAATGACAAATTCCTCTGGCTGGTGGATTAGGGGTGTCTTATATACCCTCAGCCACCCCCCTCCATGTTTAACAAGTAGCTGAGAACATTAAAGGAAATTGACATGCGTCCTCAAGACTTGTTACCTGACAGCTCATCATCCATTCACTTGGTAATGAGGCGCCCGGGTGCGTGTTTACAAGACGAGCAACTTTTTGTTTGCTGCCACGATCTTTGGTTCGCCTCTGCAGCCGGACTCCCCATCCGCGGACCAATTGTTCCAGCTATTTGGCTTACACTAATTGTTCGCCTTTCCCAATGTAGTCCACTAAACACTGGAATGGACTGTAGAGAGCTGGGCTTATTAAAGACTAATGAAACAAGACATTAACATAAAACACATGTCAGGTTCACAAATGACACTTGTCCAGCTGCAATTCTCTTCAACATGTGTTTTATTGTCTGCACCATATTCTCTCTTGTTCACACAGGCCTACATTATAAAGACATATAAGAAATGTGTTGGATAACTTCAGAACAATGTGCAGTTAAGGCTTCACACAAGGTTGGCCTAAAATAAAAGATGAATTTAAAAGTGTAGTGTCGCCCAAACACTCCAGGCTACTGCTAGAATTAATATATTGCATTTGATGAATTGTCTCAATAATAAAAGATTTTGATTTACGATTTTATGATTGTTTCATGGGTTTATACTTTCCCTGATGTAAAATAGTAAAATACATGTTACAAGTTAAAGTTAACATGACATTCTATTGACCTTATGAATTGTGTACTACAAAAAATAATAAAAGTGAATGAAAGTATTTATTCCACAAATGTAAGATAATGTAAATAAAAACTTAATATTGACATCAGATTTCCTATCAGGCCCAGCAGGAGAGGAAGTAAACAGGAAACTACTTTATCTCTTTATCAAATGTAACTTCCTGGATTTTCTTATAATATTCATAAAATACGTTTTCATTCTTTTAAAGCTTTAACGGTCTGTACTGCATATTTGGGACCTTGCCATAGTCATATTCTTTATTTATAGTGTTTTGAATTTGCATGAAATTATGCTTATAACATTCCTAAAATATTTTCTACATAAACTTGAATCAGTGGGGCCATTGAAGTTTGAGTGTATATATTGAAGATTACTGTGTTTTTAACCTGTTTTCTGCAGGTGTAGAACAGCATTTACTTCATTTTTTTAAACTTTAAAACGATTTTGATCTTCATATATTTTTTTTATCTCGCAGGGAGCAACCCGAGGATGACCCGCAGCGTGCGCATGCGCCCTGCGTCCTCATCCACACAGGGAAAACGCTTTTCCTCGTAAATCTCCGGAGAAAAGACAGAAAAAGAGGAAAGAAATCAATGGATGTTTTTTCTCCACCGGCACAAAGAGAAAGCGGAGCAGCGCGGATCCATCGCCCACGGCGGCCAACCTGAGCCCAGGAAGCCGCCTCTCTCCGGCTCCGGACGCCTTTTCATCCACCGTGTGCTGAAATGGTGAGTAGCTGCAAAGTTTGCGGTCGTCGCTGCACGATTCACGGCCGATTAAAAGTTCTCACCCACGACGCGTCGGATGCAAAGAGGCCACCAGGTTCTGTGTAGTTGTATCAACATCGCGTTGTGCAAAGAAGCTGCAGATCGGTGTGTTAAAAATGTGAGGTTATTTTAAGTGTTTTTGTGGCTGATTGAGCTTACATGTGCTTGGCACCCCCCCACACACACTCTCCATGCCTGCATTGCATTGTGCTCTGACTGCATCCACTCATTGATTTGCTCTCAGACTGTGATGAAAAATCAAACCCTGTGACCTCAGGTTGGTGCTCATCCGCAGGTAAACACACATAAACAAGCACATAACAGGGATATTTCCATTCATACTTCATTTCCCTGTAAAAATACGATTTGTTTGCATGTGATTTGTTGTGAATCCATGCAACCAACACTTCCACACATGGAAAACATTAATAACAAATCTATAATTTAGTGATCCAATCATATTTTACGTACTTGTATGTATCAAAATAGTCAACTATTATTCTCATTACTAAAGGAAACTGACAAAAGTGGTGGAAAGGGATGGACACCTACTAAGGGGATCTGTGTACTAAGTTAATTTAGTTAGAAATATAGTTTCATGAACATGCAGGATCAACTTTACAGTTAAAAACAATTTAATCAACAATCAACAATTCTTATTGGCACTTATTCCAGGTTTAAGTGATAAATCTTAAAGCTCTTGTTCTGCAGCAGTAGTTGTTTTTTTAAAGGTTAAAGGTTACCCTCCCAGTTTGGCTTGAATCCACTTGTTGTTATGTTGAAGCTAACTATAAACTATAATATGTCACTCGCTCATAGGTAGAAAACGTATATATCCTTTTGTCATCATTCAGATGTGCTTCTAAATTGAATGTTATCAGTGCAAATTGACTTTTTCCTAGTTTGCCGTATAGTCTTCGATCAGTATTCATGACCATGTACCATGACATGTTCGGTCTTGCCATGTCAAGTATAAAAAGTCTTATGGTGCAGTCAGACAAAGCACGTGATGCCCTTTGATGTATTGTAGTCCGGCCTTTTGTTTGATATATCCCGTCCAGCTGGGATCGTTCTCCTCTCCTTATATCACTTTACCTTCACCTCCATCCGGGGGGGTTTGAGACAGAAACCGGCTCGTGACAACTGAGGGCGCAGATCAAACCGGGAACATCACAATTAATCAACACTGAGAGCATGAAACTCCTCGGTGAATGGACGCCCCGGATCATACGTGATTGAGCTGCTTATTCTCGGTTTAAGAGGGAGAGGTCGGAAACTTCACACCTCCCAGGCTCCACTTGAAATGTTGAGAAATCTTGGCATAGCTCTTGATTTATTATACACCATTTATACTCAGCAGGCACGTTGGTTGGTAATTGATACACTAGAAAGGGTTTAGAGTTGCTTTGGGCAAGTTTACCCCCTAAAACCCAGAAAATGAGAAATGCTTGATTTTAAACTTGTTTTGATTCAGAATCACAGCCTGTACAGTGACGTTGTGCCAAGTTGCCGCACAAACACCTGTTTGCAGTTGAAGAAGTTGTCCTTCATAATATAATGAACATCTGTGTTCCTCTAAATGGAAATCTCATGTGCACGCCTGAGTGCGTTGGATCATTTTTACCACAAGGTGTCATATTTGACTGTGGGACTCAAGAGAATATGTCCCTGAGATGTTCCCTTTGGGTATTCTAGATTCATTGTAATTTCAGCTTCCCTGGAGGTTTAGTGTTTGTGAATACATCTTAAAGCCACTTATATCTTTGAGAAAGGGGGAAATACAGCCATGAAAAGATCCTATTGAATCTATAAAGTTATTTTTTATAAGTAGCAGCTCGATTTCCTCCCAGGTGAAATATTTTCCTTCATCATCCCTTCTTTTTTAATTACTGGTCCAAGGCATTCAGCAAATTGCCTTTTCGGAGTGAGACAGACCACAGGCCTGAGTTGGGATTTGGAAAAGACAGGTGATATTAGCCGTATGTTACTTCTTCCACTGTGGAAATCTAGCAAAGGGGATGTTTCTTTGAATCTGTCACACATCATGTTCTTTTCATCCTCCTACTCGGACCTGTGCTCTGTCTCAAATGGAATGAAATTTCACCCGTCAGAATGATTAGATGTCCCATTTACATGATTATTTCTTCTCTAGATCCTGTATAATCAGCCCTGAGAAAATCTAAATCATGTTCATGATTTCTCACGCCCTTGATTGCTTGATTCACTTTCTGAGGTTTTGTGGTACATGGGAGGGTTCTGCTTCACGCTCGTGGCGTTGCAAGAACAAGAAGAGGCTTTGGCTTGCGTTGCTGCAGGAAGGAAGGAACAGGTGTGGCAGCAGTAGATTTTTACTTCCATATCTCAAAGACCACTAACCACTTTTCTAAATACGCCTAATTTGGGGCATTATCTTGTGAAAGACTGTTGATTGCACATGGCTTTGGAAGAAAATGTTCTCACAGGCAGCCGCGGTGAGGGTAGGTGGCTGCCATGGTAGATGATGTCAGGTTTGCAAAATTTGTGATTTGTGCGAGCTTGGGTCTGCAGAAGTATAATATTACTGGACGCTCTCCTCACTTTGTTCTCACCCCGAACAGCCCACAGGATGAAATAGGACACTGGGTGCATGATAAGTTGCTCTGACCTCACAGCACACAGCCCCTCTGCAGCTGAACCTCAGGCTTAAACCTGAGTATTTGCCCAGCTGTAAGCCTGTTTGCCTCCAACATGGCATGTGTTAACCGCTAATGAATGGAGTAATTAGAGCATCGTAGTGAATTAGGCTTACGTGATGTCATCTGTGTGCAGTTGTTAGCGATCGTCAGCCCCTTGGCAGGTCTACTTTACATCAGGGTTAGCGGCTGAGGGCTAACTCTAATAAGTTCAGTAAAGTGCAGGTTTAATTTGTGTTGTCAGGGACACTTGTTTCAAAGGTCTGCCATGTGTGGGAGGCGTTGTGTTGCCAGGAGGATCTGATAGCGATTGGACAGTGAAGTGGAGGATCAGCAAGCCGCCGTGGGTCCGCCTCCACATCCTCTTTACTCATACACATGCACACTTACACATGCACACACAAACACGCAAACCTTAGCAGACACGAGCAGCCCTGCATTCAAAAAAGTTAAACAAAAAAACCGAAAAAAAACCGAGGGAGCATGCTGTGACACATCTAAACCTCAGACAGAGAGCGGTGTCACCCCCCACTCCCCTCCCACCCTTGCCTTCTCCCGCTGAGTGCCTGTCTGGGATCTGTCTTCACTGAAGGACGCGTTCATTGACTCGCGTTATTAGGACGCGTTATGATGCGAGACCGCCGCCTGCCGTAGTGCGATCAGCGCCCAGAGAGCGACAGATTACCTCACAGACCAGATGCCAGCGAGGATGTCCGACTGAGACCAGTGCCGCTGCCTTTCTGAAGAGCTGTCATTTTGGTTTATTTTTAACCCCCCTATTCTCTCTTCTTTTCTTTTTTTCTTCCTCATTGCGTTCCCTCAGAGACTCAAGCACCTCTCGGATGGTGGACTGGACAGCTGAATGTCAGGTACAATTTTGATACTTCTATATTCTCTGTTTTATGACATGCCTCCCGCTGCAGGCTTGTGGTCGTTAGAAAGGTCATCAGCATGTCTCGGAAGGATCCAAAGGGAAATGGCACACGTTGCTGATGATTTTAATCTGAGACTTCAGACTGAAATGCAGCCTTTTTAAACTAGTTTATCTATTATGGGATATAAAGACACTTTTCATTTTGCTGAGAGTTCCTCATTTGGCTTAAATATTCTGTTACACCAGCCATGTTTGATAGTCTCATAACTACATTCTTCTTGGCATGTGATGAAGTTTATCAGCTCTCATTCCTTTGTACCAAACGACCAGCGCCTGCTTGACAGGATCCCCGCGTCCCACGCCAACTCAGAAAAGGAAGCTGCTCGCTCAGGGTTTGTTTTCACATACACCAGCTTACAAATTTCAATCCGAGTATGCAGGCGAAAGGAAAACAGGTTAACAAATCAGTGTAAAATCTGCCGCAGCCGAGGTTTCTCTCTCCAAGGAATGAGAGCGTAGGGAAGTAAAAAAAAAAAAAAGAAATGCTGTCAGTCGTCTCCAGGGTGCTTCTGACAAAATAGTGTGGTCAGATGCTGGGGTTCAGAAAAATGAAAGCCACGTTACTGCAGCCTGGAAATCATAGGGGGATAAAATTGCCATCTTGAAACGAAATAAATTACAGGCAGCGTTTTAAAAATAGATTTGCGCACCATTTTTAGCAGCTCACTGTCAAACTGTGATGAAAGCAAGAATGTAGGAGGCTAAAAGTTATTCTTGTGATTTGTGTCATATTCACACTGTGGCATAGTTTGTGTTTGTCCCAGTAGATTTGAAAAAAATGTGGCGCTCTGTGAGTTGTTATTCATGTTGTGCACTTTAATCTGGACTATCTGTGTTCCAGGGCAGAACCTTTTCTGGGTAGTTTGATCAGATTTGGAAATTGCATCCTTGAACAATGCACCGCATGGCTTCCTTTTTCACCACAGTCTCTTGACTGAACGAGCTGTTGGGTGATTTGTTTTGGACAAAAACAAACATCGGAGCCGTACGTTTACACAAACTCACAATAAGGTTTTTTGGAACAGTTGAAGGAAAGCAAAGACAGATTTTACACAGAGGAAGCGCTGAGCTAATTTCCGCACAATGCCGATATTTAGCTCAGGAACTAGCAGTGTCCTGTGGAATCACGCCTGCATGCAACCCTGAACCTCATTGGTGAAATATGTGTACAGCTGCGGGGAGGAAGTTTCAGAGCGTATTACTAAGCATTTCCTGTCAAGGTGTGCGCACACTTCCTCTGCCTGGGGGGGTGTGACCGGGTGGCATTGAAGGGTTTTGCTGGTCTAGTATCCTGTGATGAGTGAGAAACTGTGGGTCATTGTGTCAAGACCGAAATAATCCGGATGCTTATTTGGAATAAATAGTGTTTGAGAAATCCTGAGAAGTCTTTGCAGCATTCTTGCTTGTTGTTGTCAGATTTCTAAAGCTATACACACAGTCATTTTATGTGGTTTTTCGCAACATTGCCAGATTGACATGTGGCCTCTGTGGAGCTCAAAGTGCCCCTGGATCCAGTTTTGCCAGGAAAGCAAGTTGCATTCATTTTGAGCTTTCTGGCTTGTTCGTGTTAAAAGATCCTCTCAGCGCTACAACATGATACCCACCTCTTGAACCCCTGCATCTCTTGTGAATGAAGAGCGCTCTGCATCCTTCCTCGGGGCCACCAACAGATGCATCCTGCAGCTGCATGCTTCTTCCTGTCTGCACTCGGGCCCTTTTGTCTGAAGACGTTCCTACTGCAAAGTTGGGACACCCGCTGAATTTAAATGGGGCGGCACTGAATGGAGCAAAGCTGGTAGGATGGCAGGAGATTCCAGTTTCCATGGTTTTTTTTTGTCGAACTGTTCCATCCGTGGATTTAAATATTAGTGGCCACTGGTTAACTTTGACCAGCTGTTCACGGTGTCATAGACAAGATTTCAACACTGCTGTTTCATGTTGTCGCAAGTATGTCTTGTCGTTTTATTGGCCCCTCGTGCAGAGCGACACTACTCTGGGTTACGTGAGGGATAAACAGCCTCTCTAATGAGTTGTCATGATTGGCTCTCCAGGAGGATGTTTATGACTGAGGGCTATTTCTACTCAGGCCTCCGCCCCGGCTGCCCGCGCGCTAGACCAGGCCTGCCCATGCTGAACGCCGCGTGGCTGACCAGCTGAGCGTGCATGTAGCAGGTACTTCTTGGTGTATGGTCTCACAGCTGATGTGACAGGCTATAGGGTAGACACAGTAGGGTTTCTGATGTATCCCTTTCAGTGAGAAAGCGGGACTATTTATGACCTCAGTAAAACTGAAGTTTCTGTCAGGTAGTGTCAGTTAGGCTCATTTAACCCTCAATCCTTTCATAGAAGAACTACTTTACATTGGATAAGACATATAACTTCTGGCGTGTGGACGAGTGGGAGAATCTGTCATCAGTAGTCTCAGCTGTCAATCATGCAGTTTCACCTTGTGATAAGAACTACCTAAAATGACAAAAAACACCTTTGACAAAAATGTATTTAATATTTACTTTTTTAGTTTGGTCCTTGTCCACATGCTTTGGCCTCACTTTTGGGCAGCAGCCGTTTCGCCCATTATTTGAAACGGTCTATCTTTTGAACTGGTACATTAATCGTTTCAACTAAATCAAAATGAATTTTAAGAGCACCCTCTGCTGGACCGCGAGGCAAACTTCTTTAAATGCTTTGATGCGCTTCTAGATTTCAATCAGGTCGTTACAGTTCCAATACTTAAGTTTGTCCCACATTCAAACAGCAGTTCAAATTTCACATAAAAAAAACAGTGACATCCTGACCGTACAGTATTAGAGTCGACTGTGTGGTCTTTGTGCACAGCCTGTCCTCGTGAAAGAGAGCTGAACTTTTGCCATCTGGCTGCCAGATGTACCACTGCTTCCCCTGGTCCCCTCAGTGGAGACTCGAGTCTGCCGCATGAATCGACTCCCCAACATCAGACAGGAGATAAGACGGGGGACGTGGAGGACGTGGCCTGAGAGCTCTCGGAAGAAGTTTTTGCCCAACTGTGCCAAGCGGCCGAGCGCTTTGAGCTCCCACGAGGGGTGTTTCCCACTGAGCGGGGGTGGGCACGGGGATTCAGAAAGGGAAGATTTCTCTTTGGATTGGATGCCAAGTTCTCACACTCTTTCTGGACCATGGCGGACAACAAGCAGCACAGAAAAGGGTCTGCGAGCTCAGATCGCTCCTCATCGCACACGTAAGATGTCCGAGTTTGGTGGATTGTTGCTGGCGTGTAGGTTTTTGTTGTTTTCCTTGTGGTAGTCACTAAAATGATGGCAACGGAGATGCTTTTGGTATGTGGTGAGGACTCAAATAGATCTGGGCGGCTGGGGCACAGTATTCTTGAAAACTTAGTTTCCTTTTATGGAAGCTAAGTTTTATTACTGGGTAGAGACTGAACGTCTTTTTACTCTCGGGGCTTCTTTCTCTCCATTTATGTGATCATGTTTCAAGCTGTAAAAGCATGTTTTTTTAGAAAGCCTTTAAAATCTGCGTCAGAAGAGAGATTAACAAGAAACTGAATATCTTGTCGTCTGACCCTTGATAAGAGAATCAATACAAGGTTGACCTGCCCACTCAGCGCCAGGCGCAACAAAGACGAGAGTAGTGGTGACTCATCCGTCTCCTCTCCCTCTCTCCACCGAGCCTATCCGCTCAATCACAGTCCGTTCTGTTCAAAGCTGCAGATCACACAGAGGTGCTGCGAGCTCAGACGTGTCGCTCTGCTGTGTCACATGAAGTAGATATTGATGTGGGATTGATTCTGTGCTCTTGGACAACGCTTTGCAGCTTCTGTGTGACAGTATGTGCAGCTGTGATTTTGTCTAGGGTGACATACTGTGCTTTATTTGGGAAGGGTGTATTTTGAAGTGATTGTGCCCTCAGACGCTGTAGGTTCCTGATCAGCCGCATGTTGTGAGTGATGTCGAGGAGCAGTGTTGTTCCTGAGCTTGTCGGAAGACTGGTTTGTTTATCTGCAGAGCTCCCTGCGAGGCTCCTTGTTTATTCAAAGTGGAGGAGGGTTGCTCGAGACATGCGGCTGGCTCGCGTGGGGGTCTGAGTGCTCCGTATCAAGTTGTAGGATTTGAATATAAATACTGTCACACAATCTGACTCAAAAATATTCTTTTTGATATTTGTTTCCAGTACATTATAAAAATGTATCACATGGTTCTTTATTAGAGGTACAGAAAGCATTCATTTCCTTTGTTTTGAAAAATAAGAAATAATAACAGAGTACAGCTGAGGCTGATGGGAATGTCTTTGTTTTTGCAAGTAGTTGACCTTAAACCAAAGTGCCACGTTTAGACATGAAATCTGGAAAATGTCTCCAAGATTTGTTTCGGAGAACGTAGCAGGAGATTGTCAGACATGTTCACAGCAACGGGGAAACCTCTGGAGCATCTAGGGGTGGTGTCTGGGTAGAGCGTTCAGGATGCAGGGCATGACGTGTAAATTCTGCTGCAGAATCCACATGTTTTTGTTTACATGTGACATTTGCGTTGTCACATGCAGCCCGTCTGGATCATTTCTGGAGATTATGCTGAGATCAGTGCATGTCTGAAAACAGCTTTTCACATGATACAAATGTTTACCTTACGATGGATTGACATAAAAGCTGAGAGGATTGAAACGTATCCTCTGGGGACCATGAATGTTTCCGGGAAGTCGACCCTGTAATTTTTCAATAACAACCAAGGAATAGTCAGAGTCGATCATTATGTTTCACCGTTTAGATTCAGTTAAGTCTATTCAAAATGTAATTTCATGCAATTCATCCAATCGCCGCTGAGATACTTCAGTTGCATCCAAAAGTCTGACAATGCTAACACACAAAAATATAAATATCAGTGACTACTACAGATATTTTTTTAATCCAGTCAGGAAGTGGGGTTCACTTTGTTGTGTTGTCCCTCCTCAAATATTCTGTATGTTTTGCCGCCTTGTGCCGGCCTTTATGCATGTGTGTGAGTGTGTTTGCTTCCTGTTTCTGAGTCCGCCGCGATGTCATTCGCAGCTGCTTGTGGAGCATGGGTACAACTGCCAGTGCCGCACCGCAGCCAGTGTCCGCAGCGTCGCCACTGGAGAGTGTCCACGGCAACGGGATGGCCGACAGCAGGCAGTCTCTTAACATGAGCCCCTTTCAGACAGTCAACATCCACAACAACAAGGCCAAGTCCATTATCACCAACAAAGTCGCACCTGTCGTCATCACGTAAGTCCCTCCCCGAATCCGCGTTCTCACAATTGGGTGTTAATCTTCTTTGATCACTGCGGTGACATCCCCCCCAGCCTCCGCTCCGAGTGTTTGCCCCTGTTATCATCTCATTTGTCAATCCAGGCCGGGCAAATAGTGGCTGATAATTGAATTGACCTCTTTTCACCTCCCAGACCTGCTGTGCTGTTCTCTTTTACAGATATAATTGCAGACAGGAATTCCAGATTCACGATGAAATCCTCAAGACCAACTACAAACTCGGGCGGATATCAGACACCATGCCCGAGCACTACCTGGTGCAGGTAGGAACAACCCTCCAAGAAAAGCACTGTCATGAAAAGAAGTGGAAGCATCTCACCTGTCTTTATATCGGCCCCTTTTCACATTCCCGTGTCACAATTGCAGGAACGGTGCAGGAACATTGTCATGCGTTGTTTTATGATGTGGCGCAGCCGCTGAAACGGGACTCGTTGTCACCCTCCTATCGGGGCTTTGAAGTGCTCTGCCACCTCGTCTGCTGTGGCTGGTCCGGCAGGCAGTGTTAACACACAGCTTCTGTTTACATGTATGGACGGGGCCGTTGTTTCACCTCCAGTCAGGCTGCATTCACACCACACCTTTTTAGTTTGAAAACACATCGCTGTTGCTATGTTTACGCCTGCAGTCTACGCTTAAAAGCACCTGAAACAGAGAAGATTGGAAGCGCTGCGGTTTAGTTTGAAAACACCAGAGCTGTGTTTTAATCTGGATGGGCAAAACTGGAATGTCACTACTTACCCGCTGTGAGTCCAAAACATGTTAAACAATCCCTTTACGTAACAGTTCCACCTAGTCGTTGATCCAAGAAGCGAAACCACTCGTCTTACTTGTCACTATTCTGTTTCTCCTTCATATTTTCTGTAACCAAGCAACCAATTGCAGAGTAGACAATCTTTTTCCTGATCATGTGAATTGTGTTTTCAAGTGTGGGAGCATGGACAAGGTTATTAATGATCAAGAGCTAAAACGCTTGCATGGATGTAGCCTAAGTTTATGTCCACATAAAGGCAGATGAATTTGAAGACACATCTCTTCCCTTCTGTTTTGAAAGTGAATCTGCTTATCGAGACGGAACTTAAGAAGTGTTGTTTTTTTTACCAACATGGGGCCAGTTGTTGGATTTATACCCTTGTTATTAATGCTAACCCCTTAATAAGCACAATCAAGCCGTTACTACTACAATAGAAATTGTCTAAATCTGCTCTAGTGACACAGAATTCAACAGGTCCTGGGCAGATGGAGGTGACAGAGCAGAGATTAAATCTGTTGAGTCAACAGAGTAACCAGACTGTATCAGCGTTGTTGTTTGTCGACAGAAAGAGGACAAAGAAGAGATTTAGACTTTTTGTATTTGAGTGCGGGGAAATAAAAGAAAACAATAATTAAAGAAATGATTTAAATTCAGCTAAAAAACCTAAATCAACATGTGAAAATAAATCCATTTCACACCCACCTTAGTGTCGAGATATTTGCTCTGGAGAGTTTACAAATGCTAATGAATGCTCGAGGGGATTTTGGAGGATTCGTTGCGACAGGGTCATGCTCTGAAAATGAATTTAGGGTCTTTGCCTTCCAGGGGGAGTACTTCATGGTCCAGGACGTGTACAGCAAGGCAGATGTCCTGAACACCACGGGCAGCTATGGGGCGCCCAACTTCCGCCAAGTCAAGGGATCCTACCCTCTGTACGGGATGGGTCAGCCGAGCCTGAACGGCTTCAAACAGGTCCTCCAGAGGCTCCAGGTGCAAGGACACGAGGTCACTATGATTTTCTTTTTATGCACATAAGTAACCCAGAATGTCAGACAGCTACACTAAAGCTGACATGAATGGTTGTTAGGTTAACTGGTAGATTGTGTGTGTTTCCCGTGTCTGAGTCGCTCTGCCTCGGCTCTCTCTAGCCGTGTTGTCAGTAAATATTTGAGGAGTCAAGTGCTCAGCGGAGGCTGCGGCTGGATTGTAGAACTGAGCAAACAGAAAGTTGTGGTCATGTGTGCCAGTGGAAAAATAATCTCTCGTCTTTGCTTACAGCAGCGAGAAACTGACCGTAATTGAAATGAAATTGACAAAATTATACGTCAGGCCTCTTGAAAACCTCTTACTCATGTGCTGCATGTCATATGACAAAAGATTGTTTCCAGTCGCTCTTGGAAGCGTTGTGGTCGGACGAAGGCAGCAAGCGTTAGCTCTTAAACCTATCATTTGATGCCTATCTTGCTGTGCTTTTGCAAACAGGAGGTTATATTCTTCTGTGTACGAGAGGAGCCGGTGGTTTTCCTGCACAAGGATGACGACTTTGTGCCGTACACCCCCAGGAGGAAGGAAAACCTACATGAGAACCTACACGGCCTGAAAAAGGAGGTGCTGGTGGAGAGCCTGGAGCTCACCGTCAGGAAGGAGGTGACGAAGGCGCACTCACTCGCCATCTGCACGTGTTTTTGTTTGGTACCACACAAATGAATGTAGCCGTATTTAAACACTTCCCACTTCCTCCGCAGCTCCACGACTTCGCCAAGCTCAACGAAAACATCTTCTACGTCTACAATGACATAGAGTTCTTCAAAGACGAGCCCCAGAAGATCTCCATCACGTGTGAGGAGGACATCCATGTGACAGAGGAGGTCTACAAGAGGCCCATGTTCACCATGCCGGCCTACAGGTTGTTTGCATTGCTCCTTTATTACCTCCTCACCTCTCACGTCAGCTCAGACAGAATCATGCCTGAATGCAGCAGAATATGCAGGGCAGGTTATAAATAGTGTCGGTTGCCCTGTTTTTTTTTTGTGCAGTGAGGGGTGTGTAAAAACTAAAGCTGGCAGCATCCTGTTTGCAATCAGATCAGCAGTGGACTTTATTGAGACGTCTCAGGCTGCTCGCAATGTTTCCAGAGCAGGAGGAGTAATTATTCCCTGAGGAGACTGAAGCCTCATCACTGACACTTTTGAAGTTTTACAGCAGAATCGCGAAAGCAGCAGGATGTTTTATTATAGTATGAAAAGTGTAGGTGGTGGGTATTTTAAAGGAGCATATATCACGTCATGTCATGATTCGTCTCTTTCCCATCATCCCTTGTGTGTCGCTGGAAGAGGTTACTATCGGCGACTTAGAGAAATTAGTAAACAAAGCATGAGGGGGCTCAGCTGTCCGGACTTATTTTCAGTCAAATGTTTACGTGCAGTGTGTCTTGACCTACATTTAGGACGATATTGACACAACACAGACGCAGGCTCAACCCTCGGTGACAATCTGTTGTCTTGCAGGTACTACAGATTACCGTTACCGATGGAGGGAGCGCCACTGGAAGAAGACTTCGACGCATTTGTTAACATTCTCAGGGTAAGCTTGTGTAAAAATGTCAATCACCGTGCAGGTCCGCCGATTAAATTAACCTTTTTTGGTCATGCTGTTCTTGATGTGTCGTTAAAAGTTATTAATGGCTGGAATATGGCCGGGGGTGCATCTGGACTTTCTCACCGAGGCAGAGAGAAGCTAACCCTAACCCTTCTTTTAATGCATTTAGCCTTGATTCCGCCCTGCCTGTGCTAACAATCTGATAAGTGTGATAGCTATTTGAAATAAAAATGGCAGAGAACCTGCAGCTTGTGCTCAACTTCACGTCCGCTCTTTGGTCATCCCCTCAGTCTGGTTTCCGTCCTTCATTCACACAGGATGTTCTTTTCCCTGTGTTTTGCCCTTTTTTGGAGTGACTTGCAGCAGCCGGTCCAGTTCCCTGTGGTTGGAAAGAAGCTCTCGTTTCCCTTTTTTTAGAACAGTGTTTGGATCAGAGCTTTTGCTAAGGCCTGTGAGACCCTTTCTCTCACTCTTACAATATTTCTCACATATGACATTTTCCTCCTTATTGAAAGATCCCTCACTTCCCAATTCTCTTATACTTGCTTTAAAGATCTCATTTCTCATCTCATATTTCCAAAATTATAAACCCTATGACTCACTAAAACTGATCTCTGTCATGCAAGTAAAGCCCCTTGTCCAATAAGTTAAATATCCCACTAACAGCCGCTAACATCTGGCTTTTGTCTGCAATTGGATACAATGGGCATTCACGCCCGGGTCAGATTACTCTGCAGTAGTAGTAGGTTTTAATAGACTCTGATCGGCAGTGATGGAAACAAAACACCCGGGTGAACGTGCTAGTTTGGCAAGACAGCGAGGTGAGAGAGCGCCTCAGTTTATAGAGCGTTAGTGACGAGTAACATGATGCACCGGGGGTAAAAAACTGAAAGTCAAACTCCTCTACTGGCAATGGAGAAGGAGTCAATCACCTTTTTTGCAGGTTCGCCAGCGTTAAATAAAACTGTGTATACCTGCCAAGTTTGGTGTAAATGTTTTCTCATTTACTTACTGCTGAGCACGACTGACGCTCTCTCCTCCACATGCGCTCCTGTTTTCCAGGAGAGTCCCAGCTTGTCCCTGGGCCACGATGCGTCCCGGCCGCTGCCGTCGCTGCTCTTCAGCTGCCAGGTGGGCGTCGGCCGCACCAACCTTGCCATGATCCTGGGCACCCTGGTCATGAATCGCCTGAGGGGGGATTCACAACCGCCGTCTCAGTAAGAACTCTGCATCTAACACATCTGGAAAACAGGGAGAATGACCTCATCACAAATTTAATAATAGTGGTGGAGCTTTGAAACTGGTTTCTTTGTGCATTCATGTTCTTTTCTCCTGGATGTCGGGTAAGATTGGAGTTGACCATGTTTGGTTTGTTTTGCAGGGTTGAGAAGGCGGCAGCTTCAGAGCCTAAACCTCTTTTCCAGGTCATCCAGTCTCTGATCAACAAGCTGCCGAATGGAAAGCAGGTCATGGAAGAGGTAAAGCAGATTACTTGTTTAAGACAAATATGTTATTATTATTATTTGCAAGATTATTCAAGTATTTTACTACATACCTTTTTATTAAATAAATCAAGTTCTTACAAGTTTCAAATTAGATTTACATTTCATTCAGACTTCACAAATTATAATGTCTTGTTTTCATCTGACAGGTTGACCAGGCTATCGCCCTGTGTTCAGAAATGCACAACATAAAAGAAGCAATACATGAGAACAAGAGTAAGCTGGAAGGGATCGGAGAAGATTATCAAATACAGGTTAGTGTGATGATGATGAAGATGCCGCTGCTGGCTTGTGATTTTCAAAGTCGTCTTCTGCTCAGTTAATGCTCTGCTAAATAAAGTAAGAGTGAGACTAAGATATTAAGACGAAGTATAATGATGTGTAAAAAGTCCCTTTCAAAGTGGGCTCTCAATCTGAGGCAGCACTTAAGTACCACAGTTGATTTTTTGACTGAGCATTCTCAATGGGATCTTAAATGCAGATTTAGTTGAGCTGCTTCACTGGAGAAATAAAGAAAAACCCTGGGTTGTTACTGTGGGCAGACAGTGAAACTTTTATTTGTTTCTTAGGGAAGCAGCACCAAAGATTACTTTCTCAACCGCACCATGCAGAGCTTGGAGCGCTACTTCTACTTGATTGTGTTTAACGCGTACCTTCACGAACAGGTGACGTGTGGATTTCTTTACTGATGCAAATTAATATTCGCCGGAGATTGGAAGACATGAAATAAACGTTTTATTTGTGCTGTTGCATTTTGCAGTATCCTCTTGCCTTTGTGTCCAACTTCAGCCAGTGGATGTGCTGCCATGCGTGGCTGTACAGACTGCTGGCCTGCATGGACCTGTCGGAGCTGTCGGCACCGGCTGAGCTGGTCACCAGGGGAGCCCGCGTCCTGGTGAGGAAGAATGATTCTGTAAATTACATCTGTGTCTGTAATTTGAAACCAAAACCATGTCATGCAGGATACGGAATTAATTTATGTAAACAAATGCTCTTACCGATAAAGCTTGCTACACAATGTGCCTGTGTTCTCTAAGATCAGTCATCATCTTCTCACACATTCACGTAATCCTCTAAACCTTCAGTGTCTCATATACGTTATGTGTGTGATATGCGTGTGCACAGGTTGCTGATGAGTACTTGGCTCCTGACGTGCTCAGCACAGTGAAGGAGATGAAGGCGGTCAACTTCAGACGAGTGCCCAAGATGCCTGTTTATGGAGTCGCTCAGCCGACATCAGAGGTGCAGCAGATTCCCTAAGACTTTCATCGCATTAATACCAAATACAAAATGTTCCCTTAATCATATGAAACCCAAACATAAACTTGAAAGATTAAAGGGGAGACTTCCATATAGAGAGGTTGCATTTCTTATTAGTACTAAGAAAGAGAACAAATGTGAAATAAAATAAGTAAAAGAAAGAATTTGCACATATCAAACATCACAGAAAATTGAATCTCTAATTTTGTAATCACCACCAGAATGCTTCCATCCCTGCTTGCATTAATATTTGTGACAGTACAAAAACACTTGCACGCCAACTTCTGGGCTGCCTGTGCAGGACTTCCACCTCCCCGTCGTCTTATCGTAAACTTGCTGTGCTCAGGCCACCGGAGCAGTTTTGGCCCATCTGTCGGATGAGAAGAGGAAGCACAGCCACGTGCTGTGGGTGAACCTGCAGGAGGAGCTGGTGTTGGAAGGAAACGGTCAGACTTTCACACCCAGGGAGCCCTCGTGCCTGGACCAGCACATTCCTATCCCATCATCTGACCCACAGCTAATAGAGGTAGAGTGGAAATAATTCTCTTTAGATGTTTTCAGGTCGCTTACAATCAGATTAATGATAGAGAGTGCTTGGGAAAGTCACTCGTTTTTTCACACTAGATTTGCCCTAGCTTCAAACAGCTGACGTGAGAGTGCTCTTGTCCCCTCCTGGCCCGTAGAAACTGGAGACGTCTCTGAAGGAGGCGGTCCTGCGAGCTCAGAAGTGGCTGGAGGTGACGCTGGAGCAGGACAAACAGATGAAGATGTTTAAAAGCTGCATGACGGTCCAGGAGATCTTCAACCAGCACAAGAGCTCCCACCAGGGCCTCGTCTACAAACGCATCCCTCTGCCGGAGTGCAGCGCGCCCAGGGAGGAGGTAATGACCTGAGCTGGAGCATTAACACGCTTATACTCACAAACATACAAGCACGATGTGCCGAAGTAGCGTCTCAGTTCCCTGGTACCTGAGTGTAAGAGAGACATTAAATAAACCTTGTGCTCCCTCTTGTGGTTAAGACTGTTACTGTCATTCTCATAAACAAATCTAATATTTAAAAACACTTTTTCTCAACCACCCCAGTTGTATTTTGTATGCTTTGTTATTATCATTCATTAATATTGCAGATTTATATTGGAATCTTTCACTGAATCAGTGGTAAAAAATATAAAATTAGAGTGGATGCAGTAAAATCAATCTAATGTTATATTTTGACTTTATGCAGCATGCATTAAGAAGAATATGATTAAACTCGACATTGACATGTTATATCATCGGTTGATTTCCTTATGATACACATACATGTAGGTCAAATTAAGACGTGTTGTTGTGCAGTCTGTGTGTTTTGTTTTTGTGTGTGATTTCCAATGCGTGTGTTCTTGTTCTCAGGATTTCGATCAGCTGCTGGATGCCATGAAGAGTTCCTTGGCCGAAGACTCCCGCTCAGCCTTCGTTTTTAACTGCTCCAACGGCAAAGGCAGGACCACAACCGCCATGGTCATCTCTGTTCTGACCCTCTGGCATTTTAATGTAAGATGCTTCCTTCTGCATGTTCATTAAAGCTCCCGTCATTGTATTTTGACACAGTTTCACCTGAAATCTCAATGAGGCTTTTATCATCCAAAATAACATTCAAACTTGTGTCTTTCTCTTGCAGGGTTTCCCAGAGTTTGCAGAAGACGAGATTGTTTCTGTTCCGGATGCCAAGTACACGAAAGGAGAATTCGAGGTATGTATCCTTGAAGCAATCGAACCTTGACCCTCTCCAGCTTGTAAAGATATAATATCAATTTACCCTGACTTTTTCACACTCCATTTTAAATGGAACAAGCACAAGTCTTTCGTTAAACCCAAATTCAGAAGAAATGCAATTTACTACCACTGGTGCTGCTCACTGCAAAGTTAAACCAAGTGTTAAGAGCTCCAATCAAAAGTCAGTTAATCAAACACTCTGCATATGAATCTGCAATTATTAAAATTTTGGAATCATTGTAGTTTGTATTAGTAATTTTTAAGCATAAAATACACTTGATGCTGAACATCTTTTGGTTTTGAATAGATGGTCAGAAAAACAAGACATTTGAAGACTGTTGGATATTAGACTTAAAATTATACATTAATTGATTATCAAAACTATGATTAGTTACTTCTGTCTGTCTGCCTGTAGTTTTCACCTGTTGACTCCTCTTCTGTTGAGTATTTATTGCCTGTACGAGAAGTCACTTGACAACCGAAACAGCTCCCATTTTATATTCCAACCCTTATATAAGAACGTCACCAAGTGCCACTTATTTCTGCATGTGTTCCACTGTAAAGTGTTTTCTGTCTGCAATGTGTGTGCGACAATGCACACAATACGACTGTGTGCTAAAGGATTATGTGTAGTCCTGGTTAGCTTCCTAACCTCTAACTCTGCACCTGTGATCGAAAGCGTGGACAAAACCAAACCAAAGCTTTTCTCCTCTGCTCTGAAATGCAGCTGTGAATTTACGCCGCTGGGTGTTTTTCATTTTCTTGATTCAGAATAGTGACATTGAATCAGTGGTTGGAACCTGCTGGCTGTGTCCTCCGCACTGTAAACACGGACAGACAGAAAGAGGCACACAATGCCACATGCCACTCACAGCGGCGCAGCCACCACAGTTTCTGGGATACAAAGAGCGGTCGCCACGGAAACCTTGTGCAGTTCTCTCGAGGAAATGTTATGTTGCTGTTCCCGTTGCCTTATCTGCGAGAAAAAGGTGCCACAGCCTCCCTCTGTGCCACTGTGTTGTTACATAATCCTCCCTCCCAGTGTGACACAGACGTAGGGAGCATCTTCTGTTAAAGTGCACCTATATAAAGCTCCTACAGTAAATGTATAGATAGAGCATATCTTTTTGTATGTTTTTGTAAAAAATCTGTAAAGGGCCTAGTTCATCTCGGTAAATTTGGTGTAAACAAACCATTTAAAGAAAGAAAGCATGAAATACTTATAATGTAGCGTACATTTAATTGCTTTGTAAAGTTCGTCCCAGTATTAAAACGCATGTCAAAAAGTACCTGAAGAGATCTGACAGGCAGCGATCTTCTTGTCAGTACAGAACCATAATCAAAATGCTTCACAGAGATGGACGCCTGACGTTGGCCTGATCGTTTTAATCAGCTCTCGTCGGAATACGGCTTAATTCTGATGGTACAGCAGCGGGCGTGGTGTGATTGGTAGATGCCGCTGTAGCTTTATCTGCAGAGCACATTCCAAACACAAAGAGAATTCAAATTTCTTTACATAATCCGATAAAACAACAATTCTAGGCAGGAAAGTTGGATATCTTTACACGCTAACTCAACTGCAAGTCATATTGTATAGAAAGATTGGCTCAAGGTCTTGTCTTCAAGATCAGAAATAAACTGCAACTGCATCAGCAAATATCTGTACTTTTTAGTCCACTACATTTCCCCCATGCTTTGCGTTACATGTACACATTGTTTTTTAAATTTAGATTTGATCAATAACGAGCGGTGAATTGGTTCATTGATCCAATCAGAGCAGGCAGTTGATTTTAGACCCTGATATTAATATGATATCAGATAATCTGCAGCATTCCTTATTGATATGAATGTGTCTGCATTATTCTTGTGTTAAACAGAATATATAGTAGGCACAATTAATGGTGTAGTAGACTAATGCATTAGGGGAGTAGGCTACATTATTCAACTTTGCAAGTACTTTTTTCTTTTAATACTTTGAGTATACTTGAATAGATTTATGTCCATTTTTTTGGTACTTTTACCGAAGTGAAATGTTCTAGTTCTTCCTCCATATCTGCTGTATTGTGAGAAGTGGGCAAACCTCCATCTGCTGAAGGGGGGATTGTGTGATGTGATAGAAAGAGCAGAACAGCTGCTAAATTAACATTGTGTTGAGACTTCTTTTTGTCAATCATTTTCAAAGAAATGAAGAAGGAACAGACGAGAAGAGAGAAAAAGAGGCTTCAGCACTTTTATGTCCTCTCTTAACCCAATGCCAGTCATTTGCAAAAGTTTGTACATGTGAGGAAAGTATAATGTGGCTGCACCTGCCTCTCCATCTGCTCAATTATAATAGGATTCATCCATCTAAGAGGCGGATTTCTTCGTGCTTGTTGAAATTCCGCAGTCTTGTCACAACTTTGCAAACATTGCTTGAAACTTTTTGCCTTTTCCCTGCCGTCCAGGTCGTGATGCAGCTGGTTCGCCTGCTCCCCGACGGTCACAGGATGAAGAGGGAGGTGGACACGGCTCTGGACTCTATCAGCGAGACCATGACCCCAATGCACTACCATCTGCGAGAGATCATCATCTGCACATACAGACAGGTATGTCTCTGCGTGTGCTCTTCATCACCCAGTCTCTAGCATAGAGGGAAACAAAATGGAAAACCAAAAAGGAAGGATGTACGGTAGTTGCAGGCAGAGTTTGAGGGGCTGCTGAAGAATTAAATTTACTTATAAATGAGAAACTCACAGTCCAGAAGAATATTCTGAATTTGTTTTGAATAAATATTGCAAATTAAGGAGAAACGAAGCGAGAAATTCTGACGTCCTCTCTGAATTATGTATTGTCTCGCGGTTGAATCAAACATCAAATCATAAAGGCCACAAACAAACGCTGCTTTCTTATGAATCCTTCGACTTCACGCTGGGACCAAAACAGTGCATTATCATGGACTCAGGTGCAGTTCCTCACGGACCCCATAGATGGCGTCATAAACTTTTGTCAATGTCTTCTCCCAGCCACAGCGGACCCTGAATGAGCGGGGGCCCTTTGCTGTGTAGGCAGGAGCTGCAGAGTGTGGAAAAACGCTTGTGGTGCAACATACGTTATCTCTAGAACTCAATGAAATTCCTTTGGGTTTAAATGGAAAAGAGCGAAAGGGGAAAAAAGGGGGGGGGGGCAGAAAAAAAACTGTGAGTACTGGTGGGATTTCATGGCTCTGTTAAAGTTTTATTATTTTGTGCTTGTTCGTGGTCCAAGTATTAAGTAACATTTCATATCAGTGGCAGCTGTTTTGTTTGTTACATTGATCGAGCGTTTCAGTGATGAGCTGAGTTTCCCTTCATTAAATGAGACGAGGTATTTTTGAAAAAAGGGATGAAAAGCAGCTACACCTTCATCTTTTGAAAGCTGTTCCTGGTAGTCAGACCTAAAGAGAACAAAAGAAGTTGGTGGTGGCGTTTCCGTCTCTGGACAAGGTCTCTCCTGATGCCGTGGCCTCTGCTGGACCACGGCTCTGTTTTAGCCATTTGTAATGCAGACTGTAATCATTGTGCCTCTGTGCACCGTCAGCCGTTCTCAGCGTGCTGGAGGCACCCGGTCCTGTCTCCACCGTATCAATGGGCCTCATTGTCCCAGGAACTCTGTCTTTCCCCTATACGCTCCCTCCGTCTGTCACTTTCTGGTGCCAGGCGCGGGGAAAAGACTCGCCACCAGATCCCCGTTCATGTCGCTTTTAATGTAATTTGATTTCCAGTTTTCTACATATACCTTTATTTTACACACATTCATGTTTAAATATTGTGAGGGGAAGTGAGGTGAAGCAGACCTCAACCCGTCCCGGAGTTGAAGAAGATGGTTTTAGTTCCAAGTTTGTTCCTTTCAGCTCCGCCAAGGAGGTTACGTCTTCATCTGCGTTTGTTTGTTGGTTTGTCTGTTATTTAGCAGCATTACACAAAGACTACTGGAGGGATTTCCACACAGCTTGGTGGAAGGATGTGTTTGGGGGTCAGGGAAGAACCCATTACCTCTCCTTGCTGATTATTAACATTCTTAAACATTACAAGATATTGTGTTTTTGGACATTTTCCCTTACTTCCCAGGGAATAATTAATGGGTCTAAAATCTGACATTTAGGTAAAATTTGGTTATTTTGTGTACAATTTGGTGCAGCTTAATTGAAAATAAGTAGACTGTTGAACGGGTTCAACTGAAACACGGAAAGAGGCATAGAAAGTTATCCGCATGGTTGAAGGATGCATGGTTTTAAATATTTTAAAAGCAAAAATTGCAGTTAACATGTTTGACCTCAAGGGTAGACGGTGTATGTTGGTGACTCTACAAGTCACTTTAAGCTGCTGAGATCTGTGATTGCAGCGACAAAAGATGTTTGATACACATTTTCAACTAATTCCCAAGTTAAGAAAAGATTCCATGAAAAATCACATTATTACTCAAACTTTCTGTCTTACACATCCAATCCTATTTTTTTTCTATTCAATTTTGGCGTCTTGTCAATCTTCACAGCCAAACTTCGCCCACGAGTAAATCTTGCCCAAAGTCTTCATCAGCCTACATTTTTTTTGGCAAAACTGATGTTATCAATGCCACAGTGTACTTTGTGATCATACAGCGTTGTCATAACCAAATCGTTGGGGCCAAAATCTCCAAAGAACAGGACCCGGATTGTAATAAACCACAATGATCTGTTAACCCAGCCATAGCAGACCTCAGGTTGGTACTGAGATTCCCTCTCAGCCTTCCCCCCCCCCCTGCCTGAACCAGCAGACCAGGTGATAAACAGTGCCAGATGTTGCTGGAGCCCAGCAGGCAGCAGCGGACGAGAGGTGGGAGAAAAGTGGGGTGGGAAGAGGGGGGAAAAACTTCACCCCCACTCTCTCTCTCTCTCTCTCTCTCTCTCTCTCTCTCTCTCTCTCTTGCTCCCTCTCCCTTCTCGTAGCCATCCCCCCCTCTTCCACAGCGCCCTCCTCCTCTTTGACAGTGGTTGGAAAATGTGTCTTTGATAGAGAAAAAAAATATATTTACTCTGGGACCCTAACCGTCCGCCAGCTCTCAGAGGGGCCTGGGAAGGGAGGGAGGTGGGGTTTTTGAAGGGGTGCAGGGGAGGGGGCTCTTCTTCTTCTTCTTCTTCTTGAAGGGCCTGTAAATCCCTGCTGCCGACCAGGCGTGACCCCACGTTGCAGATGCATCTTCCGACATCGGGGCCAGCGTGGTAGAAAGTCTTCTTCCTCGCCACATCCTCCTCTGCACATAGCTGCGGGGGCCTTTCTTTCCATCCGTGTGAGGTAGAAAGTCGACCCAGGCAGTCTGTGCACACCGGCGTTTACTTTGATATTGTCCTTTGTGTGTTTACATGCTGGATTTAGCGTAACACATGCTGAATTTATTGGAAAAATTTCAAGATGTGGACATGAGCAGGGAATCTGATAATGCGTGACCAAGTCGCGTTTCATTTCCATCTCCTAACGCTCTGATTGTTTCCCTTTTTATCATCCACCTACATCACTCTCATTTCTATTCATTATATCCAATATCCACAAGCACTTACATGTCTTTGCCTGTGCCTGAGGATTGCACAGCCTCGTTTGATTTATCCTGTGCAGGCTGCTTACCCAGAGACGTCTCACAGCGCGGACAGATAATGTGACTTTTGAAGATCACTGGCTTCCATCCAGTCCATCAGGACGTGGGTTAAAGCAAAGAGAGCAGTAGGTGAAGAAATCAAATCTCCTCCTGTTGGGCAGGAGCTAGTGGGATTTATTTATTTTTTTGTCCTTCTTTTAATTTATGCTTTTCTTCACCCAGGCGGCGAGAGAACTGAAATGCATGCGGCGAGAGTGAACCATCACGCTGTGTTTGTGCGTGTGTGTGTCCAAAGAAAGGCCCTCATGGTTTGGACGGGGCAGTGGAAAAACATTTTTAGAAAGGGGAGAATGCTGTGAGCAGGTTTTCTTGAGGAAAAGGTAGTAGAGGTCTATAGGGAAGAAGAAGAAGAAGAAGAAGGGGGGTGGAACTAAGTTTGCTGAGGTTGAGGGGACCACAGCAGCACTGGCTGCCCAATTATTCCTTAACCGAGAAAGAAGAACAAGCAAAATGAAAGACAGTAAGTGAGTGAGGGAGGAGACGGACAGCGAGGTGGGTGAAAGTTTCGGCAAGTGTAACGAACCACTTTGGAACTATCGTATATTTCAGCTTAGCTTTTTAATCTCCATTATTTCCAACGCTCATTTGGCTTAAAGGTCTTTGTGTTAAGTTTTCATCTCAATTAGGACGACCACTTGACATAAGTGGGCCAATTACAAGGTGGAGTCGGTCACAGCCAAAGGAAACATTGGCAGGAGAAGAGAGAGAGAGAGCCCACCTGAACCAGAGACTGGTCCCTCTTCTTTTTCCCTGGAGTGTGCGTGGACTGCTGAAGAGAGGCTCTTATTTAGATCCAGGAGTGCGGTGTGGGGGCGGGAGGCGGCGGGGGAGGGAAGTGGAAGAGCCAGAGGTTGTTGTTTTTATTCATAATTTCCACACGCCGATGCCAATGGCCGTGTTTGCTGTGGCCGTCTGTCTGCAAAATTACTTATTTTGACTGGATCCTATCTGAGCAGGTGCAGGTGAGCAGGTGAGACCAGAGAGTTGTGTGTGGGTGTGTGGGGGTGTGGGGGGGCAGCACAGATAAATAAAGCATCCCTGGGGACTTTACAGAGGAGGTTTGTGAGCCAGCAGACCTACATGCACACGCAGCTGCTTCGAGTCAGTCGCTATTCAGGAGCTCATTTATTTTAAGGGAGTTTCCACAGCTGTAAACTTCAAATGATCCTCAGATACATGTAGTGGGAGTTTAAAGTGCCCACACTGATGAGTAATGTGACATTATCCATGAGAATTATTTATGCTAGCCGTGTATATTCCTCATTAATGATTTTATGCGCCTTGTATAGAGTCAATAAAGAGAAGGGTTAGTTGTAGCCTTGCAGCAGATACCGCAGACAAGACCCTAGACATCAACACGAGGTCAACGGTATTTAGATTTTATAGTGTAACCATCCAAGGTAGACACACCACAAGCGACAAGATTGTGAAACGCTCCAGTAGAAGCCCCTGTGTTGTAAGAAACACCTGTTTGACTGGGAGAAATACTACACTACCCACAATCCTCAGGTGTAATAGCGACGTCTCTGATTGGCGGAGCTCACTGTTACCGTGGAAATGTTGACTACATCTGCGAAAAATCACATCGGCTATGATCCGATCGTTTAGCCTTACTACACCTTACTGGTTTATGTATGTAGTTCCTTAATAATTATTTAGACAGTTGTGTAAAATGTCCTTTTCCATTTTTAAAATGTTATTGTTTAGCCGATCGGCCTGGTTCCGGTCTGAAAACTCTTTTTATAAGGATTATTTGAAACGTCAGTGGAGAAAATGAATGGGAAGTTTACTTGTGGAACCAGAGCCGTTCTAAAAGCGGGCGGCCACTGTTACAGTCTATAGAGCTCATTGTAAAACAAATCATTAAATCAAATACAATGCTACTGTTTATACATGACAAGTAAGTTATTGCACATTTTAGAGGTATGTAAACTGGTGGTGAAAAGTTTTGTGACAAAATGCTTGTGACTTTAAATGATCTCTTTGCTGGTTTCTGCTCTCTGGATCAAGGAGCCAAACCAACCCCTAAATTATGATTTGTGGTGTTTATTTAAAGCCACATGTACTAATGGGGCAGAGGAGCTGTACACTGCCACAAGTAAAATCAATAATTAGCACGTCAGGGACTACAATCAGGGAAATCACCGGAATACTCCACATACTCAAACCCCCTGAATTGTAGATGTTCAAAGTTTAGTTACTTGTACTTTGTACTTTAAAGCACCACTTAGCTGCACTGTTACTTACATCCAGAACCAGCGTGTTGTCCAGCGGCAGAGTGAGTGATTGGAATTTGGAAAAAACCTCAGAACCCAATCAGACCTGCTTGTTTCTGACCTTTCATTTTTGTGATTTGAAACTCAGATCTAGCATAACACCCAGACTTGTCACTTCTGATTCAATCCAAGGAGTTTGCTGACCCAGATTATTTTCCAGGCATTTCTCTTTTTTGAATTTTGGGCCGACTAAAAGGATTTCTGTTTTATCCTCATTAAGCTTTAGGAAATTATTGCTCATCCATGTAATTATTGCTGAAAGACATTCAGTGATGGAGCGCAGAGCATTATCAAAATTTGGCTCAGCGGCAATGTAAAGTTGTGTATCATCTGCGTAACTATGGAAACAAACATTGTGTGCTCTGATGATGTCACCCAGTGGCAGCATGTGCGGTGAGAATAAAAAAGGTCCGAGGCAGCTCCCCTGTGCAACCCCACAACAGCTGTCACACACGTGATCTCCAACGCTCACATAGAACTTCCTCCATTGAATGTATGTTTTGAACCAGTTTAGGAAAATATATATACTTGTCTACTAGTTTAACTGATGCACCTTCCTTAAAATCCAGTTTAGTGCAACATTCAAATTGCGTGGACAAAATATTGCAAACACATCTCAGTATAATGCAATACAATTACTGTATATATACCTCACCTTGTTGTGATTTACAATATGTGGTATATAAACGGATAAACATCTGATTCTGAATGTTTGTTTGCACCTTTTTCTATCGCTACAGAATTAATTTCCTTCAGATCCGCTCGTTTCACATCAACAAGCCACCGGGTTTCTTCTCACCACCTGTTGTCATTATCATTCTAGCCCACTAATGCCAAGAAAAATACAGTGTTGTGCGAGCTGGCAGCAGTTGCTCGTCTATTTGTGTGTCCAGCTCACAATAACAATGAGCTGTTAGGCGGCTGAATGATACACGTAGCAGCAGGGAGTCATTTGATTGCAGGGAGTTGTTTAACTCAGTTATAATCAAACGTGTTGGATAATGCGGTGTTAAACAGCACGAGGCAGGCAGTGTTATGAACATGTTCAAATCAACTTCTCCAATTTCTTAAAAAATGGAAATAATACGGTAATCTTTTCGTCCTTACAAACGAAAAGTTGCAGAAGGATTCAAATGCATTGTTGCGGTGGCTTTGCTCATGTTGGCAAACTTAAGGTTGGATGTCGAGTTGCAGATTCAGTTTGCTGACTTGAAGACTTGATATCCCACGCTACTTTCACGTTAGGTAACAATTGTGGCCACGGGAACATAAGCCGTCATCAGACATGTACTCAATGTCCGCACATTATCCCGACATTGTCTTTCACATATGAAGAACGCAGCAGGAGATTCTCGGGTGAGACTCGTTCACAACAACTGGAAAATCGCACCGTCATGCTAAATGTTAATCTACAGTAAAAAACGTACAAAGTTTGCTACCATAAGCTACTGTTTTATTCCAGAACAGTTAATGCTACAGCAGCAAAACCCCTGAGTAACAACGCACTTTATTGCTTAAGAAAACTTTTAATTCTTAAGAGTAAGGGTTGTGTTATTTCTCACTGTTCTCACATGCTTTCCTCATTTTTCAATAAAAAAAGTCTGAGGAAAAGAGATATTTTATATTTTAGTAAAAGTATTAATACCCCAGTTTATAAATACTCTATACCAAGTGAAAACCTTGCACTCAAAAGCCTTTGCTGTCATCATAATGTTGGGTGTTTATTTCACTTTTCAAGCTCTCATGCTCTCACTCTCTGCATGTTGACCAGTTTAGGAACTGTTATGTTTGCCTTCTACTCTTGTCCCCTTTTACCCTGAATAACTGCGCTGCCCTGGCCTGCCCTTTGCCTTGACCTCCCTCCTGTCCCCCACCTCCCTCTTAACCACTGGCCCCATAACAGCGCTCCAGACCTGGCTGGGCGCTGCACAGAGGGGTTGCCATTTCCTGCCCCCACACACTAAACCTGTCATTGCCCGAGGCCCACAGACCAGGAATAACTGCTTCCAAAACCATGCATGAGTGTTTAAGCATGCCCCCAGTGGCTGTGGTCATGCTATCCGTTGGATCCTGCTAAGCCCCAAATCATTTCACCAGCAAAAGGTGCACCTTCTTTGTCTAAGCTTTCACACTAGCCATCTACTGGCACTGAACAAATACCTACGGGAATACAATCCCGGTGGTGAAGGGACTTAAATGCCAGCCATGTGGAATATGCAGGAGTCGTGACTGGGCCGAGTCGCTCCAGGAATCACACTTTCAGTAATGCCCCGGCGAGTAGGCTGTGTTTCATACGTGAGGACAGTTGAGCAACAGATGAATCCAGTGTTAATGACGCCATAACTGCTCCCAAAGTGCCAACAACTCTTACAGACCGAAAGGAACATTCAGAGCTGCCTCGTCAAATGACTTTTTCTCTTCCAGTACCAAGTACAACATGGTTTCTTTCCGCATTCAGGTATCAAATCATTATAATAACACAGATTTTACACATCCCGGGTGTTTAAATTCTGATAAAGACTGCATTGCACAAGTTATTTGTGAGTATGAAATTGCTTCATGGCCCGAACGCATTCCATAGATTGACGCAGGCAGCTGCTCAGGTGGTGAAATCCATGTGTTGCTGTTTCTGTGACTCAAATGTTAGACAGGCTTATTCAAAGTGAAGTCTATATGCATGCCAGGAGCCCTGGCTCTATATCATTAGAATTAGTTCCATGTTTGCCTAAGCTGCACTTCACCTCAGGTGGACTTGCGCTGGGCCATGCTTTACTGTAATCCTACTGTCAAGAGATGATTATCAAAGATTGTGCAGCAAGTTAGTTCATAATAATATTAATAAACGTATAATAGCCTTTTGGTGCAATTTAGGAGCATGGTGTCTGTTTTAAGCAATCTGTGTGCTAACATTTGTTGCCATTTATGTAATGTTTAGCGTGAGTGTTGAGATTTTGACCTGTTTATGGAGCTAGAGCGAGTTCTTCCACTGGCATCCAAGAATATCTGTACCTAATTCCATGGCAATGCATCCATAGCTATTTCAAGAATTTTCCCATGGACCAAAGCGTTTCACCAAGCTGCTCCTCATGAAAGACACGGTGCCTTCGCAAGATAAAATTCAACTTTCAATACATTGGCTGAATTTGAACCACAGGCATCGATTCGAAATGTCCTTTGTGGCCAAGAGTACAAATTTGATGAGAAGAACTCTGGCGGGTTTTTGAAATATTGAGTGTCTGATTATGTGTAGCTCGCAGACATACCACTTAAATTCCCCAGAGTCAGAAATATTTTGATAGCTCGGTAAATGATTGATACACAGCTGGAGTTTCGGCGTGTCCCTGTTGCCAGGCATGTGCACGTACAGAATGTACCATAATGCTTGTGGCTAATGTGGGCAGATATTCCAGTCTCTGTGTAGGCTAAGTTGATGAGCCCCGTCTCCTCCTGTGGCTGTGGCTTTTTGTAATCTCCGCTCGCCGAACACGCGATGTGTCTTTGCCTGTCTTTTGGCTTTTTCTAATCCAAAAGCCTATGAACCATTTTTATACTGTACATTCCTTTTTTTTCAATTCCCCATGTTGGATTACTTTCAGGGCTTATTTGTCTTTCATTTAATGTGTTGGAGTATTATTTTCTTATTTTTGTGTCACATAATATATTCAAGGAAAGGTAAATCTGTGTTTGGTTAGACATCTGGACTGATTAGCTGGTGGCAGATCGGCTTATATACACTATGTAATTGACACAGTTTGCCCCTAAACTCCACCTCAACCTTGACTTCACGATTCAATCAGCGTCGTGTGGCTGAGCAACTGGAAAAAGACAGACGGGAGGATTGGAATCTGTAGAAGCCATTAACATAAAGGCATCTCCGTCCCCTCCTCTCGCTGGCTGCTACATGTCTTCTCTGCCCCTTTTTGAAAAAGGAGGTCCGTGCACTATCTCCATCCATGAAGATCAGCTCTGCAGCTTGAAACCAGATGATATATAACATAACTGTAACTTGCATTGCTACTGGCCAAACTGGCAGACGGCAGACAGGGTGGCTGAATGTACACATGCTGGTTAGGTGCGTGCAACCCCGAGGAATATGTAAGAAATATGTTTCTTTTAACGCTAACACTCAGCATCCGGCCTATCATCAAAGAAGATTGCTAAAAGATTTTATATAATACAACTCCAGCGTTAGTAGTTTTAATTCAAACCATTATAATATATCTCACAGCAAAATTGAAGTGATAATTTGTAAAATAAAGGCTGCAGCTCTTAGCACTGCAGAGAAATGGCTCCATCATTTATAACCTGTAAACAACATTTTACAGGTATATAGGCCAACTCTATTATAGCACTGTACATTTTAAAAGGAGAAAAGAAATGTCAAATTACTTCCTGCGAAAAGAAATTAGAGGAGACAATTTGAAGTTTCGTACTAGACGAGCAGCTTTGTTACATAAGTATGTTATTACCCAGATCTTAGCGTATACGTAGGTTTCTATTATAATGTTTAAAGCTACTAAACGTGGTAGCCACCAGGTTATTTTCATTCTTTGCGTCATCAAAGGACAGAAATTAATACAAAGGTACAAACTACTTATGTATCTACTAATACATTTTGAAATCTATTTTATGTGTTTGTGTTAGGTAGTGATACAAAAGGCAACATTTTAACTTTAAGCATTTTTTCTCACTGCTTTCTCACTTTAAAAAAAAAAAAGTATTTAATACACACTCATTAAGTTATAAACTCTCAAAAGTCTATAACTTGGCTTCTTTAGTACCAAAGTCATCCTGGATGGAGAGCAGTATTAAAGATTGCAGTTGGGCCCTGGTTTGGTTCCACTTGAATGAACCTACCTAAAACCAGCGTGTACTGTAAACTTGACTTTGAGTTGTCTGTTCACTGAGTCGGGGAGCCATGTGTAGGCTGCCTGTCCACTCCAGACAGGTTGGGGTTTAGTTTGGGATTTGGGTGGGAGGTGTTCTCATAGAATCTGATGAATGGCTGCTTGTGCAAACCTGGGTGGGAAGGGCCAATATGGATTGGCCTTTTTACCTCGGCAAACCCATCAGAAGGTAATTGGCACCATATGTCAAGCAGACGGACCGCTCCATACTGTGCACGTCTCACATGCAGCCCTCACCCACAGAAGCCCACAGAAAGGTTTGACCCTCAACCATTTAGGGATCAAACTGTGGGGCTCCATTCAATATTACTTTTCTCCATGGATAAGCCAGACTTAATTGTTTTTTGAAAAATATTATTATGCTACATTTAATACAAACATCTAGATTGTACAGTACAGTACAGTTTCTCTTAGGCACGTTGTTTTTATTTTACTGATTTGCGTAAAATTTTACTTTATGTCCTCAAATCACAACTTGGGTTGTTTCCTGTTGAAAAATAACCCTGACTGGATATACACCACATTTCAACTGTTTACAGATATGAGCACTATACATATCTTTTGTTTTTTTTAATGTATGAATCTTAATCAAATCTGCTCCAAAAGTTAATGGGTTCTTCCTTGGCCCATATTCCCTCCTTCCAGAAACTTTAAACTTTTAATTTTAAATGACTTATTTACAGGTGACAGCGCTCAGTGTTTGTGAGGCTCAGCTTTGTGGAAAGATGCTGAGAAACAAAGCAGTGAGTGACCTCACTCTCTGACATATTGATTTAGATGCTTCAGCCAAATATTAGGATCCGAAAAAACCTCTACATTGGCGTTATTTTATTTTTGTTTCAGCCCTGGAGGTTGTCCCTTTGATTCACCGCAAGAGATGGACAGAAATTGCCAGTGCCCTCAAACACCCTGGTGATCAAAATGTCAGTGATTTGATAAATCAATAGCACTAGCCAGCAGCATTGACTGACATGTCTGTGTGGGTGTGTGTGTGGGTGTGTGTGTGCGTGGAGAGAGACTTGTGGCGGTTCACAGCACTAACTCGTTATTTCAAGCTGCTGGACTGTGTTTTTGTATGAATGTCACCATGACCACAAGACGACATTCATCACATTGAGCGATTCACAGTATGTCATAATACACCTACACCTGCGCGGCTGTGGCGCTTGTCCAGATATCACATGTAGTTATTTCTGCAAAGTAATAAGTTCTTGGATCACGCAAGTCAAATCTAAAAATAAACTAAAACTTTCACTGCCTGTACCATCTCCACTTTCAAAAAGGATACGAGGGAGGAAGAATAAAGCCGATTCACTCAAGAAACAAATGTGCATTGTGCACATTTGTGGTGAGTGAGTTAATCGACACTCTGCGTGTAGTTCTACTAGGTAATTGGATTCCACTCATTTGAATACATTTGAAAGTGGGTCAGTGGTCGTCACCTGGGCAGGTGGGTCCTCAGTGGGACCCAGACTATGGCCACATCTGTCCCAGACCACCTCCTAATGTGGTCTGAGTGATTAGATATCAAATGCGTCCTTGATGCGTTCACACCAGGGATGGACTGGGACTAGATTATTGGCCAAAAAATCCAGATTTTGTCTATTTTGCCCGGTCAATGCTGCTGTGAATTGCTCGTAAATGTGAATTTATACTGCGAGCAAGGCAACGGCGCCACAATTCAGTTTCGCTTTTGCCTGACGTCAGTGAGAAATGCTGCCAGCCTCACTGTGTGTCGGAGTATGTGCCTGTGTGCAATCAAAGTTGGCCCACGATGCCCACAGGGTGACTTTCCTAGCGAGAAGTGATGCCACCATGTCTGTCCAATATTGTGGGAAGCTGGAGGCAAGGAAATGGTTTACTTGGTTTATAATAAAGACTGGAAATCGAGGGGAGGCGAGGGGGGGGGGTAGCTAACCTCAGGCTACCAACACCTCTGAGGCTGCCTCACGTTATATCTCGTTTCTTTAATCTGTGCAGAAACCGAAGTGTAAGAATGGTAAGTTGTGGTTTTCCTCTTCCTGTGGAGAGGTGTTCACAACTCTCGGCCAAGAAGCACTTCAGCACAACAACCGCCAATAAAACCGCAACTTGTTTTTAAACAATGCAACTTGTTGTTTTTTTATGGATAAACAAGTGAGTTGTAAAATGTTAATTACTGAGGTTTAGAGGTGTGGGTAGGTGTTTTTTTTTGTTTTACTTTTGGACAGATCCATGCTCGCTGTTTCTTTCTGCTTTCAGTCTTTTAGCGTCTTAGGGAGAGTTATGCGTTTTGGCAGATACACTTTTAGATGTTAAATGAGAACCACTCATGTTCGTACAATAACAAGTAAATCTCACTCCAGAGATGTGAAACTCACCTGCACGTATATATCAGTTTGTGGTCATTACCGGACCAGTTACCATGACCAAAAGATCGAAAGTTGATATATAGAGTTTATTCTTTGTTGTTAATCTTAGCGGAATGTAGTGTGTGGCTGTAATTTTCTAACTCAACCTGACTCAGCCTGAAAAAAAACTAGCCAAGCCCGACCTAAAAAACATTTAAAATCTTAATCTTCCAAGGTATCTGTACTCAGGTAGGCCCCCCGCTCCCTTTCGCCTGGGCCCACTAAGTCTCTTGAAACACTCCTGTCTCTTTGTATACACGGAATCTAATGACAGTGATTTGGTGATGATTAATTACCTTGAATGGTAAATTAGCATTGGATATGCACAATGAATGCTTTGATGTCACAGGAGTGCGGCTTTTAATCTGAAGGGCTTGTGTTGAGGGAAAGTTCATTTCAAGGAAGGTTTTTTCCATCCCTGCGTCTAGCAGAAAGTTGACTCTCGTGCTCTCGTGAACTTGTGTGCCGTGGCGCTTTTTCTCAAAGTCTTCTCTCTATTTCATATTGTCCTTGCTCGAAGCTCTGCGCAGCCAGCCAGCATTCCTGGACTCTCAACAATGGTATGCGGTCTGTGTTTGGGCAGCCTCCCGTACCACTCAGGGCCGAGCAGAGCCGAGTGGCTTCATTATTACACCTCAGCAGCTGGCTGAAAAATGGTATTCACCTTTGATAATGAAGAAGGTCGGACCAGTCACCTCCTTTGTGGCTGAAAGGCCCGGGCGACATTAGATAATTCTTTGTCTGCTACTTCACCACCTCAGCAGAAGCTTTCCCTTTTTTTTGTTTTAAGTTTTAAAAAAAAAACCGAACCCCAGCGATTTTCAAGATTTAAAATTCTTTTGGCAACATGTGCTCGTTTTTTTGCTTTTGTTCCAAAGTGGATTATAATTATTAGCACAGTACAGAATGGTACAAATGAAAATGTAATCCATGCAAATCCAGCGCTTTCAAGGCTGTCTCTACAGGGAATGGAAGAAATTTGCTCTGCTTCTACACCACATCTTCCCCAACATTGTTTTCTGGAGGAATTTCTGAGAGTGCACGAGAGGCCGCTCAACCACACACATGGCTTAGTCGATGTTGACAGACAGAAGGCAACCGCAGAAATGGGGTTCGGTAGATTTTAGAGGTGTGAATTATGTAATCATTGCAAACTGATCTGCGTGAGAGAGAGAGAGAGAGAGAGAGAGAGAGAGAGAGAGAGAGAGAGAGAGAGAGAGAGAGAGAGAGAGAGAGAGAGAGAGAGAGAGAGAGAGAGAGAGAGAGAGAGAGCTCAGTATTCGGCTGTGGCTTGTGCAAAGATAGCTGCCAGGCTTTGGCACTGTGGATTTTCAGGCTAAGAGATGAAATGCTGAAAGACCCCTGGGGGTGCAGGGCGCAAAGGGAGATCGGGTTCACCGGCGTTTTCCCTGCCTTTCCACTGTGGCCGATGTTAACTGAGAGAGATTGAGAAAAGTTAGGGGTGTGTGTGGTTCCTTTCCCCCTCTGTGCCCTGGCAGAGTTGACGGACAACAGACAGCACATCCATTGTTTGCCTAGGTAGTAGTAGTTTCTCCTCCACTCTGCTGCAGATGCTTGGAAAACTGGGATCCGACCACGGCTGTTTGGGAATGGACAGGAAACCCCACTTACTCCCCCCCTCTCTGTTGCGTCATTCAGCCCTGGAATGATCGTATTATGCTGCAATGTGCACATTTCAAATTACCTTGAGTGCTAGCCCACCTACTTTGCAAGCTTTTATTATTTTTTCTGTGGCAGTCTCTAGCCTTTAATGTACTTCCCCTACATGCGAAAAACTGGGAGTAGATAACCTTTAAATATGCTTTTTAAACCTTTAAAAAAAGACCACAAGCAAGTAAGTTGTTCATGCCAATGCAACAACAACAGTTTGCGACAGTGTGAGGTGTCCTTCTTACCGTGCAATGAGCTGTACTTTGTCTGAGCTGACTTGTTACTTCCTCTTAACTCCAATATACACTTTATTCAATCCACGCTCCGCCACCCAGACACACAGCTGGATGTCAGGCCTGGTCAATTGATGCCTGGAAGTGCTCAAGGCTCGAAGCAGAAAAAAAATAACAGGGAAAATATCTCGACACCTATGCCTCACATTGATGAAAACCTTCCTGCTCTCACCTTGGTGCTGCTTCAGATATCAGGATGTAGTTTGACATTTTCTTTATGTATCTGCACTGGCAACGAAAAAAAACGAAAAATGTCCTTCCTTCCAACCCACAGCCCTAAAACTGGAAGGATACAAAAATATACGTGTAGTTCAACATAGTGCTTTTAAAGTGAAACGCAGTCCGTTAAACTGCAACCCTGTTCATTATGGTGCAGTTGTCAGTTCAATGCTGGCACAGGGGCACAGTTTGCTATTGATCCTGATTGCTTGCAGCTAGAAGCTATTCAACATTCTGCTGGTTTTTAGCAGAAATGCATGTATAGTTTTTTTTCTGAAGGCAGATAGGAAAAACAGATAGTGAGATGGTGGTGTGGATCAATAGTTGCTGATGAGTGCGTCTCTCAGACTGTATGTAAAGATGGATGACATGTCTCCACTTCCTCCAATTATCCAGAAAACGAGCCCAAATATCCTGTATATGAACACGGCCATCTTGCGCATTTGGAGTCTGGAGTGCTGTAGCGATGAGTGGATGGGTCCGCGATATAAAGGTCCCGCTGATACACACGCTTGACCAATTGCGAGTCAGTCTCAGGGATCATGTGACATATTAACCCTGTTTTTTATGGCAACGAATAACTAAACTATCTAAAGGCACCGTGAAAATGAGCACTATGACAAACTACAAGAACTACCTAAAATGACAGAAACCAGTCCTCGGGTGAACTTGCACTTGAAGGGTGTTCTGTTGTTCCACAGTGTGGTGGAAATCGAATCGATATCAGAACGCCTCACTTCACTCTTCAATCAAATGTCTGGGCACACACCTGTCTGGGTTGCATGCGCTAACCGAGGTGGTGAAGTCTACTCCGTGTGCAGCCGCCTATAATCCGGTTTACGCTGTTCCCCTCTAAACTGCATGATTCTCTGCAGGTCACACCGCGACAGAACGTGCCACCCACCACAACAAGCAAATTCACAACCTGTGGGAAACACTGAATGGGTTTCCTCAGCACATGAAAGAGGAGAAGAGATGAAATAGTACGATAGGGTCAAAGTCACGGTGACCGTACAAATCATCGTTTTTGGTCTTGTTGGTCACGCAGCATCTCAGGAACACCTTGAGTGATCTTTTTCAAGTCTGGCACATGTTTTCACCTCAGGTCACGGCCGTCCCACAGAACGTGTCTGAGTCTCCAAAGAAAATGATGTAGATTCCAAGTGCACTGGTAGTGTGTGTGTGTGTGTGTGTGTGTGTGTGTGTGTGTGTGTGTGTGTGTGTGTGTGTGTGTGTGTGTGTGTGTGTGTGTGTGTGTGTGTGTGTGTGTGTGTGTGTGTGTGTGTGTGTGTGTGTGTGTGTGTGTGTGTGTGTGTGTGTGTATTGTCATGGTCAGATCAGTCAAAGCTTTGGGCACAGGACTCAAAATGTGTTTGCTACCCAGTTTGCACTTTAGAGGACATGGGCCCTTCGTTGGTGGAGCTGATGGCCTCAGGGCGACTAATGTTATGTTGGTGCTAAGCGTAAATAATGTCCATGCAGGCAGGGGGGAGGTGGGGATTAGGATGGAGGAGAACCACAGAGCAGGAATGAGAATGTTATATAAGCTGAAAACAACTCACATCTCAGCGGCCACACATGTCTTCAAACGCCGCCTGTCACTGTGCGATTAATGCAACAAAAGAAGGGGGGGGAGAGAAAAGCTAGAGTGATTGATTGTATTGCACAATATGACATGATTTGCTTCATAATGAATGGGTTGTCGTGTTGTTGTTGTGGTGCTGGGCCAGTTTATACATTAGTTAATTAGCAGCAACAGATGTCAGTGCAGTGTGCTGGAGGTTTAGGTCGTGCACTTTTCAAGGGATTTGTTTTTGGTTTAGTCCCAGGGAACACATTCATGTGCTATTTTTCTGTGAGTTGCTGCACTTAAATTGAATGGAGCAATTTCACAACGTCCCTCGCTCACATTTCTTGTCTGTCCTTGTTTGTTTTATTGCAAATAAAACATTTCCCATTATTTATGTTTGATTTAGATACAGATAAGCTGCTTCTCCTGAAAAGATCCATTATGGAACAAAAATACGCGAATGTCAGTTGAGCAGTACATTTTCTGGGGTTATTCCCCAATCAAGACAAATCACAAATGTCATCACACGTCCACTTGAGACAGAAAAACTGGTAAAAACTCAAAGAATACAAATGTCTCAGGACTGAAGAAAATGTCAACAAGATTTGAGGGCTTGTAATGATCAGGGCAGACCCCGGTGTGGATGTGCTGTAAACATGAAGATTTTGCTGTTGTGAACACGTCTGACCTGGAAAACCTCTGTAGATATATTGTGATGAATAAAATGTCAAAAAAGGCCAAGGGGATGCAAACACACATTGCAGCAAGCAGTTAGAAACTGTTTTAACGAGTCACAGTGCAAGAGAAGCAGCACATATGCCTGCCCAGTTTCTCATACTGTGCACAGTGTAAACACTTTAAAAAGTGACCATGCTGCCGGCAGCTGTTGCTTTATGGGGGAAAATGTGTTGGGCTCAATTCAAACACCAACAGAGCTTTGTTTACCTGTTTTTCTTAGATTAAAAGCGGTAAGACGGAGAAGGAGTGTAAGCAGCTGCTGCTGAGGAGCCTGCAGTGCCTGGAACGCTACATTTACCTCATCCTCTTCAACACATACCTGCATCTAGAGAAGAAAGACTCTTGGCAGCGCTCCTTCACTCTCTGGATGGAACAGGTAAAGGATCGTACTGCTCCACTTCTACTGGTTTCTACTTGTTTTCTATAAACCACTCTCTGTGATGAATTGTTTCACAATTACAATTCCATCAGATGTAAGTCTAGATAGAGATGATGCTGTTGATAATTACTCCTTGAAATGTCTTTGGAACCAGAATGGCACTCAGTGAAGCGCGTACAGTAAGGCCCAACAGTCTCCTTGACGTCAATCAAGCTGCACTGAAAAGCCTGAAAAAAAACACCTCATTAAAGGAATGTTTTGTAGAAAAACCTCCACGTCGGGGCTGACAACATAACCTCTTTGTTTGAAGCACAAATATAAGAACAGCCCTGACAGTATTGATGGGTCCATAGTTAATGGAAAACAGAAACAGGGAATGACTGACAGTGTTCACACTCAGTTTGTTCACATTGTGAACTGGTTACTATCGTTTTATTTAGATTTTCCCTCCAGGAATTTACAAGCTGGTTCTATTGTAGCCGGGTTCTTCACAATGTCTCGTCTCTGTGTTTCCGTGGGTACATTAATCGTTCGGCCACCTGTGCCCCTACAGTAAAGTGGAGAATTTATGTGCATTCCAAACAAATGAGTAGTCTGTAAGTGGTACCCAACACAAACACACACACACACACACACAGACACTGCAATTAAAATGCACTGTATGTTGCAATATGCTAAACGCGCGTCGGGGTAAATAAGCAGTTTGGCAGGAGGAGGACCTGTTGAAGCCGCAGCCCACACACAATGTACATTGTGTTTTTCTTCCTCATTCATATACATTTGGTTTTAATTAAAAGATGTGAGGCTCAGCACAGCCTCTCACATGTGTTGACTTCAGGCTGAATAATTACATTTCTGTTGGTTGTCTAAACGTTTAAGAGCGGATGAAAGCAAACAAGCAAGTTACATTTTGGACTTCAGTCGGGCAATTTCACCGCCATTTTCTATACTTATTCGCGAGCAGACGGCGTGAAGAAGCCGGAATGTTTGGAAATCACAAAATGAACATCTCTCGCATTTTTTGTCTTTATTGAGGTGGAATGAACTCAGAGGAAAACACAACGTGGAATTTCAAGATAGACTGGAACAATGGCTGTGAAAACAATTGTCACAGAAATATGTGCGGTCAATCGGTGCATTTTCTTCCTGTTATGAATAGCAAATATATGTGGTGCATCAGAGTGACTCTAATGGCACAGTTATGCCATGAGAAAATGCAGGCGTGCACACCGAGGCCAAGAACGCTGTGCCGTGAAGCAGGGAACAGAAAACACATAATATCATACGTATACATCAACATAATATCAACGTTATCTCCTGGCCAGTGTCCCTGTGCTGCGTGAGTTGAATTCTATCAGAACGACAGGTAGATGGGAGCTAATTTTTGAGTTTGAATTAATTGGTAAGTGGAGAAATAAGAAACGAAAGCCTATCTTTGCTCTCAAAAAGAAGAAAAACAAGGCCTATGTGAACAGGAGCGAACCACTGCACAGAGTTTAGTTTGACTTTTTGCTCTGTTAGACTTGTAGCACATTATATAAAGAGTGACTTTCTCCACTCACTGTAAGGAAGTTTAATTAACAACCGACTAGGCTGGTGCCAGAGGTTGACGTCTGGCCACATACAGTAGCTGATGACGTCGGATATTCAAATGCGCCGGATACTGGCTGGAGGTGCCCCGGTAACTGCTGTGAAGAACCTATCACATGAATATCCTGCCTGTGTTACATGGTTAACATATGATGGAGCTGCTGGATGAATTCAATCCAATTTCCCTTAATTACCGGAGACCTGACATGGAGCTCACAGCGAGCAAACTGCACCTACAGCTGGAGTAAGCTGTTACATTGTCAGTGAAAGCGAGTGGATGTCTGAACTTGCAGCCCTTACGTAATCTATAATTTCTTACTTTACACCCGCTCTCTGCTGTGTATATTTCCAGTGTATAGGGTACACAGTGAGAAATAGTGTGAGTCTGGGGCTGGTGGCTGTGAGGTGACGCGTGAGAAATCTCCCTGGCCATTTGTTCAAACCCCAGGATTTTGTGATTACATAGCATGACCATTAAGGCGGACACATGCTGTGAATGTATACAGTGTATATACTGTATAAATACCGTTAATGGCTTTGCATCACCGAAGTGCACACCGCTCAAATGTCAGCGTCACGTCCTGCAGCAGCAGCAGTGGTTTGTTTGTAGTGAGCAGCGCAGCCAAGACACTGATTGATTGACAGGCCATCTCTTTGAAATGCAGTGCAAAGTAGCAATAGCACAGATAAGTGTTGAGCACGGAAAAGATAAATATACCGTACTGCTCCACCCGGACAATTCTCTGCTCAACTGACCAAAAGAGGGAAAATAAAGTGAAAAGGCTGCATGGATCCAAGTTTGAATTATTTATCCCTTTGGCCAGACCATTAAAATACATTTTGTTACTCACCACACAATGACCGTCAGTTATGCTGTGCCTGTAAAAAGGTAGAACTCGATTTTCGACGGTTGCTGTCGAAAACCTTTCTCATTGACATTAGGATTAGGTGTCATCCTGAAGAGATCTTTATTCTGATGGATTTTTTGATGCCACGAGCGATTCTGAAGGAGAAGAGAGAGCAGAGATGTTGACCCCAGCTGTGATCTCCAACGTGTTGGCTTTGTTTATTTCATGCACCTTTTGCTTCACTCTGCTGCGGGTGCGTGGATCCTGTGTTGTGTTATTATTATTATATTATAACAATAATAATAATAATGCTAACTTTTTTAGATAGCACCTTTTAAAAACTGAACAAATAAATACTAATAAAAAGAATACAGTCAATAAAACAAAAGGCTGTTGATCTGTTAATCTTCATGTGAGAACACTCCCACCAAACCAATTTTCTGCTTAAAGAACATTATACAACATATATATATATATATAAATTGTAGCCTTGTGATATACAGACTGTGATACATTTGACCCCCCCACTGCCATCAGTATTACGATGTGTTTACTGGCCCAGTTGCACCCGGATCTGGCAGCAGCCCAACCAATCTGACCCAACCAACCCAGAGGCACAATCATTAAGCCTATCACCAGTGACCGTGGCTGGATCATCAATGACAAGCTGCAACGCCAAAGGCAGCGGTCGAGGGTCACCATCACTGCTTGTGCATTTGAAGCCGCGGTTACACAACCAGCCACATCTGACAAGTACAGTCTGCCCTGCATCCTGCACGGGCTGATGCATGTGTGTGTCTGTGTGTGTGTGTGTGCATGGACTAATTTGATCTCGACAGCGTTTCCAGTCATGCACAGCGGGAGCCAGCTGATGCCGTGCTTCCGATCTATTTCTCTTTTTTTGCTCCTGTTCATCCCAATTGTTTAAACCGCGGATTCATGTGTTTTTGCGTTGTTTTGCTGCAGAATCAAAGTTGCTAATTGCCACAGAATGTATATTTTCAAGTAAATAGTGCCTCTGACCGCATTGTGCGCACGCTGGACAAATATTGTCCCCGGCGTCATTAGGGCACGTTGCCTCGGGGCCATGTAGTGAGATCAGAGCAGAGACATCAGAGGAGTTATTGGAATTGAAATCCATGTTTGCTAATCCAAAACGTGGCCTTTCACACAATGGCAGGACTTGTGTACAGCGCATACCACAGATGCCTGCAGGAGAGGCACCCTATCAGTCACTCCAGCTGTTTTGATATGTGGCACAGAGGCCTCCCTGTCCCCCTGCACCGGCCAAGTATGTGCAGCCTTTGAGATAGCAGATTGTGGGGACAACCAGCGCCTCCTCGCTACTCCGCCGCTGCCCCCGCTCCGGCCGGCTAATGAGTTTTGCCGCTTGCGATTCCTTGGATGCAGCATGAAATACAAATCCCTGCGTATGCTTGTCGCTGGGCACCAACAAGTTGAAGGCTTTTTTTTTTTATTTCACTTTGAATTCAGAGATGTGCCCTGAAAGATCCGATTTGTTTCGACTCTTTTCTGTGTTTTTAACAGTGTATCTTCATATCTAGCATTAAAACGGACCAGAGTCATAGATATATAAAAATAACTAAAACCAAGAATTACACTTGGAAATCTGAAATTAAGAAAGTATGGAGATGAGGATTGTTGACATGACAGCCGTTGTCAGGGTAACGCAACATATTGGCAACGTTGGTCTGCAGTCAGAAAAAGAGGAGGTGATGGGAAAACGTGTTGCAGTAAAAAAAAACTAAAAGAAATGGAGGCAAATCATGAGGAAACTATATTTGGAATATTCTAAACATACAGGCCGATTAATGAGAAGGTGTGAGAGGTCAGTCTGGAAGTTTTGCCATTATTCTTCGTCACGGATATGGAAAAGAAAGATTGATTTTGGTGTCTGTGACTGTTTCAGACTTGTATTTAGACAGCTGGGCTGTGGAGGAGATGAGTCAGGTTAAGTCTCCTGGTGACCAGCGCAAATCCAGAGTTTCTCCAGGGATTAACGTCCACTGACTAATGGTTTCGCTGCTCCCACTCACTCGTTCCCTTGGTAGCTTTCCAGGAAAACATCAAACATCAAACATCAAACATGCATGAACTGAACGGTACATAAGTGCTTTTTTCTAATTTATTTGTTTAAACCCGATGTAAAGACATGAGAATCCATTTGTTGAGAATGAGACACCACACGGGTCTGAGCAAAGGTCTCCAAAGCTGTTTTCAGACAGGAGCTCTGGACAATGTGCTGAAAATTGTGCTCGGACATTTTGCAGAATACTGTCGGGGTCAGACATGTTCACAACAACAAGGCATTGTCCCGAATGTTCAGGTGAGAGTTGGCTCCTTTAGCTGCTGGACGTAGGATGTGAAATGTGAATTCCTCCGAGGAAAACATCTATTTGTTCGTCGACACCAGTGTCGGCCACTTTCGTCAAAAGCTCTCGTCATTTTAAGTTAACATCTTCCTCTGTGTCTTGTACATGGATGAGATATTTTGCGAGGGGGACTGGAAAGCAAATTCTGCAAGATTTCTGCAGCAACCGACATTTTCGTTTTCACACACAGCTCCTTTCGGTGAAAATGTGTGGAGTTCAGTGCATGTCTGATAAAAGCTAAATGATATCTATTGCAACTTTTGATTTTGCATGGTCAGCGAGTAGGTGATCTAGAGGCCACTCTGTGGTGCCTTCTATTTATTCCTGCACAAAGCTGGCCAGCTAAGCTATAATCACTGCAGTGGAAGGGGTATCTTGATACTATTATTTTTGTTCATTGTTCCAGCATGTCTTCCCCTGCATTCAACCTGAGGGTGCGTTTATAGCGGCACTTCATACAGGATGACCTCACAGCCTCAGGAGTACAACCACAGTCATACTCTTCATTCTTCATCTAGTTTGAAAGTATGCCTCCATCAAGTTATTCACCCCGATGTTTAAACATTTTCAGACTCTTTGACTGCCCAAGGAGAGGAGGGAAAAGAGAGGAGAAGTTGGCAAAGCTTTTTCAGCCACGTTACCTCAACTGAGTCATTCTCTGATTCCCTTCAAGGGGTCAAACTTGCCAACAGCTGATGGCGCAGCATCGTTCCGCACTGATTCCAAGCAGCGAGACTGAACTTTCCTGCATGCTGCGCCTCGAGGATGAGCTGGAATCCTTTAAATGGCCTGTGATGTGAAAACCAACACATGGATCAATAGAAATGAATAAACATGACTTTCTTAGCGTCCCGTCTCCCGTTTAATGGAACGTAGAGGCTGAGCATCGCGATCCGGACTCGTTTCCTTGGCACCTTTTAATTGGTGTATGCGAGCTTTTAAAGATTCTGTGGGGCTTGTATGTATTTGTTTGTATTGTTTGGCTTTATGGCCAGATGTTCCTGGTTGTCCCTGGTGCTTCCCATCAGCCGCTCCGGAGCAGACCATGAGTCAGCGTGACCTGGTGTTAACTAGAACGCTGAACTATCTCTCCCGAGAGGCAGCTAATCATGTAGCTCTCTGTTCTCATTCATTCAGTAATGACTCAGACACAGAAACGGAATAACATGCACTGTGTCCATGGTGCTGTGTCAATGCCCCTTTACAGCACTTCAATACAATACTGATGGTTGGTTTTTAGGTTTTAGGTTAATTTGTGCCTCCTGTGATTGTTCATCACACACAAAGAGGCTCATACATTAAGCCAATTTACAATTGCATCATATTTCTATGTTGCACTGTTATCCAAAGCATTTTTCTCCTCTCATGCACCCATTCGCTCACAGACCAGTGTCATGCTCGAGAACACTTGTGCACAGGAAGAGCCAGAGATCAAACCCTCAACCCTCTGATCAGCTGCCCCTTCAGTTCTTCATGTTTTGGCACAGGCTCCGTTAACTGTACTTATTATTTACACCTACAAAATAATACGCTCTACAATATGAAACTCCTGTGGGATGATGCGCTTGATTCCTTTCATACTTTCAGCAGCACATGGTGAGAAATTCTTGCGGCCGCTGTGCAATTTGGAACATTTTTCCTTTTTCCTCCACCAAACTTTCTGCTGTAGTAAGTAAGTGGTGGATTAAGATTTTACACACAAAACACACACGGCTTAATAAAAAAACATCTGCCTGAGTAAAACCTGTTGCTACATAAGAAACATCGCCAATATATCACGGGAAAGTGGGATTTCACAGTGTAGGTGCTCACTGACATATTGTTTGAATTGCAATTTTGAGACAAACAGGACCAATCATTTTAATTCACACCAAATGAAATGATTGGCTGACGTATGTATTGGATGCATATTTTAAGTGTACCCTGCTCTCAGTAGTTTTTCCAGGATTACCAACCCTAGCTTTAATCGAGTAATCGATCGAGTCTTTTACAAAGGACAAATTCTAATATTTGGTTGTTCGAGGTTCTCAAATGTGATGATTTAACAATTTTCTGTTCTGGTAAATGGAATGTTTTGGGATTATGGATTTGGTCAAACAACACAATCAATTCCACATCTCCTTCTACACTGTGTCACTTGTAATAAGCATGTTGCTCTATTCTCTGACATTTTATTGATAAAACAATTTGTTTATTAATTGAAAAAAAGTTAAAAAAGCTTCTTTTCCTTTTGAGTAAAACTATATTTTACACAGTTAAAGTTTTGCTCCTAGTCTAGAACTTAGATGAGACACATTTTTAAGAAGAAGAATTAAATCCAAGCAGCAAAACCTGAAATATTCATAGATCCTACAATTCCCACAATGCAACTTAAGACCCTCCTTTCTCAACTTACACTCTCTGCCACTTTAAGTTAACTTGTTATTCCAGGGTTTTTCTTTATAATATGATATTTTTACACTGTGGTGTCGGTATTTTTATACAAGTGGAATATTTGAATACCTCTTCCACCACTTCCTGTTGTGTCCAAACCCTCAGCAGATTCTTATTGTTCCAGTGCGACAGCTGCATGTGTAAGAAAACCATCAGATAACATGTTTCAACTCTGAAAAAGTGGCACTCGAAGCATTCGTGTGGTCATGATGGATCAATTAAAAAAGAAAACTTGGCCGGCTGTGTCGCATTTTCATTAACATCTCGTGTATTTCCCGCGGTAGGTGGCTGCCAGGGCCGGAGTTTATGACATCCTCAACCAGCTGGCCTTCTCCGAGTTTGAGAACCCGAGGGACTCGCAGCTGGCCCGGCTGCGCTGCCGCTGGCAACGGCAAAACATTCACTCACTTCCTTTCCGAGGGGAGTTCATCTGAGAGAGGATCACTGCGAAAGGCACCAGAGCAGCACTGTGCTTTTCAGAATAAAAGACATTTTTACAGTAACATTGTCCCAACTTCTATATTTACCCCTGTGTTAATGCATATCTTCATTTCATCTATGGTTTGTTTTACTGTTCTTCTCTTGTTAAGTGTTTTTAGACTGTTACTTTTAGTTGTCGATATTTGTGCCTTTTTCCAATGCTAGATCATAGACTTGACTAATATTTATGTCGCTTTTTTCAAATCGACTTTAAAATGAGTTCGTTTTTTTCTGAACTTCTGTTTTACCGAGACAAAAGTTTGTGGAGGAGAGGAGCAAGTTCCGTATGTCGCAACTGCTTTTTGTGATCTGATATTTTCCCTGAACCCTGTTCCTTTCTTTGTCCGACCTGATTTCAAATATGTTTTCAAGACAACCACTCTGTGTACATACGAACAGTTGTTTTTCGTGTCCTTGAGTTTGTTTTGTCACAGTGAGACAACAGTAAGGAGTCCGTCTGTTGTGCCTGTTTCTTTGAATTCTCATGTGTCAGGTACTAACAATGCAGCATGTCAGGAACGTTGTTATGTAAGTTTGATTCTTCTTTAAAGCTGTAAATGTGTTTTTGTATTCACAGTGTTACCTGAACAGAATAATACATCATTTTCTGAGATTCCTTTCAAGTCATATTCTTCCTACATTAAATCCTACATTACCCACGATGCCACCTGACCGCTCACAGTTCTGTGAGACATTCAGGTGTTCGCTAGTTCTCCCAAAAACCTGTACACAGACTTGATGTGTAAAAAAACTAGCCGAGTTCCCTTTTAATCAGCTCGGCTCTCGCAGACTCTACTTCTGTAAATGGCTTCATTTTCTGGGACATCACCGATTCGTCAGCTTGAATCAAATTATACGTCTGACTGTCAAAATGAATAGTTGCAAAAGGCCAAGCCTGCAAATACCTGACTTAAAGAAAACAGTTGGTGTTGATTGATGATTACATGATAAAGCTACCTTTTATAAAAAGGGTATATGAAGCATGATTAACTGTACAGGACAATAAGTTATATTGTCATTGTATTGTAAGATAAACAAGGCAGCAGGTTGCTTTTATTCAACACATGCCAGTTGTTTAGCATGTCTACATTTTCAAGATTTCTTTTTTTTTTTCCTGGGCAGCATTTTTTTTTACATGTCCTAACTTTTCTATTAGTTTTTTTTATTATTCTTTATTCCACTAGTAACTTGTAGCTTCACGTCTGCTGTAAAAACAGAATGAATCCTGCCTTAAAACCAGAAACCATTCAGATTTCTTCATTTCATCACATCATTTCCACTGTACATAACTGATCCCGACTAATTGAGCAAAACGATTCTGATGATTTTTAATGAAATGGAAGTTGAATATGTTTTATAGACTCATGTGCAGGTTGTATTAACACCTTAATGTCTTAGCTATGCTCTTAATTTAACTTTTTTTTTATTTTTCTAACAGGGGAACTCTTCATGTGTAATCTTTTATTCCCTGTATCTGCCATTTTTTTTCTGATTTTGGGGGCAGGGGGGTTAAAATAAAATAATTTGAATAGTTTTAACAGCCCGTGTCTGCTTTTGGTATCACTTCACTTTATAAGGAGGAAAATAAAACTGATCCATCTGTGTCAAGGATTTGGATTTTAAAGTGTGGGCGGGTTGACTGTGGATATTTTGCACACAGGCCTCCCCTGTGCACTGTTTCATTGAAGTTTCCGAGTCAGCGACGGAGCCAGAATAATTGTCTCTTCCCTCCTCCGCTTCCTTTCTTTTTCCTCCTTATCTCCACATCTTCTTTTTTTTTGCTCCACTGCTGAGGAGCGCTCGCATATCTGGACGCTCTCGCTGTCTCGGAGAGCGGAGGAGTTTATGAACATCAGGCAGCTTACACTTGCACCCAAAACAGATAATTCATTGTTGGGCCGAGATCTTCACGTGTTCCGTGCAGAGTAATAAAGAGCTTAGGCAGATCAAACGACTAATCTGAGTTGCCTTTTGATGTGGACAGGTAACGTCTTAATTAAAAAGAGAAAGAAGGTCACTCTTGTCAAGAATGGCGGCCTGTGTGGGGATTAAAACCCACCGACCGGGGGACATCAGTGAAGCTCACTTGGCTTCGGCGGCCCCGCTTTGAAAGGCTGATATCCCAGATCACTTCCCGTCTTGTAAGTGCATAGCAGGCTTATCTCGAGGAGCGCGGAAGTTGTTAGGATTTTATCACACCACGGCCTATCCTGGATTATTGTAAATGGAAACCAAGTGGTCTGGATTGAAACGGACCTTTTTTTATAGTTAGTTGCACTTGTTTCCTTTCACCATCGTCTCAGTTTATGAGCGGCTTTATCCCTCGTTTTTTACGGGGCTGACGGTGCCTGTGAGATATATTAGGTCAAGTCACGTGTATGTGTGTTTGTGAATTTCTCCCAACTCTACCGACGTAGACAAATCGGTTAAAACAACATGCGGATATGGAGACGGGCTATTCAGTTGCAGCATGTGGCCAACTTGACTCCGGGTCAAGATAAGCCCAGGACATGAGGACCATGCTTGGATGATATAGCGGCCCCTCGCCTTTGAAATCCCTTCCAAACTCGCAGAGATACTCCCCAATGTGAAACTCAAGCTAGCGGTTCTGAAGGATCCCGAGATTACGGCGGACAAAGAGCGGCATTGAGAGGCGAGCGCCGAGAGGGGATGTAATGAACTTCATGTGAAAAGCTTCCCTCTGCAGATGAGAGAGAGAGAGAGAGAGAGAGCTGCTCTGGAGAGACGGCACGGTGCCGGTAGTCGAGGGGGTTTGCATGGGTGCACCAGCGTCCTCTCTGTGATTGTCCCTGTGTGGATAAAGGCAGCATTACAGACACCTCCGAGACTTAAGTGTGCTCTCAGCCCTCTTGGGGATTTGATCAATAATAACAAGATGGTGAAAGGGATTTGGAGGAATCTTCGTGAATCTGTGTTGGAAAATATGCGTGGACCTTTCATTTACCAGGGGAAGTAATGCACAATCTCTAATAGGCCAAGTATTACACACTCCACTGAGCAAGGTAATGAAAAGTCTCTGCAGGCAGGATAAAAAAGAAACTGATGGAACTAATAGAGAACTTTTAACTGCTCCCCCACCCCCCCAAAAAGTTGATCATTTGGAAAACGTCCCATCAATTTAAGTGTTTTTATTCAGAGGCTTTGGTTCCAGAGCGACTGAATTTAAACAAGATTAAGTCCTGAAGTGGATGATTAATAAAATACGACATGCTTCATTCAACAGGACATTATGATTAGAGACCTTAACTCCGCGTGTGAATGGGTTTTTTGCAAAATACACATTGTGACAGTTGATTTACAGACGGAGACCAGGATGTTTTGGATGGATCGACCGTGCTCGATATCCACATTCTGATCCGCAGTTCTTTGTTTTGCAGGTATTCGCTCATAAACTGAGGTATTAACAACAAAATAACAGTATTTACAACATTGATTAGCGGAGAAGTGGGTCAATGTTGAAAGTATTTATACATAAGACACCACAATCAGGATCCACCACCACTATCCACGATGAGCTGCCAACATGATCACCATCCATGATCCGCCACCACGATCTCTGATTCGTGATCCACCATCATGAGCCGTGGTCCATGATCCGAATCTACGATCCACCATGATGTGGTCCACTGGTCCTGGATCTACAAACGATAAAACACACGGACTCCGGGGGAAGAAGTCAGTCAGTAAAATGTCCGGTGTCTTACAGTATATTGTTTGGTTCTCACAGATATGTTCTTTGGGGAATGAAAGAAAAGGAAACAGGAGTAAAATAACAGCTTCTTGTGCAAAGGCCGGTGCAAAACTAGCCAAAAACTACAACAATTACAGCAACTACATGACACACATTTGATTTGACCTTTTGGAAAATACATGTCTTTGCTTTCTTGCTGTGAGCTTGATGAGAAAATTGAAGCAACTATGATTCCTGTTGAGTTGATGTGAAGCTACAGCCAGGAGGTGTTAGCTTAGTTTAGCATAAAGGCCGGAAGCAGGGGGGTGGTGCAAAGTGTAAGACCAACAATTTGAAGGATGAATATGTGCAGTGCTTTTCTAATAAGCCTCACGGTGATGACAGGACTGACTCTCAGCAAGAAAGCAGAAAAATCACCTTAAACAAAAAAACTGAACTGATCCATTAACTCTCCATCTCAATTTAATAAACATTTAATGAAAAAGCTCTGAGTCATTCTCTGAGATAACAAGGTTTTACCTTGAATACCACAGATATAAAGTGACACGTACACACACAGCTGCAGAAAACAAGACTTCCAAGCACACTTATTACTGTGTAACTACATTTTCTTAAGGGAGGTCAAGTTAGACTCATCATGTCTGACTGGGGTCATAACTCAGGACTCATTCTGAAAGCCTTCCCTGCATTTACACAGCGCAGAGCACCATAATAACAACTCCTTCAAGTCGCTGCTTTGTAACTTGGCAAACGCTGGAGCCGCTCTTCCCTCAAGCTGCCGGGCAGACTAGCAGCTGCTTTGCATCTCCCTGCATCTTGGAGATGAAAAGTCACATATTTTCCCAGCACGCTGGCATGGCTAGACCACATTACAGCACACACCGAGGCATCCGCAGGCCGGCACACTGTACTGTAATGTCTCCCCGCTGCTGGAGTCACAGTGGAAGGAGCTTTATTCTCTGCAGCTTCACCCCCTCACAGACTGGACTAACTACTGTTCGGCAGATTACAACGTGTCACTGTGATTCAACATGCAAAACTCCCCTTGTCTCTGTGAAGTACGAGACTGGAAAAGAACAGAGAGTTTAATATTTTCGTGTATTTATACGTCAATAAATCACATTTCTGACTTCCTGGTGGGAACATCTGCGGCTGGCTGCCGAGACACTCGGTAGCCGAGTCCGATCCGAGAGCGAGGGCACGTTCAAGTCTTTGCTCTTCAGGACAGAGTGTTCTAATGCGAGCGCTGTAGTAGAAAATTGTTCTGGTGTGTGGACTCAACCACAGACTGTGAGTGGAGCTATTCATTTCAGAGGGGGAAAAAACAAGGCTTCTAATTGATACTATATTGTGGAATTTCATCCTGGCCTTTTTCGACGCACATGAAAAAAAACTCCAAACAGTATGGATGGAAAAAGAGCATAAAACTTCTTACAAGGCAGTTAATGGTTTCCATCTCTTAATGCTGTGGTTAACTTTCCATCACTTATTAATGCACAACTCTGGATCACAATCCAGAGCTCTCGTTGGCGCCTCTGTGGGGGGGGACTGCGTAAAACCCACACCTGCTCCACATTGACCATCCTGGGAGCGTGGAGGTAATTAACCCCAGAGTGAGAGTGTAGGCCCTGCATGGAGGAGCGAGGGAGGGGAGGAGGGGCTCGTCCAGACAAAGTCGAGGAACTGTGGCAGGAAGAGAAGGTCCAGTCTAGACACCTTTTTTCTCTGAAAAGTACCTGAAAGTCAAAACTCATTCCAACCCAACCCCCACTCCTCTTCCTCCGAGAGAAAGGATTCCAGAGTTGTTGGTTCAGTTGCTGCGTGGTCATGTCTGACTAAGTCTGGACTCCAGCAGGGTGAGCTGGGGGCCAAAAAAAAAAAAAAAATCCCCGTCTCTAGAGCAGTCATCCAAAGTTTTAACAGGCTGTCAAGGCTCTGATGAAATCCACTGTACGAGGTTTTCACACCTTCTAAGTCTGTAATGACGGCATTGGGTTTGTTCCCTTTCTCCGAATGGAACATATGCTCACAGTGACATCTGCAGGATTAGGCCAGATTATGAAAAACGTGAGACACGGGTCGTTAAATGGGATAATGCAACGGGTGGTGTTGAGACCAGGATTCTATTCAAGCGACACGTGATCTGATTTAATCCCTGCAGCCAACGATGGTTTCAGTTTTTAAAGGCACATTTGCTCTTAACTTTAATTTTGCATTCACTTAATCTGGCTCTATATTTAAAAGGATAAACTCACTTTTTCAAGGAAGGAAAATACTTGTACACTGAAAAAGGATTTGGTCCCTGTCCTCCTGTCCGCCCTAAAAGGACAGAAAACAGAAATCATTGAATTGTTGTGACGTTGGAAAAACTGGGATGTTGTATCAGTGTTTTGGTCCAGAAACAAAAGAGATCATTGGAGTAGAATCAAAAATGACCTGTTGTGTTCAAGTGGATAACGATTGGGATCTGAAGTGCAGAGCTGATTCTACGCACCAAGAAATGTCGGTTTCATTTTGATTTTCATGTAACGTGCTTTAAGTCCTTGGATCAGTCTTGTGGCCTTTTGTACACTGTTCTTTTGAAATCTCAATAAAAAAGATAGAAAACACCATTTAAGTGAAGGAAAAACTGATTCAAAGATCACGTGGGTGTGAACATAGATTGGACTGATAGAAGTGTCTTTTGCCTTTGCTTTGATTGTGTGTTTCTTTTTATGCTCATATTTCAAAACACTTTAAAGCCCTCTGCTCTTGTGTATTTTGACAGTGTATTGTTTGCATTTCTGTGATCTACAGTCATCTGTGTGTCTGATGGCGGCCTCGCTGCAAACCCAAACTCTAAACTTGGCATAATAATAAAGTTATAAATACAAAGTCCCACTTTTCTTTAAGCTCGTACACTTTCAACTTCTCCCTCCTGTGATTTGATCAGTCAGGAACCATTCCTCTCCAACTCTTGCCTCCGTTCATTGACTCCCAGTGAAATTTGGGATTGATTTTAAGATTATTTTGAATATCTTTAAAAGCCCAGCATGGTCCCACCCCCCAGTTATATTACGGAATGCCATATGCTCCGAGCCGTAATCAATTTACTAGTAAATCAAGGTTGGTGACTGGGTGACCGGGCTTTTGCCATCAGGGCCCAGAGGCTCTGGAAACTTTGCCTGAGTGGATAAAACTAAACCTGTTTTCAAATTATTTTAAATTATGTTTAAAGGGACACAGAGTCTTTGCAGTCAGGACCCTGGAGCTCTGGATTTACCTGACAGAGGAAATGAGGCAGGCAGTCAGAGCCATCTTTTTAAAACCCACTTCACCCCCGAAAAAAACTTCCCTAATTTTATCCAAGTTGTTTGTCAACCTCAATTCTTTTTTCATACTGGTAGAAGAAACCCAGAACGTATTTCTACTAGACAGCCCTAAATTACGAGTGAAGTACCTCAAATTGTCCAACTGTCCTTTGATTTTGATTTGTTGTCTTGTTTACAGTCTTTTGTGCTGCATAAATAAAAGTTCATTATTGTTATGTGTCTTTATAATTGTATAGGAACGCCTTTTCATGCCTAATTTTTAAAGTGGTTTTAACCGATGTTGTTTATAACATTGTCTTCTATTTGTTCTGTGTTGTTTTATCCCCATGTGTAAACCACTTTGTAACCGTGTAAGGGAAATTCGAATGACTTTTATTATTCTATTATTGTTATTTCTGCCTATTTGAACCAGTATAAAAGTTCAAAACATGGCATCTGAAGGAAAAACTGATTATTAGACTGAACATTGGATGTGGACTTTTTTTGTTGTTGTTGCAGGAAATCATGACACAACCACTTTTCTTTGTTGAAAAAGAGAAACTCTTGGTTTTTAAGATGTGGTCGTCTCGATGGGAGAGGGAGCTCCCACTGTTGGCTGCCAGTGGCTTCAAGTTAAGCTGCAAGTTGTGTGAAGTCCCGCAGCCGAACCACTGGTGCGTAATGGCGCACGACTGGACGGCAGATGTTTCACCAGCGGGACACTCTGTCTCTGCTCCCTTTATCTGAAGCCCTCTGACTTTTCCCCTCCTCTGCGTGGACGTGCGTTAACTTGCTCTCAAAGAAGTGGACGGAAAAGTAGAGGAAGGAGCAGGAGGAGGAGGAGGAGAAGAAGAAGAAGAGGAAGAAAACTGGGCTCCCTCTCCAAACCGTCCCGGCTTTTGTACCGGGGGAGTTGTCGTCATCAGCGCTCAGATATCTCCCCCCCCCCCCCACTCTCTGCTCCCTAAATGGATGGGGCAGTCTTGGTCTATGTAGTTCAGCAGCACAGGCCATGAAGGTTGGAAGCAACTTGTGAATAGATCCGTCAGTTTGGCGACTGGAGGGAAACGCACAGAAATGCGCGTCGCTGCAGTTGAACTCTGAGGACTTTTCTATCCTGCACTTTCTGCTCAGTGTGTGTGTGTGTGTGTGTTTCTTTTTTTCTCCTCCTCTGCTCAAAGTTTACAACAGACAGGAAAAGTCAGCGCTGAAGTGGCAGCTCTCACTCTGCAGCCCTCGCTATGGACTGGATGTATTTATTCATGTGCTTTTCACTCACTCAACTATTTTTGGAACATATTTTCGCTGCAGAAACTCATGGTAGGTTGTCTTGCTTGTTTTCTTTTCTTTTTTAAAGCTGTGCTCCTGCTGATACAATGTGAAGCCTGAATGTGGTTGAATAATGATTTTAGAAAAAAAGAAGATGACCTATTTCTTATTGATAGGTCAATATACAGAGTTTGACAGCCCTGTTGTTGTGGAGGAGCAATTTCAATTCAATGTGTTGGATAACTTTTTTTACTCACTAAAGTTTTATAAAGAGAGGATTCCTTTTTTATATATTTTACAAATCAAGTTCAGTTCTCTTCTTTAAGGCTTTAATTATTCATCTTACCTTACTTTATTGTTTTTTTGTTTCCTTTCCTTGCTTGCCATGGGTCTGTGAATGTGATTCTCACTTGACACTATCTGTCCCATCAGAACAACTCTCTGGGAAGTTAAGTGAATACGGTCTAATCGTGCCCTTCAGCACAGACTCCCACGGCCGGTACATTTCTCACGTGGTCTCTGCTGGAAGTGGAAGTAAAGGTGATGGTGGTTCCGCTGCTGCTGCTGCTGCTGCTGGTGCTGGTGCTGGTGCTGCTGCCGCCGGCGCCTCAGACCCCGGCAGCAAAAGGAGGGTGGCCCGTGGTGCCCCCGAGACGCCCCCGGTCACCTCCTCCTCCTCGACTCAGCACTTGTTTTTCAATGTCACTGTGTTTGGGAAAGAACTGCACCTCCGCCTGAGGGCCAACAGGAGGCTGGTGGCCCCGGGGGCTTTCGTGGAATGGCAGGAGGACTTTGAGGAAAAGGCCAATGAACGTATCCACGGGAACTGTGTTTTCACTGGGGATGTGAGTGATATGCCGGAGGCTTCGGTGGCTATCAGCAACTGTGACGGACTGGTAAGTCCCCAATGACCTCTTGACAACAATGGAGAGAGAGATGTGGCAGGAGGAAAGATGCTTTTTCTGTCTTTGGCACATTGGCAGACAGAATGTGGGGGTGTTGTGGATTGGCTTGCAGCATATCCATTTGCATTTAGAATTTCTGACCTAAGCTTCCACGTGTATTCCATCCAAAGACACACATGCAACCATCTCAACCATTCTCCATCTGTAATCCACTGTTTACACATCAAACAATCAACCCTGTGTAGTATTGAGTGATGGGTCAGCTTGTAGTCAGGTCCTTTAATCGGAGGCTGTTTTCAGGTCAGTTACCACGGATTCTAAATGTCACCAGTCTTCACAAAACGTTAAAACGTTAAACCTCTCTTGCAGCATGATTTCTGTGCTGTCCATCTTGTGTGCTTCACATCCTCCACACTCACACACATATTTTTGCCAATAAACAAAACACATTTGTTTACACACTAGCAGACACATCCGGGCGTCCGGCTCCTGATATTCGGATGTTTGTCAGGCAGCTAATGACTCCACGCAAGCATAGCAAAGTCTAACTGATGAAGATAGAAACAGTAGAGTCAGGAAGTTGGAGACAAGTCCATTATGGAATTCGGCGAAAAACAAATTGGAATCCATACCTCTTTCTTTAACAATCAATCATTGGCTGAGGACGGACGTGGGCTTCAGTTGAACTTTCACTTTATTACTTATTGCCCTCTTGTGGCAATGCAACAAGCTATAAACAGAATATTGATAGCACACATCTATGATGATCATGTGACATTTGGAGTTATGTTTCTGGCCACCTGTCAAATGTATTCACTTTATATTTAGATCCTGTTGTTGTTTTTTTGTCCTTAAACCCCGTGATAAATATCTGACTATTTGGCTAGTATAGCTGCACCACTGTGTTCACTAGCAGCTAGCCTGTAAGGTTTTCTCCCATTAGCTTCTCACAACATTGACGAGAACAAAAAACAAAACAAAACCAAAACGGAAGGAAGCTGAAATTCTCTGTTGAGCTGATCAGAGCTGCAAAGTTGGGTGATAATTTTCTATAGATTCATCACCTTGAGTGACCTCTTTCAGATTATACGCAGTCATTTCATCCATTGTTGATATTAAATTATTGGTTCGAGCATCTTTCAAGATTTCACATTATTTAGCTACAACTAGAGATGTTGCGATACCATTCTTCCCTCGGACTTTGCGTATCGGCCGATACTGAGTACTGATCCCATAGCAGTGCATTTGTGTGGCCTGGCTCAGATTAAAGCCTTTTCAAATGTTTTAGTTTGCTAATGTTGTAAGTGGCAACACTAGTTCCCCCCCTCGAACCTGAAGCCTTGCATACGGTACACGCTGCTGTTTTACTTGTGGGACTTTCCAGCGTGAAATATTGCCAGATTGCGGACAGTTTAGCTTGTTTTGGCTAATGCTACACTACTGGAAAACAATAGGCTAGGCTACATGGCAGTGGCAGTACATTTGAACTGCTGTTTTGGAGCGGCAAAGAAGAAGTGAAACTAATATACTCTTAAAGATGGACTCAAGTACTCGCCGTTGCCTGACCCGGCATTTTCAGCTGTATCTGAGGCATTTCCGATGCTGGTACCAGTATCTATATATATATAAATATATCTGTAGCCACAACGGATCAACTGTAAACTAACAGTGATGTTGTCATTTCACTTGGCTTTTGTGCGTTGCTCATCATCAGGTGAACATTTGACAAGAGACTGGGTCTTTCTTGGAGCTTACCAAATTCTAGTACTTCACCAACCTTGAATCTGATCTGAAATTGAATGTTGGGAACATATGAGCATATTAATGGACATTATCTGGATTAAAAAACATTTTCAATATCTCTATAATGCAATAAAAACAACAGGTTTCCTTTGGAATCAAATGAAACTGACTTGAATCCAACTTGACGTAGAGCACCACTCTCAGTAATCCTTCTAAAGCCCATCTTTCAAACCCACAGGCGTATTTGATTATAAAGAGACACATTGTGGGCAGACTATCACTTTAAAGTGTTATTACTGTTAGTTATGACTTGGTTTATCTGGGTAAAATCATTTCAAAGGGAATGGCCACAGAATTCCAGCAGAGCCATCCCGAGCATGTTCAAGCTCCTCCATCTACCATCGGTCTTTTCATCACTCTGCTCTAACGCAGCCATTCGGTGTCATCGCTGCCTCTAAGACTCCATCGCGGCGTGATGCAGCAGCAGAGCGGTTGGGAGACGAGTTGAGCCACTAATGGATGTTTGCAGTCGAGCAAATTAGGGTGAATTTTCAAACACACTTGTGACATGTGAATTGGCAGGTTGACGAAAGGGAGGCTGCGCTGTAACTTTTCAGGGGCGGCTCTCTGAAGTGCTCCGACAGAAATAATGACTGGAATGAAGAGCGGAGGCGACTCGCAGCTCCTGAAACCTTCAAATGAGACATAAAACACATCCAAACACAGAGAGCTATGAATCCTTCACATTCTTTTGAAAGAATCTTTACAAGCCCCTAATAGCATCTCTCTGCTTCTTGGTGTGTTTGTTAGTACAGTGAAGCTCTTTGTGTTGCATCAGCAATTTGAGAAATCCCAAAGAAACAATGGAGATGTATTGTTGTCATCGTCGCTGCAAGGTAACTGGAGGACGAGCGGGTTGTTCACTGATCAGTAAGTCGGTGGTTCGATCCCCATCGCCTCCGATCTGCATGTTAAAGCAGCTCAACAAATCTGAAACTCCACATCTCTACGATCAATCTGACATGATGTGAACTTTTCCGAGTGCGTTGCTGCTAAACACCAACACAGTAAAAATGTGGTTTCATCTTTATTGAAATGACAACAACATATAACAATTTTGACAAAAACATATTCCAGGTTTTTATAAACCAGTGAAAGAAGAGTGATTGCATGGTTCATGTTAGAGTCAGTGCCGGTTTATTATTCAGCCTGAATATTAATTTGAAGGCATTTCCATATTATTTAGAAAAGAAGTTGGACATTTAATTTTTCACTTTCTTAGTTTAAGTAGTTGCTCTTTACCCTTTAAGTGGAAAACTTTTCATTTTGGTTACTTATGGGTGTTGCCATATTTGGGGCCAGCTGTCATAGCAGTCTCAAAAAATAAAGTCGAAATATTTAGTAACCGATATAATAATGTTAAGTTCATGAGGTGAATCCAGTGTTTAATGAAAGAAAATGCTAAATTATAGTGTTATAGTGTCACTGCAGGCTGCACTAAAAGTAGATACAAATCTGTGAATGTTCGCTATAAAAATGCTTCCCTCTGCACAGGAGAGCCACGGAAACAACCCGTCATGTGGGGTTTGTCCACTGCTCTAATTTGTAGCTAAACAAAGGGTTAGGGTTACAGACAATATTGACTAAATGAGTGAGTGGATCAATGACCGATCACTTCATGTGGAACAACTACATGAATGTAAATCCCATGTAAAGCCCGAACAGACTCGTCCCTCACTGTTAATTTGACATATTGGACGTGTAGAACCAGAAGACTTAGATCCAGAGTTGGGTTCATTCTTCTTCCAAAGCATTTGACATGTGGTGCTCAGTGTGTTTTTTTCCTTTATGTTCGATACTTCAGGTTGGATGAAACGGTAATTTGTTCCTTCGTAGATACTAGTTTCAAGGATGAAATTGCTGACATTGGAGTCTGTGATCGACGCAGTGTTTGTTTCTGGAGAGGCGCCGGCCTCTCATTTGACCTTTTTCAAATTACATTTTCAGAGCTTTAAACATCACAAACAACACTGAATTCACCTCTGTTGAACTGCGGCGGTAGTTGCCGAGGCCTGAGACAAGGCTAAGCAACGCAGAACCACTCAGTGAGGGAATGATTAATATGTTTTTGTTTTGATTTGGGCAAACTCCGTCTTTAAAGGCCACAGACTCTTAGAAATCTCATCTATGCATTTCCTTGCATCAAAGCCAACATAAACACGGACCTGTCTGCGCCTGCAGGGCTGTGCGGGCAGCGTGTGAAGGCGCGTCAATGGCTCGCAGCAATATTATTTAGTCTGAAGTGCCGGTTTGATGTGGATGAACACGGAGGAGATAATGTCTGATGAAAGCGCTCCCTTTGAAGAGAATAGGAAAGTGAATCATGTGCGGAGGCTGACGTGTCCGGGCTGCATCTCTGCCATTAGTGTGTTCTGTGTATCTTTACAAACCACCAGCTTCCCCGTCTTCAAAGTTACGTTTGATAGAGTCGCTTATGGAGAACTGTTGTGTTGGAGCTTTGCAGCAGATCTACTGTAGATCACAGTTGCATAGGTCATTTTCATTCCTTGAAGAACACCACAGCCCATCAATATGGACTTTTTGGGGTCGATGCCAATACCAATACATCGGCCAATTAACATATTAAAATTTTTTTTTGCCAATGATTCCTAAGGTATAGGACTAATGTAGTCTTGATATTTTACACAGTTTAACTACAGACTTTACTATAAATAACTATAAACAAAAAGGAAATAAACAAATACAAGCAAATATATAGAACTTGAATTTAGAAAAATAAAATGTAAACATGAATGCAAATCTTTTCTGCATTGTTAGTTCTGCAAAATAAAAGTTCTCATGTCGGCAAACATAAATGCCGAAACCAAATTATCTGTATGGCTCTAAAGAACGCACGTGCACAAGTTCCCTTTCTGTGTGTCCTCTGCAGAGGGTCTGTTCTCTCAGAGATAAACAACGAGCCATGACATCACCAGTAACCAATTATATTAGCTTGGTCTCCCGCCATGAGCCTGGATGTGCGTTCAAAGCTCACGACAGATAAAACATGCTTCCATTAAAGCCTCTAATTATGCAGATGCCTTTTTGGCACATCTGACTTCACAGCACCGTCAGGCTGCCAGGTTGAGGCTGGATGTTGTGAAAAGTGAATATAAAATGGTTTGATGTTTTTAAAAAGAGACCTGCACTCCCAGTTTCGTTATACCCGTGCTACGTGGTCGTGGGCAGTTGTATTTTAAAGGTTCGGTGTGTAGAATTTAGTGACATCTAGTGGTAAAGTCGCATGTTGCAGCTGAATACCCCTCACCTTACTCGCCCCCTTTCAAACATGACAAAACTCAAAAGATGTTTAGTTTGTCCAGTTTGGGCTGCTGTAAAAAACATGGCTGCCTCCGTAGAGAGGACCCGCTTCAATGTAAATATAAAGTATTTAAATATAAAGGCTCATTCTAGGGTAAAGAAAACAACAATTCCTACAATTCAGATTAAACACACTAGTGAAAACATCACAGATTGATCCCTTTCAACTAAATCTTACACACTGGACCTTTAATTGTTGTCTGTCTTTCTGTCTGACGCAGTTTTTATCCAATTTTGAAATTTGTTCGGGTTAAGCTCAGGACATTTTATTTCAAATCTGATAAAGGTCAAGGTCACAGTATGACATCAAAGTTTAATCCCTTTTTTTTAGAGGCATTGCAGCTTTGATATTAATATCTACAGCATCATGCTCATGAAATCATACAATCTCATTTCACAGTGGCCTTGTTATCCCCCAATAACAATAATCAAGGGTTAGGGTTAGTTATAATGGTCTCAAAATTTCATCCATCAATAAAATTCAGTTTTTTAAAGTTTAACCACGCAGTGTATTGAGTATTTAACAGTGCAGCACAGGTGTCACATCCCTCTGAGTGTTTTTCTAGTGGTACTATAATTTATGTTTGATTGAGCCACTTGTCGGCGTCGGTTCGTGTTATGCTCCTGCCTGACTCCTGTGACCGCCGCTCGCCCGCTCGATGGCGTCAGCTGCAGACGAGCATGCGCTATTGTTGCGGAGCGCTGAGTGATGGCTATGATTACACCGGAGCTGCTCATGTGTTGGGAATCAGCGCCGATGACGGGGCTGATTGAATTACATGTGTGATGGAAACACGAGCGCGAGATAACCGCAGACTGAAGAGCGCTATTTCTGTGTCCATCGCTTAAATAGAGCGAGAGCCACCTAGCAACAGTCAGTCAAGCTACTGCCTCTTACTTTTTGGTGGGGGGCTGCAGTTTTCCATTCACTGGAGATGGAAAACGCTTGAATAAATTGTTCTATTCATGAATGTTTGCAGGGATTCTGTACAGGGTCCTGGTCCCGGTCCAGTATCCTCGATATTCCAGTGCTCTGCTGGCACGGAGGTGGAGTCACTAAATTAAGAGCTCCATCAGTGGAAGCCCAACGTCTCGGCCAATAATGTGATTTATTTCCTCCCAGGCTAATACTTAACTTTCAACAGCTACAGTACGTCTGGTTCGTTCAGACACACACTGTGATACACATTTAAACCAATTAAACCGTTTAAACTTGGACTTTATGAATGTGAAAGACATTTTACACATTGCATAGTGATAATATAATATACCAATACAGCTGCTACCACATCTGCCTCTTCCACTACTACCTCTTCACAATGTCTTTGTGTAATACTGCTACTTCTACCACTACTTACTTCTACCAGGTCTGGTTTGTGTTTTTTTCTTTCAAGTATTATATTATCTCCATTACTTTGTCATCTTCATTTGTTTAATGTGGTCCGACCTATCCAAAAAAGGGTTTTCACACTGCAGACGAACCGAACCATGGTTCCTATGATTCAGACCCAGACCAAACTCTCCTTGGTCCGAGGAACCTTTCACACCTGATCGGACTAAACTGAAAAAAGTCAGAAGGTCAGAACCAAACGAGGTCGGTGTGAAAGAGCCCTTAGTGCCAGCTCCTACCTCTGCTATCCCTACATTGATTATACTAATAGTAATTATAGTAATAGAAACAACATTATATCTTCTTTTAAACACAATTGCTTTCATATAAAATCAATTAGTCATTAAAAGCAGCATCATAATCGTCTGCTTTAATTAACTGCTCTTTTTTGAAAGTCCCATGCAGATGAGTGAGCCCAGTTTTCTCTCGGTAATCCTCATCTTGATCACCAGCTATGCCTGCCCTTTGTGGCCCGGCACAGTGAGACGTGAAAGCTGATAAAAAGGAATCAAGTCGTAATCCCCACGCTCCCACAACCTGTCTCATACGATTATTTCAAACCCGCGACTCTGCTGAGCCATGATTTGCTCGCCGGCCTATTGATCTTCCCTGGTTCGCACCACAAAAGCTCTTATCAAACATCTCATCATATGTCAGGTGCCGCCTGCGAGTGTTGCGTCAGGAGTTTAATTTCCTTTTTACTCCGATACAGAGCTCGATGGAATCTTGTGTCTTCTGACTTTGTACAGGAGCACGTGTGACCTTGCTGCGGCAGTGCGTACTGCGATCCCAGTGGGTGACAGTGGATGACCCTTTTTTTAACTCTGTCTCTTGTTTGCGGATCAACAGAGAGCATGAACGGGAACGAAATTACATGTTTCTAAACAATCTTCTGCAAATTACCGGTTAAGCTCCTGGAATGACGGCTGGACTTTGATCTCCTTGCACGTTGCAGCTCGAGGGCTTGTTCCATTTTTAGATTGTTTGTCCGTCATGTAGCTGTGGAGATGTCTCCACCAGGTCACGTTGACAGTTTAGAGGAAGAAAAAAAGACCACCATGTGTCAGTGGCATGTTGTGACATTATTGTCTTTGTCTGTCTCTATTTACACCACATTTTTTACACTGATTTCCTCACTCATGTCGCTCCAGACATTTTTCAGCTGCAACAGAATTTGAGTTGATATATTTTGAGCAGCTGCGAGTGGTTCCGGACCAGTGCTCCGTGTCCCTTTTTAGAACTGCACGCAAGTCAAAAATAAGAAAGTTAAGCACACTGCTCGTAGCTGTGTCTCAATGCAGGGACTGCGTCCATCGGAGGCTGTGTTCCAAGACCGATTGCGTCACAGTGACGCGACTGGACTGTCGATAAATGCGTCCTTCCATTCCAACGTGTGGATATTTCCCAGCCCAACCCAAGACGTAATGGCATCTTTGCGGACCAGACAGTCTCACTATGGCCTTCACGGTCTACACAGCCCACAGAGACTGCATCCTTCGTGGGCCTCGTGCCTCTGAAGGATGCGACCCCTGAATTGAGACACAGCTGTCGTAAAAATCAGGAAGTGTCAGGGTTCTATAGGGTAGTTTAGAATATAGCGATTCTAGTTGTTGTTTTACTGCCAGACAGTATTATGGAAAATACAATAACTAAATGTAATTTAGGTAAACTCCTTTCTCCCTTTCCAGTACAGATTCTGATAGCTGGACTTTGTGTACCCGTTCATAAAGAGTACCAATCCAATATCAGTGCATTTTAAAAAAACGTATATAACATACTTTAACAACTGTATGCCTGTGTCATCCCCAGATCTTAAGTCTTGTATATACTTTACAAGTCCTTCTTTAACTCCTTTTCAGAGATGTGGTATCGTATCGGATCATAGACTCTCGTGCTCGCCAACGCAGTATCTGAGACATTTCTGTTTTTATTGTCTTATTTTGTCTATTTTATTTTATTTTAAGCTATTCCTTTAAAGTAGACACGGTTCAGCAGCCTGGTGATTTCTCCGTGCACCTCTCACCTCAGTTGTTCTCCGCCTCGGTGTTTAAGGGACAAACTCCAGCTGCTGGTTTACATAGCAGAGAGAAGTCGCCCTGAAATTACATACAGTAAATATCCACCTTCAAAGTTGTTCATACCAAAGTGTGGAATTTAGTGCACGGGTGAGTTTAAGTGTGAGCTATATTTGCCCTTTTTTTCTTGTTTGTGTGTGTGTGTGTGCACGGTGGGGGTGATTCTGCCGGATGCCTTGCTGCCTCCACCTCAGTGCCTTTTTTGAATTTTATCCTCCGCTGAGCGCTGCAGTGCTCACAGCGATCTCCGCTGTGCGTACCACTCAAACTCAGAGGTAAATACCCAATAGGGACGAGGTAACTTCTCCAATCACTCTTCAAAATCCCAGCTCTGTATCCTCAAGCTCACATGTTGACAGTTACTGACCAGAATCTCTCTAAATAGACTCTCCTGACTGACCAACCGTGATTCTTCAAATGACAAAGGCTCTTGAGTTAATGACACGAGCGTGATTGTGGCTCAGCGAGGTGCTTTGGTCCTTCCTGGTTTGAGTGCAGTAATTTGTGATTGGTGCAAAACAGAAAATATTATTCTGTATGCTATGTAGGGCAGCTGTGGCTTAGGAGGTATAGATCGGTTCGTCCATTAACAAGCAGGTTGGTGGTTCGAACCCCAAGTCCTTCACTCTGCCTTCCGAAGCGTCCTTGGGCAACACACTGAACCCCAAGTTGCTGCGTATAAATGGCGTGTGTAACTCATTCACACCTAAATTTGCCGGAAAACTTGCTAAAAGAGGTGATTGACTCCATTCCCATCGTCATTGGAGGAGTTTTTCCCCCCTGTGTTTTTTCCCATGTCACAACTGAGGAGCTCTGACACCTCGCTGTGTTGTCAAATTAGCACATTCACCTGGTTGTCATGTTTCCATCACTGCCGATCAGAGCCGGAGCCAATTAAAATCCTGCATTGACCCGGGATCATGCTGCGATTGTATCCCTCTCCATTGTAGAGAAAAGCCAGATGTTAGTGGGTGTTGGTGGAAAAGGGGCATTATAGAAGCGCTGTTTGAATATGTGACTTTGAGTGAAACTGGTAAATCACGATATATAAAAATATATATATATATATATGCCGCCTTCATTTGTTCTCTTTTATTCTTTCAGCTATCTGCTAGTGTGAGCATATTGACTTGACTTCAGCATGATGTAATTTGCTAATTAGCGCTAAAGCACAAAGCAAAGATGAGGCATTAGAAAGTCATTAGGTTTCGCAGGGAGTTATTTCAAACAAATATATAATGGGACAAATTAAACCTTCACCCGTGGGAGTTAAATGAAAAGTTAAAGGATCAACACTTATTTCAGTTCATCCTGAGACGACTGTAAATGTCTGTTTCAAATCTCTAGATAATCCATCGGATATTTTGTGAGTGAGGTGTTTCCGTCCAGGCCCGAGGTGGTGACATTAAAGCCACGCTTTTGTAACGGGGCTAAAAATATAGATGTGCTCGTGTGTGTCACCTTCAACAGCGCTGCATGGGGACTTTTTGGCTTCCCCTGGTTTTGGCTCTCAGGCTACATAAAAGCTGCATGTCAGGAAGCTCTGCAGACACTATTCAGGGCTAGAAAAATACCTCTTCTATAATTTTTTGGGGAAGAACGTACTGTGGTCGTAATATTTTGTCTATTTGAAATTAGCTAATGAATCGTTCAACACAACAATGCCAAAAAATTAAAAAAAAAACCCATTTGTGTATGTTCCTGGGACCCACGTTGAGGTTGTGGATTGGCTTATGTATTCAGACCAAGAGTCTAAAACCCGAAGATGTTCATTTTACAGCGATGTGATACAGAAAGAAGAAAATAACCCACAATGTTTGAGATGCTGCAATTCAGAGAATGTCAACGCTGAGGCGATGCTCTCGATGCAGGTATTGATTTTTAAATGATCTGAATGTAATTTCAAAGGGATGCAGCCATTAAATAATGCAGTATTTAACCTATAACCTCAGAGAATCCAATAACCTTGCGTCTCCTCCCCCTCGGCCAGGCTTTACCGTGCAGTGTACACATGTTAGCGTTTGAAAGGCCTTTCCAGATGCTGCCGCGCTCTCCCCTCACGGACCCGGCTTCACTTTCCACCCACCGCTGAAATAAGAGACCACAGAGGAAGTATTCTAGCATGTCTTACTTGGCATTTCCTGGTCCGAGGCTGGACAGATTCTTTCTCTCCTCGTTGCCCTCACTGTCATTCGCTCGCCCTTAAGTTCACGGCTCCTGAGCTGTTTAGATGGAGCTCTCTTTTCCGGGCTGTATATCGATTTCATTTCGGAGTCATAAATACAGACATTCTCGCCAAAGCCTTGTCCGTGCGCCTTCTTCATGAGTGTAATGATAGATTTTTGTTTCTCTCAGTGAGGAGTAGGAATTTGAGAAATGTGATTAGTGCCACGCACTGCGTATTCAGATTGATCTTAATTGAGACAAGGTGGCGACACAAAAGGAAATGGTTCTGCGTCATCTTGGTTATTTGCTCTGACTGTTACACTCCAGTTAATTATCACCTCAGGAGCCTGTCACAGTGTCACATTCATGCCCTATACCTATTGTTATTTTTTTTTACTAGAATGGCATTCAGTTGATCCAAGGCCAAACAGTCCCTGTTAAATTCGATCAAAATTACACCAAATTGCACACACTCGGATATTTTTGGGAGAAAATAATAGAAATGTTGAAAAACAACCAATCTCACAATGTTAAAGAAAGAGATAAAGAAATTCCTGCATCTATCCTCATGGAATTGTAATGGATTCTTCTTTCTCTGCCCATGTCCCATCCTTCAACCAACATGCATTGGAAATCCTTTCAGTTGTTTTTGCGTAGTCTTGCTTACAAACAAACATACTATTGTAGATTGCATACCTCAGCCATGGCCAAACAGTCCCCTTATGAAACCACTTCTAAATTCACTAGATCTGGATTTTATCAAGATCCATGCATTATTCCCTGAGAAAATAACGGAAATGCCAAAATACGCCCTATCTCGCATTGCGTACAAAAGTGATAAAATAAATTCTGGATCTCCCCCCGGATCCCCACCAACATTTTATTAGGTTTTTTCCCTGAGCCGTACGGCATCTTTCCACCGAGTTTTGAGGTAATCCCTTCCGTTGTTCTTGTGTAATCTTGCCTGGAAACAAACAAACAAACAGACGGCGGTGGAAACATAACCTCTTCCACTTAAGTGTCCTGATTAGGAAAAGATGTGAAAAACACGAGGCCTTTATTTGTGGTTCCTCCTGCAGCCCAGAGACGTGCAGCTTACGTTTTAATGGTTGCGTTACCCAAATAAGAATAACACATACAGTTCTGGCAGAAGCTTTCCACATTATTTTATACTGCACACACACGTGCAGGCTATAGTCTAACAGAAGTGGATGTTAGAGACTATTGCTCCATTGTGTACACACAGCTTGTGATATCCAGCTTTAGACACCACCTCCACTCTCGCTTACATAAGCAATTATGTAACATGGAGGGAAAAGTTTTATGCGCATGAATGTATACCGTAAACCTTTTATTGCCGCTCAGGCTCTGTGGGGACAAGCTTTGAATGCCGACATATATTTTAAGTTCATATTTCAGACATGTCAGCAAGAATTTGAGATTAACGGTATTGTGATTTATCAGAAGTCGTGTTTCCAGCTTCTGAATCCTCCATGTGTTAACCTCATCTGTCTGCTGTTTGGTGCTAGCGTGGTTGGGTGTTCGTCTCTCTATGTCAGTCCTGCGATGGACCAGCGACCTGGCCTGGGTGTTCCCCCGCCTCTCGCCCAATGTCAGCGTGACCCTCAAAGAAAAAAAACGTTACCGATGATGGATGGATGTTTGATGCTGAGCAGCAAGTGTCAGGTGGATTTTCAGAGGGTATAGCTACAGATAAGCTCTTTCACTTTATTACAGTATTTTCCACGTTTGGAGCTCGGAATTTAAACGATAACATTAGTGCAATATCATTTTCATCATTTAATTGGCGACTCTAAATTGACCTTAGGTGTTAATGTGAGTGTGAGTGGTTTTATGCCTCTGTCTGTTGATCCTGTGATACGCTGGAGACCTGTCTCTTGCCCAATGTCCACTGGGATTGGTTCCAGCTCCCCCCATGCATCTCAGGAGAGGAGGCGGTAGAGATAACAGATGAATGGATGGGACATTTTTGGCCACATCACCCAGATCTAATAGAATTCTAAATTTGTGTTGTGCTGCTGTTGTTGTTGTGCCATGGAAATGAATAATAACAAAGATTAGCTGCAGCGTGGTGCATCCACATGTTGATTGGGAAACACAATTTCACAGTATTTCCAGTCTGTCTCACTGAGGCCTTCTTTCAACACCTGACATTATTTTTTACTGACATCAACAATCAGCCAGAAAAGAGAAATTCACCCTAGAAGAAGCACATGTGAAGATGTTTCCTCACCTGTTATTCGGTGCAGCAAAAAGAAAACGTTGAGTTTTGAACAAGGGGGCGTGACGGAACATTCAACGTGCCCACAAACTCGCTGCGCTACTAATAATATCCCTCTGGCCTTATATTTACCTTTGTATGAAAACAGCAAGAGGACGGCTGCTCTCTGTGGGTAGTTGAGTCTCAGAATCCTGAGACGTGTCAGAGTCTGCTCACTGAAGTTTGAGATAAAGTCACTGCATCGAAAAGTTAACCGTAAAACTTCAACACAGGCTTTGAAAAACGTCGCAGACATATCACAGCTGAGGGAATCCGACACGAGAGTTTTACCAGAGACGCATAAAGCTCATGAGAACTTGCGGCTGAATTGAGACATTGCGACTCATCATCTCGTCCGGGCTGAAATCATTGTGACACTCAATAAAATCCGGTGAGGGGCTTGAAGGGCCCCAAATTGCATCTACCTGCGTCATTTCCCATATTCAGCCCTGCTCTAAATCCTCCAATTGATCCGGCACGCTATAATTACTGGCTCCAGTGGAATTACCGTCCTTTTGAAGGAGGAGGGGTGCACTAATGTGAAGGCCTATTTTTTTCCAGGCAGGTCTGATCCGGACTGATAATGGGGAGTTTTTCATCGAGCCCCTCGAGAAGGGCCAGCAGGATGTGGAAGTGAAGGGGCGTGTGCACGTGGTCTACCGCAGGTCGGCCATCAAGCGGGAGTCGGGCCAGCGGAGGGAGGACCTCCACAACGAAGGTAGGCCCGGAGAGGGAGCGTGACGTCTGTGGAAACAAAAAGCACTGTGTGGGTTTGTGTGTGTTTTCACTTGAACTTGTGTACGAGTGCGTGTGCGTGTGTGATTAAGTGCATTTTCTGCCCTTTATGTGTTTGTTATTTTCCAAACATGACCATAAATTAATAATCTCATGTAATAACAAACATAAAGAGGGAAGAGGAACAGGTTTAAGGCTGTTTTTCTTTCTCCTTTATTTCTTCTTTACTTTTCAGCACTTTAAAGAACTCGTGCTTTATGGAAAGGTCCAAGTGATACTGTATATACTGACAATCATGACGTTTCACCTTCTTTTTATTGCATCAAATAACAAATTAAAACCAAAGTTACAGGAAAAAACCCTTGAACAAACATCAGTGTGATAAGAACTATACCTACAAAGACAGAGGTTTTCCTTCAGAAAAATGTAGTCTATGGCCAGGAGTCACGGTTTATGACCAACACTGCAGCCAGCCACCAGGAGGTGATCGAGGCACTTTGGCTTCACTCTAGTGGAGACGCCATGTCGTCCATCTTCATATACAGTCTATGCTCGGCATTGCATTGATTAAAATTGCAGTAATTCCATTAGAAGTTGCACATATTAATCTTAACCTGTACTATTAGTATATGTTTTTATTATAGTCTGCCATGTATTTATTATTCATCATTATGTTTCCTACAATACACTTTTTTATTTGCACATCTGGTTGGATACACAACTGCACATTTTGACAATGAAGTTGAAACACAAACACTGACTTTCACACATAATGGAAACCAGTGCACACCAGCGCAGTCACTTAACCCTGCAGCGTTCAGTGCGTCCCTTTAATTCTGCAGCTTTTAAAGACTCCATCACCTCTCTGCGTACATTTATTATCCCGAGCAGCCGAGGCAGCGTTCACTAAACCACCTGGTGAAGCGAGGAATGCTCGGCTCTGGTGGTACTACTCGGCTCGGGACGCGGAGGGAGGGAGGGAGGGAGGGGGGGGGGGTCATTGTGGAGTGAGAGAGAGAGAGAGAGAGAGAGGGGGGGTTGACCTTTCCTTCACAGTCAAACGACTCAACGCCATCATGAATTCCTCTTCTACTCCTTCCTCGCCGCAACAATAGCTTGAGCATCTGGCGGAAGATGTATTTTTTTTTTCACCTCAGCCCATTTTCCCGTTGCCTGTGTGCGAAACGTCTCTTTTCATTTTCCTCCGCAGCCCTTCGAGCTCATAATACAAAATTTTAATCAACTGACTCATTCACATCCTCTGAGCCTCGCTTTTTGTTTTTTTTTCTTCCCAACCTCCCATTACGTTCAATTTTATCTTTAACAGGCTACATTCTTGTGTAAAGTGATGCAGCTGTCTGACGTTTTTTTTTGTGCCATTTTTACCTTTTTCCATTCCTGTTTCTGTGTCGCTCTAATAAGATGGGATTCACAGAGGGAAGCATTAACCTCTTGTGTATGTGCCGTTGCTCTTCACTCGAACTGAAATAATATGTCATGCTCCATCACTCCCATTTAGAGTCTTTATCCACGCTTATGTGGTTTTAATTACAAAGCTTTGCAAACAGATCACTAGAAATACACAAGTCTTTGCAGTCATTGCATGAATTTATCTTAATTCACTCATGTTCCAAATCAAATTCTCAGGAGATTTACCTGGAGCCACTTGTTATGTTTTCAAAACAATGCATCTAATGTTATTTATCCTTTGTTTGAAATGTTCTGCTCTGTAACTCTGAAGATATCTCGCTAATTGGATTTTCTGGTTTGCATAAGATTAACTCTCATGTTTCCATTTGTACTTGAAGTAGTGATGTCTTAAATGTGAAATTAGGTGCAAATTGTTGTCATTATATGTGATCGCTTGCAGCAACGTGCCGTGGCTATCTAGATGCATGAAACAATTTCAGACATGTGTACTGTGCTTATGCTGCATAAAATGACATGCGAGAGCATCATAACCTCCATCAAGGATAACACATTTGGGTTTGTGTATTTGTTTTTGATTATTAATGCAACAGAAAACATAATTATTGTGCAGCTCTGAGTGCCTGTGGCTCTGTCGTGCTGTGCTCCAAACATGTGGTTCACTGCACATTACTGTTTGAGCTAAATCTGTTTTCATATCCTGGTCTGTGTCGTGGCCTGAATCTGTAAAATTACAAATACACACAAGTGTTTAATCTCTGACAAACAAAACCGCGGAGGGATGAGATGCTGTGCATAAAAATCACACGTGCAAAAGTTGTTTTTTGGAATCAGTGTGACCCAGTTGGGACTGAATCTCTGAATGCACACACTGTATAGTTTGGCCGAACATGGAGCATGAGGAAATACACCTCTCACTCTCCAGGCCAGTGATTTATGAGTCCGCGGGGAGCATTTTGACTCGAGATCGAGCGACTTAGAAAATATCCACAGGCCGCAGCCCTGTCAGAACCCCCGAAGGATCCCACCTGCTCACTCTGAGACCCGGAGACGGTTGTTTTATGTCGAGTTTGACACTGACGTACAGTAAATCACTTCACGGGAGCTGAAATAAGAGAAGAAATATACATGCATCCGATTCCCACAGTCTTGTTCGCTGACTTGTTTATGTGCTGACCTATATTCGCAGTGACGGACTTCGGGATCGCGGACCTCCCCGCATCTCTGGATCTCGTGGAGCAGAAGTTGTCCGAAACCGAGCGCAAGAGGAGGCACGCGAAGAAAGACGACTACAACATCGAGGTGCTGCTGGCCGTGGACGACTCTGTGGTGCGCTTCCACGGCAAGGAGCACGTGCAGAATTATGTTCTCACGCTCATGAACATAGTAAGTCAGTTCTCACCACTTTGTTTGTGCAGATGTTCAACATGAAACATCAGAAGATTTTGTTTTTCAATTAACATTGTCATAAAAATGTGTTGATGAAATATCCACAATCCCCTCCCAGTCTTGAAATGACCGACAGTCCAGAATCAAAAGATATTTAGCTTTATCACATTATTACATAGAAAAGCAGCAAAAAATAACCATGTCGAAGCCAAACCAACACATTTGTGTCATTTCCGTTTGATAAATGAATTGGTGCCGTACCTGTGAGTCCTTCTAAACAGTCTATGGTGCAGAGTGAACCTTTGTGTTCATTGTACCTGGTTTATGTGCAATGAAGAATTTCTATGTTTTCCAAAAAATGAAACGGACCTTTTTACTATTCACATGTGTGGTTTATATATAAGTTTAAATGATTTACTCAACTACTGTAAATTTTTTCTTACATCGCATGTCAGATATTTCAGAGGTCCGTTAACTTAATCGACACGATCCTCAGACCCAAGTTCACAACTTTTCAAAGTAAAAGCTCTGTAATTCAGCTCAGTGTAAAGCATGCTGCTAAATTCTGCAATCGCATCTTTATTAGAGATATTTTTCACCTCCTTGTCCCCTCTGACATCAGACCTCACTTCTCACCCAGACCTCTCTCTCACTCTCTCTCTCTCTCTCTCTCTCTCTCTCTCTCTAGCTGTTTGTGGATTACCAGTGAGGAGGTGGGGGTAGGATAAAAAAAGAAAAAAGAAACTCTCAGCTCATTCATTACGGGTTCCACCAGCTCCTACCACCCTAATCTACTTACTGGGCCCAAATCCCCCCAAGTCAGATTTTCACAGGGTGCTGGTTTCACTCTGTAACAGTTACCATTTGGACCCTGCATGGTGGTCTGATTAGCTGCGCTAGACCAATTAGAAAGTTGACTGGAAGCTGTGCGGGGCAGTCATGGCAACCCAGTGCCAGAAGTCCGCTCGCACTGCCAAGCTCTGCTTTCATGGAATGATGTGTTTACTTAATTAGGATATTATATTCACATTCTGTCCCCAAATGTCTTTGGCAGGGAGGAATGCCTGATTATTAATGATCCTGGCGAATTATTTATTATATTGTGAAGTGGCTGTGAGAGTGTAATTGTCCTCCAGTGCTCTCTGATACAGGCACTCAGGAGTATTTCACATCACTCGTGGGCATAAGAGGAGGTCCGCTGAGATGAAATCAACTGACACATACAGTGAAATCCGTACGACCTCCCTCCCACTGAGTCAAATCTGATGAGAGAAACGTGCCACTTCCAGAGAGAAAGGTGCCGCTCAAACAAAACCCTTCAGTTACATTTGTAAGCCACTGGCTCGCTGTGTCTGAAAGAGCTCTGCCCACTTAAATCCCCTGAATCCCGGCTCCGTGGCTGCAGAATGTGTAGTACCACCTGGAGAAACTCTCCCTGAGGGATTGATTACTGGACATCCTGTCTGCGCAGAGCCAAGGTGACGGCCGAGGTGCCTCGCCACACAATGGCTGTGTTGTTTGAGTGCGGACCAGGTTTTTGTTCTACATCGATTTGACGCCGTACAAAAGCCAGTGACACCTATAGTGACTGTAGCCCGCAGCTGCTTCTCCCATTTGCAGCCACAACAATCTGATCCCAGCTCTCTGTGTGCTTCTCCTGGCTTTGTAATTATCCCTGTATACGCGGGGGCCGGCCCGTCCCACTGCAGGACGCACTAAAAAAAAGTTTTTGGAAGCTTCAATACAGATGTGAGAAAGAATATGTGACCTCTGTGTTTACAAAAGTAGTCCAGGTACCTTTTTTTTTTTAATGCTTTTTTCAACAGCTTCTCTGTTTCAGATCCAACCTGTAAATAGGTCAGGAAAGAGCAGTGGAGGAATGTGAGATCGTAACAAATCTGGGAGAATTCGGGGTCACTCGAGTGTTCTTTACAGCATTTATTGACCTGAATAGGCTTCTGTGAATGGAATATTTGCTTAAATGCCGTGGGTGTAACCCTTCGTCCCAGTGCAAATTTGGACTCAGGCCAAGGTTAACCGCTCTTCAGTGACGGAGCTTTTGTTCTGCACGGTCATAATTTTCTTACGCAGAGAAAGCTCACTGACACACACTCGTAGCCGTTTCACCGAAGCTGTTATTCTGTTTGCCACATACGAAGCCTTTTGTGAGGGTTGAAAAAAGGACAGGGACTGAAGGAGCTTTGAGATTTTACAGCATCACTAAAAAGAAAAACACATTTTTATTCCTATCTGCAGCTGCGACATCTCTCAAATCCAGAAAACAAAGAGCAGAGACATTACAATGTGATAAAAAATAAAAAAATAATTTGAGCTGTCTTGGTAATGACGGTCCCAGCAGCTCTGTGTTAGTTTATCACCTCGGACATATGGACGACTGCATTTCCATATGTCCATATGTCCATATTAGTTTCTCTTCTGTCCATATTGTCGTTATGATAAATCACGAGCTCAACTTTTTGCATACTGCTTCTCCTCGGCAGCTGTAGAGATTAAAGCTTATGAACAGAAACAACATCCCAGCTGTTCGACTCTGCTGTAGTATTAATGAAAAACGTGGGACTGCACCTCCGGGCTCTTGTGATTTGTCCAGCGACACCAATTAATCGATGACCTTTGTTAGATCGTGTTGCGTGTTATTGACAGGCTGAGAGGTGGTCTAAAGAAAACTGATACTGACAAAGCACCAACAGCATTTTATTTCCACTGCACCTTTCAAAAACACATACAATGACTTAAAAATGTGATAAAAGTTGTGCTTCACAAAACCCATCAAACCTTTGGCCTGTGCTAAATAGATTTATTTTATTTTCCTCTCTAGATTTCGTTTTCTGAGACAAACAGTAGAGCGTGACCACCTGAAACACTTGGTTATGTTGTGGGTAAAAGAACCATTGTTATCTCAGGTTCACAAACTAACCCAACTGCTGCCATAATTAATATGGCTAATAAGAGGTCTCCTAGCAATGAAACATAACTATGCTTCATAATAAGCTGCCTGCTGCAGGCAACCAGTGTTTTTTTTATTGCTGGAAGAGCATAACAATGTTTATTAAATAAATTGTAGCAGAGAAGGACTATGAAACATCTTAATTCAGCTCATATGAAAACAGGAGATGGGAAAAGATTCTCAGCAGTGAGGAACATCCCCAAAAGAAAGAATGATAGAGGAGCTCAAGGAAGGGGATCAGGATATGATGATTTCAGAATTTGGACTGTTGGCGAACGGTGGAAATAGCAGAAGCTTCTTAGTTTTGGTATTATAAATAATAATAAAATAATGCAGACATGAGGGTGGTAACCATCTTTTTCCCTCACTTTTGACAAGAAAGCAAATGTGCATTTTCCCCCAAAAAAACAGAACTATATTCTGTTGAGGTACACAGATCATGTTCCTGAAATGGATCATGTCATAAGACCTCGGTTAATGACTATTGTTAAAACTTTCATCTTCAGCATGACAGGGATGACCACAGAGTAGAATATACTGAATATTATTAAACCAAGTACTGAGCCTTGTGGGACACCCCACACAATGAAGAGAGGAAGGAACAGAATAACCTGCAGCCTCTTTAAACACGCTTGTTCAACAGAAAGGAAGAAAACCAATTACAAGGGACTCATGTAAAATGGCATCATCAGGGGTATTGAAAGCTGAACATAAAGCCAGTGATATTACAGTGCAGTACCATCAGACTCTGCCCTCATTAGGACGGCATTCGCAATCAGCAGCGGAGCAGTTTTAGCACAGTACTGTTCCTGGAAACTGCTTTTTCTAAAACTCAGGGTAGTTTGGAGACACTGTCAAGACAAGAGGCTCCTGAAAGTGCAAGAAAAAATGTTGCACAAATTATGAAGACAACGAATGATACAGAGGAGTTTGATTCAAATATTTTCTCAGCTTGAATTATATGAGTTTGTCACTTTCGGTGAACAGCAGCTGTAAAACTGGTTTCCTCTCAGTAACAAGTTCAGAAGTCACATGGAGAAATGCGAGTGTGCTTTGTGAAGCTAAATGACTCCATTGTTTTCCAGTCGAGAGTTGCCCAGTTTGTTTGGCACTTTGTTAATTACAATCCATAACCAACATGTCCCAACTACATGACTTACCGATTTATGGAAAAAGAAATATCCACTCTTTTCCCCCTATGAACTTTTCCTTGCAGCGACGATTTGGTGAAAATAAATCAACACCCAAGTGGAAATTGAACTTTGGGATTTGAACGGGGTCCTGGCTCGGCCCTGGGTTTAGCCTTTACATACCACAGCATTATTATAAAGCCAAACAGCAGTTGACACATTTCTGGGTCAGGCTTCGCTGCCATTGCATAACTAACACTGGTTTCCCTGGATGGTTGCCAATGTCTTAAGAATATATTTCATCATTATTCCAAGATTGTTGTAAGAGATGAAAAAAACAAAACAAAACTCAAACAAGTCTTTGCTGCTTGTTTCAGCAGATTTGAGATAAACCCGGCTGATATCAGGACACAGAGGAATTAATTGACTGGAAACCGTGTTACCTGTAAAGAGTTTGTACATCACGGCTGCACTAAGAACAGCATTTATCTTCTCCTCAAAGCCGCAATCAAGTAAAAACACTGATCCCCAAACAGCTTGGCCTCTCAGCGGGGGGATCTCAAGCAAATCAGTCGCCTGTTCCATTTCTCTGTGCCTTCATTTATTCACGGACCGTGAGTCAAGCTATAAAAAGTCACAAGTTTCAAGTTTGAAAATGTTACCGGAAAGATTTCTTGGAACCCAGCTTCCCTTTTTTTATTTCTCACCTTTTGATATCATTTGATTTCCATCGCTAGACGAGGCATTCGTTTGTCCTTTTCACTGCCAAATTATAATTAAGGGTTATTTATTACAGATTACTGCATCACCTTGGCAACGGAAGTTAGAAATGAGGCCAAAACAAACTCTGATATTGTTTTGTAACAGTTCTCGCTCACAACAGGTTTCTTTCCCCCCCACACGTCAGAGACCAATTGCAGTCTGTGTGCATTGTTCGCCTTAAGGACAGCCGGTGCTTGAAAAGTGCTTGATTTTATTATTGGCCTGCACATGTTGAGATGTTTTCAGCCACCTTCATTAACCTCCAGTGTCTCTCTCACCCTTCAGCTCAGTGACGAACTCCTTTCATTTCCCCTCAGGTTGATGAAATTTACCACGATGAATCTCTGGGAACCAACATCAACATCGTCCTTGTCCGCATGATAATGGTCGGCTACAGACAGGTGAGCGGGGTCACGCGTTGTTAGTGTCTGTTTGTGCAAATACATGTGCAAGGGTCCTTCAAGCTAAAGACCTTAGGTACAGGACACATATTAATATTTAGATTACCTCTGTGTTTCAAACCTATGTACATTGTACATTATACCATCATAGCCTAGAATAGGATGTGATAACACTCAACCCCTTCAGAATAAAAGGTTAAAATGTCCACAGCAACAACCAACTACCAATTAGAACAACTGCTAGCCTTCTGTGTTCTGTTCTCCAGCTCAGTGCTTATGTAAATCTTTAATGTAAATACTGTAAACAGCTGAGCATCTTGGGAAGGTGAAAGAAAAGAACCGACTAACATAGGACCTTTTTGTTTTCTGGAAAAAGTTTGCATGTGCAGTTTGCGTTTTATTTTTGTTCAATTTAACTTCGGAGCACACTCGTCTTCCTGTCCTTGTTGCCACAAAGCCTCCGTCCACACTTCTACCTGCTCAGCCTTTTTTGTCACAGATTGGCCCTCATTGACAGGGCAACACACACTGACCGATGTAAGTACCTATTTTTATTCAACCTTTAATAATTCCAAATATGTTTACCCTTTAATTACAACTGTGTGGCTTCTCTTTTGTTTTTCGTCAACTTATTACAAAAGGTTTTTGAAAACCCTCATATTTGCATTGTGCCGTAGCTAAAATCAGCACGTCAGCAGTATTTCTTCCAGTTTACATTCAAATTAAAGCACCACTGCTGCGTTTGCTGAAAGACAATTCAACTGGGTGGACTAATGTATTGAGGTAGTGACTCATTTTGTTTCTGTGCTTTTTAAAAGGTGTCTCCCACACCAGCCATCGTGCAGTTGACTGTCCCACTGCCTGAAACCCCACGTTTGATTGTAGTTGGTAAGTTTGTGATTTTTCGTGGAAATGAAATATGGACGACTACACTCGTCTACAAATTGCATCTAAATTAGTTATAAAGTTTAACAATGCAGAACATTAAAAACAGAAAAAAAACATTTACAACTTTATCAATGTGTATTGTTCACATAGTCTTATTGAAAGAACTGTAATATTGTCTTTTTCATAATGCCAGATGCAAAATGAGCAATTTCCTAATTATTGTGCATTCTATCTGTAATCTTTTTCAGGACCAGTGACCCAGACAAACCAGTTATGGATGATGAGCATGTAGAAAAAAGAGATGCTGTGTGAGGGAACATCCTTTGTGCCTGGGCTCATTGTATTCTTCTCCTCCTACAATTTCAACCTTCAGTATCAACTTGATGCAGCATGAACACTGGGATTTATTCAAAGGCAGGAGCTTTTTTAAAGATACTTCACCACACAGCGTGATTCATACACAGTATTAATAGAGGAAGCAATCATGTAATTACCCGTTGGCTGTTACTAGACTAATGGACAGACATTATTGCTGACTCTCTTAATACTGTTGTTGCTGCTCTTCCTTTTTAATGTCATCACTGGTTTGATCACATGTTTCAATATTCAGCATCACTACACTGTCACGGAAAGACTCGTGCTTGATACGTCACGTTTATAGATTGATATCTCCTGGAATAATCCTTTGGTTGTTCTGCATTGTTTTTCAGAACCTGCATTTATCCTGAGAGAGGCGAGAAAGAGACTCAGGAGAAGGTGCGAAGCAAGAAGAGAGGGAAGACGGTCAATAACAAGGCAACGTCAGTGAATCAATGCGTCAGCGCGCTCATCAAGAAGCTGAATGACTTCACGTGGTACTTTTGGCTGATTCTTCCACAGACGCACACACACACTTATTCACTCACTCACTGACAATAAACTGTTTATTGTCTCATTCTAACTGAAATGTCCAGCCAAAGAAAAGTGAGGAAGAGTAAAGGAGAGTTAAGGTTCAGGTCAAGTTTTGCTTGTGTTGTACTGGTGACATATTTTTGTATTAATAAATGTTTTAAAAGGAACTAAGAAGTATTGTCCCTTTGTCATTTTTTCATAGTAGTAATTTTATTATTATTATTATTATTATTATTATTACAATATTAATAAGAATAAATGCAGGGTTCACTGTGAATTGAAATACATACTGTAAATATGGAGAAAATCTGTTACCAGTATTGTGTTGTAAATTCACAAAGTTAAGAACTGCACATTTAAAAACAGTAAGAAGCTGTAAATAGTACAGTACTACTAGTAATAGTACAGCAAGTGAAATACTGGGAACTTACGTTGAAAAACAGTGAAATCATCCCAGTGTTATCATGTGTTTATGATGCAGAGCACAGTCATTCAGAAATAGCTCCATCTTGTTTGTATTACCATAAATGAATATTCAGAAGTAGACGCTGCTTGTTTCAGTATCTCATATTGACAATAGATTAGCGACAACAGATTTTTTCTTTTTTCATTTCAGCCAGGAGACACATAAAGACAAACTAATGAGAAGGGTTCTTATATGGTACTTCCTGGCCTTTGCTAAGGTTCATATCCTACTGTGGTTTAACTGCATTTCTAGTTTGCTGTTGACCAAAGTAAAAAAATCATTGCATATATATTATTTCCCCCTACTACAGTATTTTAACTGTATCACCTTGGTTGTTGGAAAGCTGCAAAATCTGTAGTAATGCAGATAAAACGAAACATCTGATACGCGGTGACAGACTCCGTCATTGTTTGCTGTACTCGTACACTCATCTTTCCTCAAGTGCGGCCTGGAGACTAGAGGGTATTTTACATTTGCTCTTCTTCAGTGTGGTTTCCAAAGCAGAGACATTGTGTTTGCACAGCACCAATTAGATGAGCTCAGACATGTTGAATGTGTCACCGGCCCGGCTCTTGCAGCGCGCACACACACACACACACACACACACACACACACACACACACACACACACACACACACACACACACACACACACACGTTGGGGAGAAGAAAGATAAATGTTTTGCCAGTTCCCCCGGATCCTTTCATTCCATTTACCCCCGCCTCACACATTGTGCATGAGCAGTGTTGTTGTTGTCAATCACCGCACAATTTCATCCTCGACTCAGCCTTGTTGACGAAGCAGATAAAAGTAAAACACAGCGGACAAAGATAAAAAACCCGAAAAAAAACGATTCTGTTTCTCTCTGCAATCGTAAATCAACTGTGACACTTTGAGCAAAACACAGAAACACTCCACCAGTCACTTCTGCCTACAATGACAGTGGAGTTCAAAAGGGTTTGTTCACCTAAAGATGAATATTCACCCAGCACTGTGCCGATGGAGGGGTGGGTGAAGAGGTTCGGTCCACAAAACACTTTTGGAGTTTCAGGGGTAAACAGCGTTGCAGCCAAATCCAATACAACTGTGAAGTAACTGTGCGACCACTTAAACATAAAATGTCTCCCTGCTGCTCGTGTGGTGTCATCCAAGTGTCCGCAAGCCCCGACATTCAAATTCTACTCGAAACGGCATCGTATACACCATTTTTTTAAGCCTAAATGTCGGGCTGAGGAAAACATTTAGGTTAAAACATGGTGTTAATGACGCCGTTTCGAGTAGAATGGTATATCGACATATTGGACCCAAAAATACACAGAAAGAACCGTAAAATCCAATTTTTCTGTAAAAACCACAAACATGCTCAATGGTCCCAGCTTTGATTCTCTGACTAATGATTAGTCGTGTGGACAGGGAAAGACGAATGGAGCCTAAACTCAATCAATCGAGTCCCATTTATAGATTTTTGTATATTTTTTTCGCCGAGCAGATGTTCTCCACTTTGTGATTCTCCCAGGGAAATCGATGTAAAAGTTATCTCCATCCATAAATGCTGAGACGTCGCTGTCTTTCACCTGAGTGAGAGCGATGGCCTTTAAATAGGGAACTGATAAAGTGAGCAATTTGTTTTCTATTCACTCCTTGAGTGGTAACCCCCCCCACCCCGCTTCTTGTGCTTCCGCAGTCGATTAGCCTGATCGAGCGTGGCAACCCATCCCGCAGCCTGGAGCAGGTGTGCCGGTGGGCCAATACACAGCAGCGCCGCGACCCTGACCACGCCGAGTACCACGACCACGCCATCTTCCTGACAAGGCAAGATTTTGGTCCTGCAGGTATGCAAGGTACTGTATTTTTCTCGATCGAGGACTGTGCAGACTGAGTGCTGATATCTGCTTCCGTTCACACTCAGGGGTTTGGCTTCAAGTCTTGGCCCAGGTAAGGTCAATGGAAACTTAAAAAAAAAAACAAGCTGAGGCTGCAGCTGAGGTCACGAACCCAATTCTGGCAGCGGCGACCTCACAGGAGACCGATTATTAAGCAGCTTTCCAAAACCTTGCTGACTTGACGTTGTGGCCACCCTGGTTATGAAAAATGTATTTTGCTGAAGAGGATTTATTTTTGGCATGTAGAGAAAAACAGAAATGATGATAATAGATGGTCATTTATTTATCTAACTGTTTTTTTTTTTGTGTGTTTATTGAGATTACTATTATAGATCATTCTGAATCCTAATAACACATGTATGCATCCACCGGGAGCAGTTTTGCATCATACATGTTTGTTTTGTCAGTTTAGAATTTGTCTCACGCTGTATTTCTTTTTTTCAGCCCTTCAAAAACAAATTTTGAAGTGAGCAGCAAAAAAGCTGCCGCAGAAACCGGGCCCAGAATGAACACACATCCTCTGTGCTCACACTCAATATTTTTGCAGAGACCTGTGTATATTTTTTAACTTTTTTAAAGCACACGTGTCATGTTTAGAGGACGACCAGAGGCTACCTGGTTTGCTTGTCAACCATCCCTACGTTGCCATAGCCGCCGTTGCCTTGTGTTCACAACAACGCCTGGTTTCTATGGCGCCTTGCACCGCGCTGGCCTGGACTGCGTGCCGTGTCACGGGGTCGAGAGCACACATCACGCCGTCTTGTCAAAAGTTTAGATGGTAGATTGTATATCCACACACATGATACATGGAGCTGTCGGACGTACAGAAGAAACTTCTGTTCTTTTCACGGCGAAGCTGCAGAGCGCATGGAGACGAGCTTCTGCTGAGAACGAGTCCTCATCACTGATCTGCAGCTCAGTAGCTGTCCATCTCTCTCCTCAGCTACAGAGAAATACATATATTTTTACCGGGCTGCTGCTTCTGAACCTTTTCACGTCAATGTGCAAAGTTCTCAAAGCTGCCTACTTTATAGGAATGTCACCTGCATTCCCCTGGATTCCTTATATCTGCCTTTCAGATACGGGGTCACGCTCTACATCTGCTTTTATGTCTCACTGTTTCACTCGCAGCACTAAATACGTCCATCGACCCCGGAGCCATCAAACGTGGGAGCAGCTCTCATCAAGTCATCCGGCTGTGACCGAAATAACAGAGATAACCTGACATTCACGCTTCACCACCGGCTGCCTGCTGCTGCTTTTTTCTGCTTTTTACCTGCATGCCAAAAATGAATCTTCTGACAGTCAGAACGCATGAAAAAAAAAAAAAACAGATCTGAAAGCTGCCAAAGGAAAGGCCGGCGCTTCTGAACCAAAACCCAAACGCACTAAGCTGAATCGCTGCACACCTCTTGATCGAGTTATGTTCAAATGTTTGTGCTTTGCTTTAAAGTTTGTTGTCCTGATTTACTGTGTGTGTGTGTGTGTGTGTGTGTGTGTGTGTGTGTGTGTGTGTGTGTGTGTGTGTGTGTGTGTGTGTGTGTGTGTGTGTGTGTGCGTGTGTGTGTGTTTGTGAGAAATTGATTGAACGTCTGCTGGGTAATGACGACAGGCTGCGGAGCTCGCTGTTCTGTTTTCTTTGGGGACTTTCTTTATGTTTCGTGAGGCGATGTTTGGCGCACAAGCTGTCACAGAAGGGCTGCAGGCACACACACACACACACACACACACACACACACACACACACACACACACACACACACACATATACACGTTAAGCGAGGTCCCTTGAAATCCTGGAGATGTACTTTATATTCATTGAATGCTACTTTTCTTCCAAAGTACAGACCTAATTCAAACACCAGTGATGCTTCATCATCTGATACATCATGAACAGATGCTTTCAGTCGGAGACTCATGAGTACATCATAAGGGTTTACTGTATTTTCAAAGGGTTGCTACCTAACTGGGCCCTTATTTTTCAGATCAAAAGCAGTAAACAAGTGTAGATATGTGGTTTAATCAAGGAAAGAGACGGCAAAACCTTTAACAGCCTGTTTTTTTTTTAGAACATATAGATATATGGTCTCTCTGATGATCGTTCCCCATGTCAAGAAAAGATTGAGACCTTTACAGCGACCGCTCCTGTGTCACTTACGCTTCTTAAGTTCAACAGTGTCACATGACGAGATTATCTTTCTCTCCTTCATCCTGGTGCTTGATTATTGGGGCTGTGTGGTCTTTTTTCTCTCGCCCAGGCTACGCTCCAGTGACGGGGATGTGCCACCCACTGAGAAGCTGCACTCTGAACCACGAGGACGGCTTCTCCTCCGCCTTCGTGGTGGCTCACGAAACCGGCCACGTGTGAGTAACGGTGTGATGATGACACGCCCGGCAGAGTCTCATGGGCTCCTAATGCAACGTATATATATATATATAGCTCTGTCGTCTTTGTCATTCACTCAGTATCCACTTCATCATGTACACCTCTACAACTTGATCAGTACATGCCCATCACGCTGCGTATTGTTGTGTTGTTGAAGTGTTTATTCAATAACTTACATAACTGAGGCAACAACAAGTGGCTGTTGTTGAACTGAGCTGTATATAATTAAGTTTCTAATATTCTGCTGCCCTCATTATAAAAGAAAAACACTTCTAATATAATGTTGTCTTGTGCAACACCACTTTTAAAAGCAGTAAACATTGACTGTAAATGAATTAATATAACAATGTCACCAAACAATGAAAATTGTGAGTTTTGTTGAGGAATTTCTCGCGGTAAGACTGTTGCATGGGTGTGCATTCGATTGTGCTGCTGTACCTAATAAAGTGGCCATCATACTACTTTAATTCCTCCCCCAAAAAAATCCCATAAGATTATGAGTTGTGGATGGTTTTATTGGGTGGGGCGTCAACATGGGTGGACGACCACTCTACCCCCTCAGCCACAGCCGACCACAGAGATGACAGCACACACCAAATGCAGAGGTGCTTTTTGTAGTTGAGAATCAAACCTCTAAATACAAGTTGGTAATATTCTTGTGGTAGTTTTATATAATTTTCTTTGCGGGCATCAGAGTTTAACTGATTCTTTTCCTCTCGTCTCAACTCAGAGATGGAGTTTCCCAAAATCATTCTATAGGTAAAGTGTGTTGATTCCACGTCAGGTCACGTCCCCAGCTCCGACGGCGATGACATTTTCATTCACCATATGCTTTAAAGCTAATGCAACACTTTCTAGTATGCCCCCTGTACAGTTGCCGGCAGAAAAGTTGGCGTTTCATTTGCGGTGAGTGCACGGCTGTTGGATTTCACATTTAAGTGCTCTCGCCAAATCGATTTGGTGAAAGCTTTCTCGTGTAATGAGGATTTAAAGGTCTGTCAACTCCACCCCCCCCTGCAAAAGCATTGAAAACTGGCCAGACAGACGTGATCGACTGTCCATCACATGAAAGAACGGGTCACTCACCTCTTCATCCTCTAACAATGGAAAGAGGACAGACTCTATATTATATCTGAGTGCTCACAGGCCTGGGGCTGTATTCATAAATCCTCCGAAAGAGCTGCTCCTGATGACGACATTTAAAGTTACCCTTAAGGGAGATGAAAAAGTGTTGGGGTTAGGGAGGAGGGCTTTTAAGAGGATTAAGAGTTTCTTAAGCAAAGGAGAAAGTGGCGATATGAAGTTACCGAAAAGTCCAGTTTATGAGCTGTGTTCTTTCCCTCAAAGAGTTGCTCTCCAGTTGAGTTTTCTGCTTTGTTTTATTCCATCACTCTTTGCTTGTTTGTTGATTTATATAGAAGGAATCACACGTTGAGCCATCGACCCTGGATTAAATACTAAAATTACCCTTTTCACCTTTTCTTTCACTTTCTTTCAAACTCCAGTGAACAGGGTCGACTTGCAGTAAAAAACAGAAAAGCCAAAATTGGTAAATTAAAGTATTTTCATTTTACCATTGTGAATCAGTGAAAACTGAAAAGAGTGATGAATGTTATAAATTATTTGATAAGAATATAACAGCTTATCGACCTGGAAGTTAAACAAAGTATCATCTTGACGTCACTGCTTCACAATCTCCTGTAAACACGGTCTTACTCATCAGACGTTCAAACCCCAGTGACAATAATGAGACTCACAGTGTGACTTCAGCTAATTAAGATCTAACAGACGGCTGAACAGATTATAAATTATAAATGATGAGTCACTGCTAACAATCCAGATAACCATTCATAGAGGAGATATGTGATTGATGTCACGTGGAATATGTGCACACATCTCATCCAGACACTTTAATCAGCACACTGACTCTCACATTTATCCCAGATGTCGAAAAAAACAAGAGGGTAAATACTGTGCTGTGCAGATGGATGATCTCCATCCATCAATTTATTGTGTGCATGGTGTGAGGCAAGTAATTAACCCCTGAACGCGTCCAGATTTGACGTGTGCCCCACAGTTTAGCAACGCAGCCCTTAAGTGCACCAGACTGACATTGACGATTTGTTTTAAATGGAAAAGCAACCAAATCTGAGATCTGCTCCATAGTCCTTGTTGCTGTTCATTAATATTATCCAATTCAATTTCAAATGCTCCCATCATACGAGGCATGACTTCAGTTCATCTCATAATAAAACCCATGTGCCTTTTCTGTGATATGTGCTCCTGGTCTCCATTGAGGTGTGTGGTAAACTGCAGGGTGAGAATTCCGCCGTGTTTTCCTCGTGCACGCTGGGAAATCCTGTTCAGCTTTTAATGATCCTGAACAGGATAAAAGTTGGATGATATTTTATTGTAATAAAGCTGCACACTAGAAAAGAGGAAACCCCACACAGCTGCTTTTTGAGTAAAAAGTGAAAAGCCTTTATTATTGTGTTTCTGTCAGACACACAAACACACACCCACGTTCGCACATAGGTGACGACTAACGGAGCACAGTCTTGAGCTTGCCGCCTTACAATGGTAACGTACAATAACAGATGACGTAAATGAAAACAAGCGATGTATAGAATTCCAGTTGGCCGGTTTATTGACTTAAAGCAGCTTTAATCAATAGTTCTTCACATGACTTTTTCCAGGTGAAGAGGTCTTCATGTAATTATTAACCCTTCGTCTGACGCCTCTGCTCATCTCGACAAGCATTTTTCAAATATTCTCATCACACAGGGATATTGTGTTTTGTTTATTATTAATGGCAGACAAAGTTAGCGACTTGCTCGTGAAGACACGAATATATCACTGGCCACGCCAGCTACAGATAAACGTAATTTATTGCAGGATATCTCTCTAACAAGTCTTCTAGGATGATCAGAGCCACATGCCCCAAATAAAAGGAACTGCTGCCTAATCCCGTTTTAATTGGTTGTTTTCTTGTTCTGTGCATATTCTGGTTGTATCTTTCTCTCTGTAACTGTAACCTCCAGTAATTGAGACAGATATCAAAGTAAAGACTGGCTGTGGGTCTCAGTCCACAGAACCTTGAAGCTGCGCCACCGCTGCTGCACAAATAGCTGTTCAAGTGTTTATTCAAAGTTCAGTGAAGCTCGACTCAGTACGCAGAACCCTGAACATGAAAATCGTGCTTTTGACGTGATCGACAATGCACACACTCACATAAATGAGTCACAGCCAGCACACATTTTGCAAAGGAATCAGAGCTTGCATTGTGACATTACTTGCATTGGGAGTATCATCTCCCATCCGGCCTGATGTTACTTTGAATTATCTTGAACACAATCGCTCAAATCTTTCTTCAGGGAATTACCTCATATTTTGACCAGTTGTCCCTTTTACTCAAGGATTTTATTTCCTCAGAGTATCAGTGATTAATGATATGTGTGATTAATGCTAATGTAATTTAATCATTCGAATGAGGAGACATCTGATCTGAAGTGTCTGCAAGAATATCCCCTCCTATTCAATAAACCTTCTCCTCCCTCCGTCAGGCTGGGCATGGAGCACGACGGCCAGGGCAACCGCTGTGCTGATGAGACCAGTATGGGGAGCATCATGGCGCCACTCGTCCAAGCGGCTTTCCACCGCTATCACTGGTCGCGATGCAGCAAGCAGGAGCTCAATCGATACATACAGTACATTGTGCTTCTCCAAATCCATGATTTCTCCTGATTGCGTATGGGCGTAATGCTGGGACACCTTATGTGTGAAGCGGCTCTATGTGTTATCGATTTTTTTCTATTTAAAGAATTTTCTCCTTCATCTCTCCAAAGACCTCACGGCACATTTATGACTGTCATTCTCGTCTTCTGCTCAGCTCGTACGACTGCCTGCTGGATGATCCCTTTGAGCACAAGTGGCCCAAGCTTCCCGAGCTCCCCGGAATAAATTACTCCATGGACGAGCAGTGCCGATTTGACTTTGGCGTCGGTTATAAAATGTGCACAGCCGTAAGTCTCGCACACCTGTTAAGTCCCGAGAGTTATTTGTTGACTGACGTTATTGATTCGTCCGCTCTCGAGTCAGCTGAAACTCTGAGGTCCCCTCTCATCGACAATCATCACCTCACAAGGGATCAAAATAAAATGAGATGACACTACTGTATAAATGCAGAATATATTAAGGTTTTTCGCATGGGATTGGCTCAGAGGCAACAATTTCCTATAGAAAATCACAAATGTGTCTCTGATGAGTATTAAACGTTTCAGGCGCCTCATCTTAGCGAGGTACAGTAACAGTGGATTTTCCTGCTCCAGCATGACGACTTTGTACACTCATAAACATTCCCAACAAGAATAACTCGCTGTTTTCTCGTTTAGTTTCGAACCTACGACCCTTGCAAGCAGCTGTGGTGCAGTCACCCCGACAACCAGTACTTTTGTAAAACTAAAAAAGGACCTCCAGTGGATGGGACGGAGTGTGCACCAGGAAAGGTGAGGAATGTCTCTGAATCTGCTTCAAATGATCAGTTTCATTGCACAATAATTGCAAAGCGGAGCTCTCTAAAGAAACGAAGTCGAGACAATAAAAAAGAAAAGCTGGACACGGCTTCAAAGTCGGTAGTTCGAGTTTTACAATCTTTCTTTCAGTCTTATAGGTCTGTCTTTTCTCTTGTCTTCTCAGTGGTGCTTCAAGGGCCATTGCATCTGGAGATCGAGCCAGCAGCCTCAGGGCCACGATGGGAGTTGGGGCTCCTGGTCAAAGTTCGGCTCTTGCTCCAGGACTTGCGGCGGTGGCGTTCGCTCCCGCAGCAGACAGTGCAACGACCCTCCGTGAGTAGCGAGGGGAACTGACTCTGTGTGGTTCACCCAAGAGAGGATGACGGCATACTGTCAAATGTAACTGGATACTAGATCCAGCTGTTGATGCGGAGTGTGAGCCACTATACACTAACTCCATTTAAGCTCTATTTTTTAATGTCATAACATTTTCCTTTTTCAATGCATCCCCACGGGTTGTAATCAAGCATTTATCTTCAGGCAAGACTTCAGATAATGGCTTAATTTATTCTGTGGTGTAATGCAAAGTAAGTGGGTAGTAGAGATATGACAAAACATGCTGTTCAAGCACAGGACTCCCTCACAATACAATACACAAAGGGAAGCTCACATCTGGAACACAAAAACACCCTCAGAAAACAAAAATTATAAGTTTTGGGGAAAAAAACATTGCGCCTTCCACTTGTGAAGCTTTCTTTTAATGATTTTCTTAACATAAATATTAAATTAATTTCAGTTCAGTTACCATTCAACATGGCTTCGATTTCTTTTTCCAGTTTATCCTCTTTATAAATTACTATAATATGCTCGAGAAAGGATTTTCAATGCATGTGTAGAATGAGGGAGGATCAGATTTCAACCTAAGAACTTTGAAATCATCCCCTGAAGATCAAACCTTTAGAATGTCACGCTGGTAAACGTGGTTTCGTGTTTTCGTGTCGGTCCAGGCCTGCCTACGGGGGTCGAGATTGCCCCGGCTCGACTTTTGACTACCAGATGTGCAACACCGAGGAGTGTGCTGGACCTTACGAGGACTTCCGTGCTCAGCAGTGCGTCCAGAGGAGCAACAAATACCACAAGAACATCAAGCACACCTGGCTGCCATATGAGCACCCAGATGGTAAGTCTGTGAAGGGTGATGCAAGGTTGGCTCGCTCTCTCCGAGGTCAGCCAAAGCAACAAGTCGACGCTGGGTGTTTTGCAGGAGCCGCTGCTTCCGTGCCGTTATCTGACTTGTGTTCTTCGTGCTGTTGTCGGAGATCTGAAACGAGGGGTGTGTGTTTCTTTGTTTTCAGAGGGCCGCAAGTGCGAGCTGAGCTGCAAGTCAAAGGAAACAGGAGAGGTGGTGTTCATGAACCAGGTGATGCATGATGGGACCCGCTGCAGCTACTCAGACCCCTTCAGCGTGTGCGCTCGAGGAGAGTGTCTGGTACGTCTTTTACGAAAACGCCGTGCACCGACAAACACAAATACAGCCAGTTTTAAAATATACAGTATAAAATACTATGGTTCATTACTTCACTTCCTTCACTGAGAAATCCTAAACCAATGAATAATTTAAGAATGACTAAATGTCACATTCAAGGTTTAGCGCAGAGAAGAGTTCCTCCCTCAGCAGATTCGAACTCTGTGCGCACACCGTCCTGTACAGTCAAGGTCGAACACCAGAGAGGGTGTCGCATTGTTTTTTATTCATTTATTTCAGCTCTGTATTGAATCTGACTTTCGAGTGCATTATTATTGTTACGTATAATTATAGCTATTATTAATATAATAATAGTAATTACGACAGGGCCTTAACCATTTTTTAAATTGTGCTTTGATAATAAAGTGGTGCCCTTGGAAAGAGCTGCAGGGATATTTGTTAACTAAACTGTGAGTAATCGTGAACGCTGCTCTCTTTGCTCCAACACAAACACACACAGACATTATTTTGTCTCAATTTTCACCTTGGGCATAAAGTTGGGATTTTCGCTGTCGCAGGCCTGTCCCGCACTGTTTTGGCTGCGCTCTGTTATGTCTGGGTGTGTTTCCACTACGTATCATCTTAAACCTAAGACTGTGTAAAAGTCAAATGCAGATTTGATTGACTATCTCCCCCCCCCCCCGCCCCCGCCCCACTTCACAGCACGTTGGCTGCGACAAGGAGGTCGGCTCCTATAAACAAGAGGACAAGTGCGGAGTGTGCGAGGGGGACAACTCACACTGTCGCACCGTGAAGCTGACGCTCACCAAGACGCCAAAGAAGAACGGTAATCATCAACTGTGCGGACAGAGAACTGCTGAGATCAGCGGCTCTGTCTCACAGGAGTCATGATATTACACGGCTTATCCCGAGGCCTTAAACACATCGTCTCTGTCTGCTATGACGGACCACAGCCTGTATCCCAAACCATCATCAAAGGACAACATTTTCAGTCTCAGTGTCTTGATTCAGAAATAATTGGCTGCTATTACAGCCCAGAATAAGTCCCCACTGTTTAAGGCTCCCGGCTGAACCTTGCTGCGTCTCTTTGTCTTGTCAGGAATGCTGAAAATGTTCGACATCCCAATAGGAGCTCGCCACATTGTTATTGAAGAGAACGACACCTCCCCTCACATCATCGGTGAGTGTTTTAACCCTGGAAGACAAAAGAAGTGGGGTGTGATTATAATGTCATTTTTTAAAAGATTTCATGTGTGTGAATGGGATTGAGATTGCATTACTACCGAGTAGTGGACTTCCCAGTTGTTACTCACTCCAACAGGGGACTCAGAGTTTTCCAGCACATACCCAACATCCTGCTCCCGTCTCTCTGGAATCTCTGGACTGCTCTGAGGCTGCAAGGGTCAATTGTACGAGGTTCAGGGAAGGATGTGACGTTGTGTTGAACACTGAGGTCAAACTGCATGGTCAAAAACTCTGTGTAATTCCTAAATTATTTCTTACCGATGAAAAATCACTCGATATACCTTAGACACAATCACTACTTGCCAGATAATACCAACTAGTTTTTAAACCAACCACTTTATCATGTTTTATATCAATTAATATTTTTCAGTCAGTGTGACGTAGGATTATTTATGGGGGTTTTGTACAGCCTGTAGATTGCACAATAGGGTTCAGTGAAGTCCTACACCCAAAGTGAAGTATCTAAGAGATCCAGCTTTTAAGTGTCTGATCAAATTGCTCAGGGACTGAATTGAAATGTTGAATTGAATCATTTTAATGCCTGAAGAACACAAAAGGTCTAAGAAACTGTTTAAATGGTACTGACAAAGCGGCTTTTAGTGCAACGATGAACTCCGTACATTTTCCTAAATGTTTCCAGAGGGGCTGTATCTGAGAACGCAAACATCTCAGTCAGTTGCTGCGTACAGTAAAACATTTGTGTGAGAGACTCTGAGAATTTCCTGCTGCGTTCGTCATACTGTATGTGGAAGGCAAACTCCGAAAGATTTCCGGACCCAATTTTCCAAACATTTTCCGGTGCTCATGTCTGGAAACGGCTCAGATAATAACCACGACCTTGATGTTTTTATCCTCATACCGTTTCTCAGAAGCCCCACTAAAAAAATGACTCCATAGCACTTTAGTGAGTAAAGTGAGGATTGTTTTGGGACATGCTGAAGATAAAAAAAAAAAGAAATCTGTGGTGGAGAAGAGGTTTATGCCGCAGAGAAGTGCACTGTATGAAATCTACTGTAACCACTGTGAATCCACTCTGGCTTCATCTGCATTCCTCTATGAAGGAGCGAGTTTTCAGAGCTAACTTTGAAGCTCTAAGGGCATATTTGAAAAAAAGAGAGTTTCAGGACGGTTCATAATCAAACAGAATGAAGAAATATAAGGTTATATATATATATATTTACTTTACAGTATCTGTAGCCAGAAGGGATGCCCCCTGTGGTGTTTTGCATTACACACACTTTTGACACAGTTATACACTGAAAGGCTTTCAGAAGCACATTTCTATTCAAGTCACAAGGTAAAGTTGCGGGTGAGGAAAAGGCTCCAGCAGCGCCTGTGTTTTCTCTGCCGGATCGGAAAAATCAAACATTATTAAATCAACATGCTGCACTGCTTCCTAAATTCCATCTTAATGTAACAAACACCATTAATGTGATTAGCTTTTTAACAAGGAATATTATTTCCCTCGGGGGATATGTGACATGCAATTAGCAAGTGCCAACGTGAAAAGAACAAAATGACATCTGATCGGCGATAGAATGTCACGTCAATGAGATTGACTGTAGCTGAGCAGTTGGAACATTGCATGGATAATTCATAGGTACAGTAAATGCAGTTTGCAGCACAATGCATGTCACTACGTCTCCAGGTCAATCAGTAAATCCCATTTTATTCGTATAGCCCCTATTCACAAATCACAGTATGTGAAGTGGCGACGGACTGGTATTCTTTGTGCTCTCAGCAGCTCTCTCTCTGTGAGTCCAGATCTCCGGGGCGTTGAGCCAAACCCTCCCTCTCCTCTCTTCTCCGCTGTTTTCCTTTCTGGCTTCGATTAGCTCATGGGAAGAAGAGATGACACACAACTTGGAGGAATTACTGTTGGCTAACCACAACGCCAAACATCTCAAAATACATACTGACACGTTCCCCCTTCTTAAAGGAAAACACTGTGTTGTGTGGCAAAGGACGTTTGATCCAGAAATTCTGTTTGATTCTTCAGACGAGTAATAAATGCGACTAAAAACTATGTTCTTTTCCACCGCACATGCATAAAATACCTTTTCCTTCATTACAGCTGTGAAGAATCAAGTTACTGGGAACTTCATACTGAATGCAAAGAGTGAGGACGCTGAGTCGAAGACCTTCATCGAGAACGGTTTACAGTGGGAGTATTCCATGGATGATGAGAAGGAGACCCTGAAAACAACTGGTCCTCTGCACGAGGGCATCATCGTTCTGGTTAGTGGGACTCAATCATGTACTTTTACTTTGCTTTTTCACCATCTATCTATATCAAATAAAAGTTTTTCCTCTTTGTTGCAGGTTATTCCGCAGGAGGAAGATACAAAAGTCAGCTTGACGTATAAGTATATCATACACGAGGACCTGTTACCGCTTATCACCAACAACAATGTACTTCTAGCCGAACTGGACACCTACGAGTGGGCATTGAAGAGCTGGTCTCAGTGCTCCAAACCATGTGGCGGAGGTCAGCGAGTTGAAAAACGCACACAAACAAAACACAGGCACTCAGTAGAGCACATACTTCCGCCAAGGCCGAACAGCCCCCTTAAATCAAATCAAGCTGCACCAAAGTGCTCACACTCATAGATTTCATCAAGATCCATGATTTATGCCCTGGGAAGACAGTGAAAATGTTTTTTTAATATCTCTGTTATGCAATGTTAAAGAAAGTTTAAAAAAAAAAGTGCCCAGATCCTCACCAAAGTTAATTGGGTCCTTCCACCACATGAAACTAGTCTTGTGTTTGTGTAGTTTCCGTCATGTCATTGTTATAACTGGTCTTCAAGGGACTGGCAGCTTGAATGCTTGAGACGAATTCTAAATTAATCTATGAGCAACTGATAATCATTTAAATAATTTTCGCAAACTGAAAAACGATTGCTATTTCTATTTTTTTTCTAATATGACGATTTTCTACTTGTGTGATTTTAATTGAATATCTGTAGATTTGTTACTTTTTGGGCTCGAGATGCCTGAAAGTAATCAGTCGTTGTAGCCTCCGTTTAAATGCATCAAGAGTGCAACGATGGTTGGTTTTCGGATTTCGCCATTTCACTTAAACTACATGTCTGTATGACCTCACTGAAAGATTAATGATGTCATGTTTCCACCCCGCAGGCATACAGTACACAAAATACGGCTGCAGGAGAAAAAGTGACAGTCGCTTGGTGCATCGTAACTTTTGTGAAACCAGCAAAAAGCCCAAACCCATCCGCAAACGCTGCAATGTGCAAGAGTGCAGCCAGCCAACGTGAGTGACCTGCAGCTATTTACGGTCTATCCATACTGATGTTTTTCTATGGCTAATACAGCATTAACAATGGTTATAATAGCTTTCCCTCTAAATGTCAACCCTAGTATAATGTATGCAATTATTGAGGGAACATTAGTACAATCTTGACTAGCGACGGAGACATGGAGACTCGCTGTGCTGACAGGTGGGTGGTGGAGGAGTGGACTCCCTGCAGTAAGACTTGCGGGAAGCTTGGCTACCAGACCAGGGTGGTGCAGTGCATGCAGGCGCTCCACAACGGCACCAACCGGCCCGTCCACAGCAAACACTGCACCGAGAACCGTCCGGAGACGAGGAGGGCGTGTAACCACACTACATGCCCCGCCCAGTGGAGGACAGGGGCGTGGTCTCAGGTAAGGGGGGGTTTAAAGTCAAACAATGGACTGTAGATGGACAACATGTGTCTCCATCGCCCCCTGGTGTCTGGCTGTAAAACGTTGTAAAACTGCCTCCTCCATGTTAGTTAAAGTAAAAGCTACTGTGCAGAGTCTGGCTCTAAATGCGCAAGATGCCAGTGTTTGTATCCGGGATATTTTGGCTTCATTTTTGTGCAATGGAAGGAAGTGGAGACACGTCGTCCACCTTTATATACAGTCTGAGAGTCAAACCTAGCCTGGTTCTATCGCAGATTCACGCATCACTATGTTAAAAGAATGTATCACACAAAGTGCTTTGCACACAGAGGTCAGTTTTCCTAAATATTTACACAAAGAAACTGCCAGGTGTAACCGTGTGTACGTAACTGAACTAGCTAACTGGCAGCTAACGTTTGTTTGTCATAGACACACTCCATGTAACCTAACTTGATTTCCATTCTGTGATGCTATAAATAGAAAACACTCAAACTGATTTCTAATAAAAACAAGTCTTGAGATGATTGTTGTGAAGGGGATGTGGATACTCAGGCACAACAAAGACATCAACACTGGTTCAACGAAATGACTATCGTAGTTGCTCAATGTGTTGTTGTCGGTGTTGGCATAGGGACCATGTTTGGAAGCTTAATGAATGTAGAATGAAATGTTACCGCACAGTTTGAATTATTGGCTGTGTGTCTTGTGTGTCAGTGCTCGGTGACCTGCGGCGAAGGAATCCAACAGAGGCAGGTGGTTTGCAAGGCCAGCGACAACACCATCGGAGAATGTGAGGGCGAGAAGCCGGAAACCGTCCTCATTTGCAAACTCAACTATTGTCCAGGTGAGACCCACATCCAGAGTTGATCCATTTAGTGGTTTGCTGCCCGCATTACACGCACTGATAAAGAAGCTGTCTCTGCATGAGCAAGTTGTTTCCATTTGCCAAGTGGCAAAAAAGATTTGTATGTTTTTCTGTCAGAACTAGTGGGTGGTCGTTAATGCATGCTGCATCCTGCGCATGTAGTCATAAATCCCTGGCAGTAGATTTAAGGTTTGTTCTCATGGTATGATGTTCCTCTGACTCAAAGTTAATCTCACAACCACAGAAAACTGAAAATTTGCTTACATGATAGAATTTAGCCAGAACTAACAGTTAAAACGCAGATTTAACATCGACAAACACATGAGCTACGTCAAAAATTGGCACAACAGGCCCGGATTTGGGGTTAAAGCTTTTTTCACCACCCTGTAATACTATTTACATAAACATGATTGAATACACTTTTCTGCTTCTATGATGAATCCCACCAGCTCCTCCGACTGCACTGTGTGGTCCTCCAAGTATTAAAGCTAAAGCTGAGCTCAGACGACACAGGTTTTAGCCCAGTTTCTCTCTGATTCCCCCTTTTCTGACAATCTGGGACCGTGATCAATTCCGATGCTTTGGCACAGATTATCTGGGAACACGAGGGGTAAACAGATCCAGTCTTCCATGTTAATGCAGATGTTTTGCAAAAGAAACCCTTCCCTCAGTGTTTGGGGCCCGAATGTTGTTATAAGTCACTAAAACTGAGATTTTTACAAACTTCTGAAATGCTGATTTTTAAATACTCTGGTTTCTGTGTATCCGTGAGTACATGTAAAACGGAGCATTTGAAATCACGTGGTCACAGTGTACTTCACGCATGCCCAATATGACTTGTACCTCAGCGTTCTTCTCTGTTATTTGACAAATCGTTGATGTAGACTTTATCGCCACCTACTGGCCCGGCACACTGGATTTAAATGTTTTCTAAAACGAAGGTCGTGTGAACAGAATTTGTATTTACATATTTTTTCTTTTTAGACTTAAACCTTAAAATAGACAACCCTCGATGAACTTTAGACTTATGTGCCTGATGCAACTTGATGGGTTTTAGGACAAAGGACCTCCTTAATGGGATGTTGTCTGATCTGAAAAGATTTTTCTTCCTCTTTTGTGCACTGATGCTTCTCCCCACTTCAGCTTTTTTGTCGTGTTACTTCGCCTTCAAACAGCTGCGAGCACCATTCTGCTTCTCTGTGCAGTCAGCGAGTGGAAAATAGTGGCTTTACTGAAAAACATGAGGAAGTACAGGTTGTGCCTTTTGAATCTGTAAATAGCACCAGGCTTTATTACAGGTTTCTGAACGACTCCTCTCTGTTCTTAAAGCGAGACGTCATTGAACTTGTCTTTTTAGGAATATCTTTTGGCCTAATTTTGTCCTTTCTCTGCTGTTATCCACCCCAGGACAGCCGGTGTCTTCTCTCAGTGTTGAGACGATCGTAAATTCCACAATAAAAGCAGATGAAGCGACACGACAAAGGGTTTCTGAAAACCCCGTCCACAAAATCTCCTCAAGTAAGTCAATGTGTAATTTATCAGCAGGGGCATTTGAACTGTAGTTTGACGCTGACTCATCGAATCTATCCTCACCTTCAATATTACATCCTGGTATAACTCCCTCACCATCAACCACAAAACAAAACTTTCACGTATAACCAATCAGGCCGGAAAATAATGTCACTGTCACTGTCACTCCTATCTATCTATCTATCTATCTATCTATCTATCTATCTATCTATCTATCTATCTATCTATCTATCTATCTATCGATCGATCTATCTCTATATCTATATATCTACCTTTCTTATCTCAGAAATCAGTCTTATAGATACAAACTTTAAAATCTATACTACATGAGTTTTTTTGTTTCTTCAATCTCACTCTTACTATGTTTTTTTTTCTCTTGATATTACTAGATGAGCCATGTCTGGGGGATAAATCGATTTTCTGTCAAATGGAAGTTCTGGCCCGTTATTGTTCAATCCCTGGATATAATAAGCTTTGTTGTGAGTCTTGCAACAAGAAAGAAAACCTCGCCACTCATGCCCCTGACATTGAAAATGCCCCTGTGGTCTTAGTCGAACGTGAGTCCTCCTCTCCTTCTCAATCCTCATCATCCAAAGCTCCTCTGCCTGCCACGACCCAGAGCCCGCCACAAACCACTAAAGCCATCAGCAGACGGCCATGGTCCACCGCCCCGCTGACGACCACCGCCGCCGCTGCTGAATCCTCCACATCCGCAGGTGCTGCTCTGCCCCAGGTCCCCACCAGTGCCTCCTTCCTCATAGCTGGGAAGGGAGACTCTGACCCGGGGCCTCTTCTACCTCCAGAGCCGCCACGGCCCACAGCAGACTCCAGTAGAGGTGCCTCTAAAGAGCACAGTCCGAACAGCACTTTAGGCCCAGTCACTGCCAAGTCAAGAAGGGACGATTTAGGATCCGAGAGGGACTCCAGTCACAGAACCCTGTCGGCTCAGAAATAACAGACAGTGAGCGATGCTGTGAACATGCTGCTCAGTGAGACGCTCTCATACATCAGCTCAGCCTGCGTAGCATCTGATAGACTTGCAGTCAGGCTGCAGATATTTTCTTTTCTTTTTTTTTTTTCCATGCCAGTGAACTGACCAGTGATGGTTACCTCATCAAATCTCCAGAGCGACCTGTGTCTCTCTGCCCTCTGTGCTTCAAATATGAAACGGAAGAAAAAAAAGTTGTCAAAACAAAGGTGCTGTAAAATAAAACGACTACAAGACGTGTTCAAAATGTGATGACTGCATTGCTACATTCATGTTTTTATCTGTGTACAGTTGTGTAAGCCTGTTTTTCTCAAGTGCATTAGAACTACTATTGAACTGGTATTGTGAACATGACTAGAGGTCAAAGGCCATGGTTGCAGGCATGCAGCTGCCAGCTATGGGGTCCTGAGTGTGCCAACAGAATATTTATAGACCACTTCACAATCTATTCATACATTTTATCTTTTACTCATTACATTAAGATTAAAATTATGCATTGAAAGCCTGTTATAGATTTTTTTTAATGTATTCTGCTTTTTAAAAATATGAATGAATTAAGTGGAATGGAAAATGAAATTGCAAAAAGTATTTTAAAACCTTTTTTTATTTTATATATATATATATATATATATAGTGTTTAGATTTACAAGTTTTGTAAATTCCTGACAAGACTCCATCCTGTTCTTGTTGAAGCTGAAGGTGGCGCTGTGCATTACATAACAGTGGACCAATCAGAGCACCTGTTACTATGGTAAAAAAGCACAATTTATTTAGACCAAACAAGTAATAAAATATTATTCACATTAAGATTTTGGAAGCAGTTACATTGTTGTAACAATGTCTTGGCATTGACACTCACACAGGGACCTTCTAGACATCTAGTTGCTATGAGGTTTCCAAGCAACGAGCTGAAACGCTGCATACAAGTGCTCTGTATGCCAAGCTCGGTGTTTCACGTTTTTCAGCTGATTCCCCCTCCCTGCTTCCAGTTATCATGCTAAACTAGCCACATGCTAACATTAGGCTCACATTTTTTGTGATGTCAGATCTTGTCATCTGAGGATGAAAGTGAGCGAATTACTCAAAATTTCTACAAAAGAATTGTGCACAAAATGTCGAAAATGTTTCTACATTTTTTATGGTAATTCAATGGCTGTAGCTTTTTTGAATGATTTGTCAGTTTTTTTAAATTGATAATAATACAACACTTATTAGGTCTATAATTATTTCCTCGGCACACTCCAGGTTTCATAGTCATCACTCCAGGCAGAGAGCTTCATGACATCTCTGTCCCCGGTGCTTCTTTGTTTTTAATATTGTCCGCATCCAATGTTGTGGTGATAAATCAGCGAGGATCATCCCTGCTGCAGCGTGCCCTCACAAAAAGATTTCAGAAAACAATAAATCATGATGGGGTTTTTTTTGTAAACTGATATATTTTTCAGATAATAATGTATATAGTGTAAATTTCAAGTCATGAAAAGTTGTGTTTTGCAATTGGAAAATACAGGTGATGCTGTAAGTCTGCAGACTGTGGTCGGTCATCGTGTTACACCATTCCTGCATTGCAGTCCGTAACATCATTATGTTTATTGTATAGTTCTTGTATATACATACGTGAATGAAAGCTTTAAATGTTAATATTTATTGAATTTTTAAAGTGGTATGGAGAACAAAGTAAAAGACATTTGAAAGAACCAAGATTGTTGTTATTTACTGTTGTTGTGGCTTTTTCTCTCTTGGCTTCAGTGGACATGCATGACTATGTGCAGGGCCGTCGATAGGCAAAGCAGGGGATTGTATGGGGCCCCATGAGAACAACGACAATTTTTTTGAGAAAGCCCATAAATTGATCAACTATGTACAGAAAACTACAATGACACCATATCTGAAAGCCCCTGACCTAACTTAACAAGCTTTCTACCAAAAGTTTTTTTTATTTTAGAGGTATGGTTGAAAACTATCACATCTTATTGCATCAGCGTGTCTGAGGATTTATGTTGTGCTTTTATAATCTCGATGACCACCCAAAGCGCTTCACAGAACAGTTTTGCCATTGCAGCACTTTATCCCACAACAATCACACATGGCAATTTGGGGTTGAGCATCTTGCCCAAGGACGCTTTGGCACACAGTATGGAACCCCAAACCCTCTGCAGCCCTGTGTTGGGGATTTGCATTTGAACTTTACTACTTTGCATGCCATGTCACGATGTGGTTTGGTATCATGTTTTTCTTGTATCTATTTTTTTTTTGGAAGGGGGGGGGTAGCAAGTATAACTGAATGTCACTGAGTTTTTTTACAGACCTCAGATCTTCTATCCACAGGTTCAGTCAGTTTTAATCAAGTCCTCTATTTACTGCATTTGAATGAAGAAGAGGCTCCTGGTTTGAGGTGTTGCTTTGAATGTGTCCTTAACCATGAATCAGGAAGATGAAACAATGAAATCACTTTATTGATTTTATCCAGTCATATGCAGAGTACAGTTACTCATGTGTCAATGGAGGAGTGTTGACTCCACAGTGTTAATGAGGTTTGATTGGCAGCCTTGATATTATTTCCTATTAGAAGCCAGCTGTCTTTGTGCCAGGCTGGCCCTGGCTGCTGGTACTCATCTCCTCCTGCTCTGCTCTACACAGCGTTAGGAGCAGAGCTTCTCCTGCAGGCAGCGCCTCTGGAAACTCGAGGAAAGGGCGGCCTCCTGCCGAACAGCCGGGCTGTCGCCATGCCTCCGTCTCTCAGTCTCCCCCTGTGAATGATGACAGGCTGCTGCTGCTGCTGACGAATGGGTGTCACACAGACTCAGTCAGGGTCTGCTCTCGCTGTGAGGCGTCTGCGGAGATGTCTGGTGAAATCCAGCTGTGCTCGAGGCAGAGCCTGATTGACAATGGACTTTGGCAGCCAGCCCTGAAGACAACATTATCTCTGTTAAACCCTCAAATTGTTTTTTGATCACAACAGCAAAAGGGCTTGACTATCACGTCCTGATATTCTCCTGCTGCGCAATAAATATATTCTTTTCATGTGTAAATTGGTTTCCTTGTAGCAGGATGTTTCAGTAAATGAATTTGCAGCAAGAAAAAATTATATAAATTCAAGTCCCATTCTGGAACTGAGCTGGAAAGTGTCCACGACAAATGAGCAAACTCATGGGATGTGGTTGAAAACACTGGAAAGCAAAGCTAGAAGGTCGATCTTGACACGAAACAGTTGAGAATGACATCCTGACTTTTAGGTCTGACTCCTAAACTCGAATCTTCCTCGAAGTGGACAACTCTTGTTTGTAATTCAAGCTGTGTACTTCAAATAAGGTTATTTTGTCAAATTATTATTTAAAGTTTGAATAATGAACTTCCAGCGTAGCAGTGGTGATTGGAAAACAGAGAAGGAGAAAAATTATTGAAAAAAAGGATGTACTCTAATGTCAGCATAAACACTTACAGTCGTGCATCATTCCATACAGGAATGCACATTATCATGCAGTGTAATTACATATATACTGTATATTCTGTATAATGTATACATATTCTACATCATTTCTATGCACCGTGTCAAATGAGGAGCTAAATCCTGTCATTTCCTGGATCACTCAGCAGCTGCACAAACACAGCAGGTTATTTGTTCATTACTCATTCCATCACTGATTGTGCTGTTTCCTGCCTCCACCACCTCGGCCTTCTCAGCTCTGCTTCCTTATGCCACTCATCAGGATCCTCGTGCAAGTTCATTTTCTCTAGCAAACGTCTTATGTGAAAATGTTACGTTCCAGGTCACAGCCATTTGTGTGTGTTAATCCTGGGAGAATGTAAACAAGGTTCTCGATGTTTACTGCAGAACGGATTCAGACCAAATGTTCATTTATTGGAAATAGCAGGAAAAAGGCCAATCTGAGAAACTCACCGCTCATCAAATTAAAGCATCGTTGGAGTGAAAGAGCTAAGACACAATGTGCACAATCAGGAAACAATGAATCGCTGCAGAAAAGGATATTTCCTCCCATTGTGAGTCGGCAGATGCTTTCTCTATTCACTATTTCTTGTGTGTGTGCATGAATGAATTTACCTTCACGTCCATGTTAAGAAGCCACGTGAAGTGACTCTTTCTCGTATCCCCGTCCAGAGGCTGAATGATGATGCATGTCGGTCCATCCTCAGCTCTGTAAACACACCAATAAAAATCATTCATTTATCTAATTAACAAATTAACTAACATTAACTAATATGAAAGTTGAATGGCCTCATTTGCATGATTTTGTATTAATACATCATTATTATTATTGTATTAAACAGAATACACATAAAAAGGCAAAGTTAATGATATAGTAGACTGTTGTATCAGGGACTAGGCTACAGTGAGCACGCACTTATCCTTTTGATATTTTAACTATTTAACAGCAAATACTAACTTAACTTGACTCAAGTAGAAAGGTTATTGTGGTGCTTTTATTTTTGCAAAACCTCAGAAATGTAAATGTAAATTGAAATGTGACGTCTATAAAAACATTATTTTGTTGTAATCTAGTCTGTTCCTCTGTCTCAACATCCTTCAACGTCCTCTGACGTCGCTCTAATCACACGAGATACGGCTGCAGACGTTTAAGGCCACTGATATTAGCCGGTGCTGTTGAACAGGCTGTCATAACAAACTGAAATGCCAAAGTAAATAAAAACTGGGGTTGTCACAGTACAGTCTTTTCTGTTCTGACTTTACAACCTGTACTGTATGAGAGGAAGTTGAATGAAACTGTGAATAAGTCTGAACACAGTATGATTAATGTCGGGTTGAGAAAGAGTTGTTGGCAGGTGTGTGAAAAAATCCTCTTACCTCACAAAGCCCGCCTGAGGTGGGAACGCCTCCAGCTGAATCGCTGCTCCTCCAAGATAAACACTGGACTTTTGTTTGCAGCTATGTCTGACACTCAGGAAATCCCTTTGGCCAATTAGATTTCCTGCCGTCTCGGCCGAAACCTCATGAGTGACGATCGTTTCGGGCCCGACGTGTTTCAGAACCTGCGGCAGAAGACGAAAATATAGAATTTAATTGGTAGAGCAGCACTTGAACTGCTGATATATGATGTCAACAAATCATGACTTTAAACAGAAATGTGCAGACGACCAGACAATAAAACTGAGCATATTTGACCGAACACCCTCTGAACCCTGGGCTTCTGTAAGAGTATTTTTACGTGGTATTTCAATTTTCCAAATATCTAATTCTTTGAGACCTGTTGAAAGGTGAGTGGCTCACTTTGATTCGCTGAATGCTCGGGTTCCACTGGTGCATCTCCTCCACTCTGGTGAACAGGATGTCATAGAGCTCGTCCACGCCGGCCTCCAGCACCGCCTCCAGCCTGAAGACCTTCCTGGCCCCCGGCATCGCTTTGCTGCAGATCACATCCCCGGTGCTCTAGACAGGATCAACATACAAGTGTAAGTGTAATAAAATTACACTTCAGGTCACAGGAAATTTTTGAAATCAGACACTACCTCTGCGATCTCCACTTTCCACCCGTCTTTGTCCTCCAACATACTGAGAGCCTTCCTCATTGCTCCTCGGCCTTGTTGCACAAAGAACAGCTGATCTTCTTTTGCTGGCACATCTTCTCTGTTGGACTCTGTGAAATGTACTGGAGTGAAAACCTTTTTTCAACAGCCACACTTGAGAAAAAATCAATGAAACCAACGGAATGATATTCAACCGCTGCTGCGCAGCCCCAAACCTGATTTCTCTCACTCTCCACAATGCTCTCTAAGGAACAACCTGCCAATTTGGTGGTCTAATTTCCCATCTGTCCCTCTGCTTGCCCCCCCGCTGCTGCTGCTGCGTCAGTATTGCTGCCAGTTGCTTCAGCCCCTCCACCACCCAATCATCCACCTGTAGGCTCCAACGGGGGGGTTATAAATAGAATTTCATCACTCCTTTCATCTCTGTTATCATATCTGGGGGAGTGATGAAGTCGGAGCCTAGAAGCCTAAACACTAACTATGTTCGTGCTGCAATAAACATTTCAAACGTGAGTTGTCTGCTTGAAATATATTTACCGTTATAATTCAAACCAGCATGTGATGTCATGCGCTGTTTTATTTGTCCCCACCGATGCAGGTGTGCGATCTCCTGGCCTATCACTGCCATCGTTGTGCGTTGAAGTCCTGCAAGATTGAGAAAAAGATGCAAAAGGTTAAAAAATAAAAATAAACTGAGGAGTCACGGAGCTGCCTTTTTCATTTGAATTCCTATGAGATGATGGACGATGTTTACCTGCCGTACTCCTCAGGTGTGGGTAGGAGATTCCACAGCAGAGCTTCACGACAGCAGGCAGCATGCTGGCTGTCTCCGGCAGTGACAGCAAAGTGAGAGAGTGCGACTCTGAACTTTATAGGGCCCGTGAAGGACGCTCCACAGAGATAAGGAAGATAGGAAGAGTTCTGAATTCTGCTTTGAAGGACGCACTTGACAAGGGGTTTGGAAACTAAAACAAAACACTGGATGCAAAGGCAGGGAGGGAACTCTGGAGGCTGCGTTTGTGTGAGTGTTGGAACATGAATGATACAGAAAACTAAACTTTCCAACTTTAAAACACTCTCAAATCAAACTGTTATTTCTTCATATAATGACAGCAACAGCATGGAGCCGGTTGTACAAAGTGAAACCAGCGGGAATGAACCTTAATATTCCAGTTTCCGAGTAGCTCTGCATCAGCGACGATATCAAGTCGACTATAATAAGCTACTAGAGAAAAGAGTAATGAATAACATCAGTGTGCACAATAAAAAATAACTGAGATGTGTTAGCAGAAGAATGAATTGAATGAAGAAGTAAGAGACAGATGTAAACAAGCTGAGTTCACTGCAGCGGCATCTCATCTTTTATAAAGACGACAAAATGTTGTGTTTCGAATCCTAGATCAAAGAGACTCCTGTGCCATCTCTGTGCAAACGTTAAAATCCATTCACAGTTTCAGGTGTTTCAGGTGTTTTGTCCTATCATGCAGTTCATGAGATTTTAGGAAGTGATAGATTTCAAACCTTGTTTTTGAATAATAAACTAGTGAGTATACAGCAGGCAGGGTTAATTTCTGCGGCTCAGTGGTTTCCAGCTCCCAGAGGACTCGCCTCAGTTTTCTGCTCCCAATTGTTTTCTTCATTTAATCATGAAGAGAAAAAAATGTTTGGGGCTGAATTTGACTCTGTGTCTGCGACAGAGGAATCAGACGTGTGTGTGTCGTCTCACATGTTGTTGTGGCTCCAGGCAACTGGATAATTTCCGCCTGAAATATAACATGACTAAATTTCAGGACAGGCCCTTTATCGGGTTTCAGCTGTATCCAGATGGAGATAGGATGATGATGACGACGACGATGATGATGATGATGATGATGATGATGATGATGATGATGATGATGATGATGATTGTTATTATTATCAGCTTCTTCTTTATCAAGATTCATGGAATTAATGCCCATGAAAAATGTGAAAATATAGAAAAACGCAAAGTCCAAAAAAGTGGGGGAAGAAATTATTTCTTCCGTGACACATATCACATCCTTCCACCAAGTTTCGTGATAAATCATTGAAGTAGTTTTAGTTTTATCTTGCTCAAAAACCGACCAATGAAAAAAAAAAGGGCCAGTGTTGAAAACCTCCGTGATGGAGTGGTTCTCATGATGTGATGTAGTTTATAATCTATGTTTATTATTTATTATCTTATCTCATAACTCAAAGGTAGCACAACAGTGTATTTAACAGCTGTATCTCCACTTATGACGCTTTGAGCATTCTTCGGTTGGCTGCATTTCTAGTGTGCACTAGTTCTTACTGGGTACAGTGATAGTAAAACGTATTCAATTCCAGTTGTCAATCATGAGAGAAGATAAAGGGTATGCACAAGACTAATGGCATGAAAGTGGTAAGTAAGCTTAAATCAATATGAATTATTTCTTTAAGAGCATGGCTCACTAACCATGTGCACAGCTTTCACTTTCCATAAAACCTCCTGGTCTGCACAAAATCCCCCAGGGAGAGAAATTAACTCCTTTAAAAAATAAATCCCATGAAATGCCAAAAATAAACAGTTGTTATATTCAGATGACTTCAAATACAGTACTCTGTTATATAAAATGATGATTTCTGTTCACTCGCTTATAGAGTTCATTATTTATAATCATCCTCATAACACCCTCTGACCTTCTAAATTATCCTTTGGGGGTTTACATGATGAGGAAACCGCTCTACAGTTGATTGGCTCTGCTCTGCGATGCCCATGAGTAAAGAATACCTGCACACTATATGCCAGATATCAAAGAGGCTGTAGAATGGGATCATGAAGTAGATGCGGGCAGCACAAGTCGCTGCAAGTGCATGATGTACACAGAGGAAATAAGAAGGTGGTCAATGGGGGGGGATGGGATGTTAAGCCTCTAACCCTGCATATCCTCTGGATTCTCAGGATTCAATATCCTCGTCTTCCCTCCCTCGCTGGGTCATTAGGCAAAGATGTTATGCAGGGGTCTGTGTGGATTTCCATCCCACCTGAACCTAAGTCCCTCTGCAACCTGAATTGAAAATCTTTTCTACTTGTGTGTGTGTGTGTGTGTGTGTGTGTGTGTGTGTGTGTGTGTGTGTGTGTGTGTAATATACTTGGAGGGCCCAGTGCCTCCCTCTCCCCTTAACGCTGCCTTGCAGGAACGTTTCACTGATACAGCCTCAGGAAACAGCTGCCTCTTATCGCCCGGAGCAAACAGGTGTCCTTGTGGGAAGGATTCATGACGTGAATGCTGAACTTCACCTGCTCACCAGGCCGGCTGACCTCAGAATAGATGGGAGATGTCTGTGGCCTCTGAAACGGCAAGGATGCAAAAATTGGCCAAAAATAGAAATGCATTTGTCAATTCAGTGCTGGTCAAGTGTGACAAAAATGTATTTTATGGCTCGATAGATTCTGCAAATGCAAATTGACAAAATCGAATCCATTCAATGCCAAAAGGAGCCCTTTTTTTGAATGAGTGTTTTTGTCTCTGTGTTGACGTTGGCACGGCCTGATGTCATGTGTGTTTGCTCATATTGCTTTTGTCGTATCACTGTCAGTCCAACCTGATGAAACCACATGTCCATACAAGGCAGATTAGTCAACCGCCTCAGGGCTGAGAGCTGCGGAGACCAAACATGGGAACCTACAATGGCACTGATTAACTAGACTAAACAGTCTCCTTTCAATTTAATCAAGCTGCACCAACTTGTTTCCACACTCGTAGATATCAGTTGTCTTAATGTGCCTGATCTTTTTCATTAAGATCCATGTGGAAAAATGTCTAAATGTAGAAAAACACATGTTTATTCTTTAAAAAAATTCATGTAGATCAGTTTCAGTTCAGGATTTGACGTCTTCTCAAGTGAGAATTTGTGGTGATTTTGAAAAACACAAATCCATCAGGTTACACAGTCTGAAGCTGAAAGGGATTTGCACTTTAGCTCAACTAAACTGAACAGCTCCTAATTTTGTAAGGTCTCAACCTCATTATGTGAAGAGCCTTGGGATAATGTATGTTGTGATTTGATGACATACAAATACAATTGAATTGAGCTTGTTTTTGTCTTCTTTTACTTGCCCTACCGCAAATTGCCTTGGGAATTGATAATGCTGCATTGTATTGTATTGTGTTATGTTGTATTATGTTGTATTGTGTTGTGTTGTATTGCACATCAATTTCCACAGCCTCGGTTTCTGAAAGGTCAACATGTATTAGGGTAAAAAGTCAATCTTGTCGATTGACTGCATGGTCGGTGTGCAAAACTAATGATAGTCAGTCAATTGCTTCTCTCAGACTGCTGTTGGTGTTTCTTCCCGTCCCTGCTGTACCAGGCTCCTGCTGCGAAATTCAACTCTCTCATCTGTTCAGTTTCCCGCTGTGAAAGCCCTCACTTCTCCTATACAACACTTTCTATACGATGCTTTAGGTGACCTGTACTCAGTAAGAGGCGTTCAGGGCCCCACTGCCCAGTTGCTAAGGCTGACTCTCCATCAGCCCAATTACCGTTCAAACTGCAGGAAACCTGCTTCCATAATAGACTAAACATACAGTATATATATATATATATATATATATTCAGTCCTTCATGCTTGAATGTGAAATCTGAAAAGAAGGCCGAGCGATAAACTTTTATAACTGGATATAATCATTATTTTCATTTTCTTTGTCATCTCACTTAGATGTAACCATGAAAATCGTTTATGTGCACTCTCCTGCAGAACAACACGTCCTGGTGAGTTGCTTGTTTTCAGTTTTTTACTCTGTGAAGGTTTGTCTCTTTTCTTTTTTTTTTTTTACCCACAGACTGATTAAAACGAGTGACGATATGACGGCTCCCCAAAAGTGAAGCCAAAGCGCCTTGATCGCCCCCTGGTGGCTGGCTGCACTATGGGTCATAAACCCCGCCTCCTCCAGGTTAGTAGATGGAACATGCACCAAATTAAAAAGTCCAAGTACACGTCAAATAGAATTTTCTCAAAAATGGTTTCTGTCATTTTAGGTAGTTTGTCCAAGTGCTTATTTTTCCGGTAAGTTTACTTTTAATTAGTTGTTTGATGCTATAAAATGGGATGAAATGCCGTAATTGACAGTTGAAACTGATTGGTCGATTGGTTCAAACACTCCATCACTACTTAACAGACTCCAAATGTGCAAGATGGCGATGTTTGTATCCAGGATATTTTGGCTTCATTTCTACATAGAGGGAGAAAAAGGAGACGCTGCGTCCATCTTTATGTACAGTCTTTAAAAATTGCTTTATTTTAATATGTTATTAAGTCCACAAAATATTTATATAAGTTTTATTTCTCCTCAAACTAAAGATTGCACTTTGTAAACTAATCTTGCTACTTGTCTCACTTTCCTAACATCAGCTGGTGTACAACCACACACCCACAGCATCAGGAGTCATCCACGAAGCAGACAGGCTGAAAGAAACCTGAAGATGCCGTGGGAGCAAATAAACCAGTCATTTCTCAGAGTCAGGAAACAATGATGCAGTTGTGATGAAAAGCAGGTGATGTCTAGACGCTCTCCGTGCGCTGAAGGGGACGACCTTGAGGAGGAGTCTGAGCTCCAGCGTTGACTTCGAGCACCTCCGCACCCCCGATACTCACTGCAAACATCGAGTCACACACACAAAACAACGACGGTAATGTGGTCTATTCAGATCTACTGCAGAGGAGATAATCATTCTCATACTGAATGGCTTTCCACGACATCGTATTTTTGTACAGACCAAAACTGGTGTACAAGGACACTCAGACGATTGCAGAACAAATGAAGCCTGCTGGTCAATTATATTAAAAAGAAAATCAAACCTTATAACTTTTCTTGAGCCTTTAACTAGCTCTGACTTTGCCGAAATAGGCCTAAACACAGAGAATGGAGAAAAGCAGGACGCCATTTCTTTACCTGGTTTGTCATCACTGAAGGTTCGGTTCATCCTGAGTGAGCTGCGGAGGTAAAAAAAAAATCTTCAACACATCAACCTTGTAAAACTTCTCAACACAAGCAGGAGATAGAAATTTGAGCGATCACCCTGACCACGTTGTTTGCGGTGTTCTCCACGGCTGCTCGAACTTTGCATCGTACACAGGCGGTGATGCGCCAGGATGAAAAGCCTGGAGCTGATGGAGGTTCGGGTGGTGATGGTGGTCGACGCCGTCCAGAGCTTGTTTGATCATCCCCATCACCAGGTCTTTCTCTGAGGGTGCAACACATCACACAGCACCAGAGGAGTTCAACCATTCCCATCAGCAGCACCACAGCAATCATACACTTCCTGTTTTTATCTGTATTCACCGATGTGATTTAAAAGTTATTAAACCCAAATCTGAAATGGGAACTGTGAACATTGGAGCCGCAGAAGAATGACTTCTGTAATGAAACATCATGAGGAGTCACAACAGAAAAGCAATGATATTCAGAAAGTTAATTACAGTTATATCAATTCATTCACCACTAAAAAGGAGGAACTGAAACAGAATTAATAACTGAGACAGATCATGAACAATTTTAATGCAGCAGAGTTTAAATGTGAATGTAACATTTATTTCAATGAGTTTCTTGACGGACAGATCCCACCGATAAACACGAAAGGACGTGTAGATGTCTCCTGAGTGACTCCATGGCCAAATCGTTATGTAATAATAAGGTTTGAATGGTTACCTACTAAATTAAAGTAAAACAAAGGGAAATAATATTGAAAGTCAAATAATATTATATATATTTGTTGCACTATATATATATACATATTTGTCTCTGAATAAACCTTCTGAAAATACTGTTTCTTTCAAATTAATTTTATGCCACCGTAAAATGAATGCCATTAAAAGTAAAACGTTTACAAGCCAAAAACATCTTTCTCCCTTGGTGAAATAAAGTGTTTTTACCTCTTTGTCCTGCGAGCAGAAGCCACTGCTGGACTGTGGACAGAGAGTCCGTTTGCAGGATCTGACAAAGCAGCTCCAACACCTGATCAGAGAGCAGAAGACAGGAGCTTACAAAGCTGGCGGGTATTTTCCAACAATAAATCAAACGCAGTGTGGCCTCGGGCAAAAGCCTGAGTGCTCTGGAGAATTTCTATAATGTTGGAAATCTCCTATTGATCTGCGTCTAATCCTCCCTCTCTGTTGGGAAACATTACATGGCTGTGCCTCGTTTCAATCCCAAACGACTGCGTGAGACACTTTTTTTTCAAACGTTGAAGGAGCTCAAGAGCAGTGGAGGAGGATTTCACCGTGAGTTCCTGATCATGGAAGGGCTGAGGAAAGAGCAGGCGCTGGGAGTGAGATCTGCGCTGGTAAGACTTCGTGGGCGGAGGCATGATTCTCCCGGTGTCAGCCGAATATTGGGTCTTCCGACGGACAAATTCTTCTTCTGGTGGCTCCTGGAATGAATTGACATGAAAAATCATGGTTTGTTACACAATATACACAACCCTTAAATATTTCAACAATAAACTTCAATTTAAAACTTATACTTAAATAATGATGATGATAAGAACTACCGGAAATAACAGAAAATAAATTTAACATGTACTATGTCTATTTAGTTTGGTTCATGTCCCATCCACTATCACGGAGCAGACAGGGTTTATGACCTATATTGCAGGCCAGCCACCAGGAGGCGATCCAGATGATTTGGCTTCAGTTTTAAGTGGCTGTCATGTCTGGCTGATTCTTAGAAGGAAAGTTTACCCCATTATTCTCAATTCTTTAAGTTCATATATCTCAAGGAGGCACTCAAAGGTCCACTGGTACATTTTACCTCAAACTGTGCCTCTCAATCAGATCTTAACCCTGACGACGGCCCTACTCATATCCAACCAGAACCTAAAGCCTTAGTCTTAATCTGAGGCAAACAAACAAACAAATGATTCCGGGTTCCAACAATCAAACCAAAGCATGCACCTCTCGTTTGTCCCTCTGTGCTTGAGGAGACAAACTGACTTTTGCAGCGAGCTCTTTGAGTTCATCCCTCCAGGCCTCTGAAAACAGGGCTGTGAAAAGAAAGCAGAACATTTAGCCTATTCATTCTCAATGAATGATTCTCATGATTTGATAGCAGAGCTTTAGAAAAAAATAAATGGGAAGATTCAGGCGTCGTGCATGTTGTCGTACCTGATTTGTTTCTGTTGCTGCCGACTCCGTTTAGACTCTGATTGAGTGGGAAATCAAAGGAAGTGTCGGCCACTTTCCTGAGGACGTGGCTCTTGAGAAGTGGATGAGGAAATAATGACGAGGTGACAAACCAATCATCTCTCACTGTGCAGACAGGTCTCCCATTAAGTCCTGAGGACACGAGAGAGGCACAATATTCAAAGTTCACGTAAACGTGCTTCAGAAGAGTCGGCAATCAAAGCAATGCCCTGGAGAATCGAGGCCAGAAACCCCCCCCCCTGCTGAGACTAAAGCTGATAGCTTCATAAGGCCTACCTTTCTGCCAATAATGCAGTTGTGTCTTTCATGTAGCATATTGCTATTCTATAGGTGTCCATACAGCTGCTCATGAAATATTTCATAGTGTGGTAACTCTGACTTATGACTGATCTCAGGAGGTGAGGCTTCCGCAGCAAATTCAGAGAGATGACCTTGTTAATTGCTTTATTTTTAGAGCAACAGCTTCTGGGGAATTTAAGCTAAATCAACACATTTAGCGCTAACAAGTAATAAACTGCTGTCAGAATTAATGAGTGCAAAAAACATTTGGTGCAGGTTTTTCAGAGGGCTATACAAATAAAGTGTATTATTATTAATAATAATAATATTGATAACATTAATACTAGTAATACTAGTAATATTAATAATAATAATAGTAGATGCTTGGCTGTCATAATGGCAAGTTCTTATCACACTGATGTTTGTCCACGGGCTAATTCACGTATGTTTAGTTGAAATTAGTCATTTGATTCTTTAAAAACAGGGTGAAACGTCATGATTGACAGCTGAGACTGAGTCACGATTGGTCGAGTGTGTGTGCATCACTAAACTATAAACTAAATACTTGGCTAAACTCCAAACTCTGGCTCCAGTTACACAAAATGGCAAATTTTATGTCCGGGATATTTTTCCACATATTTCATCATTGATGCTCGTATATTAGATGTAAATATTCCATCCAATAGTGAATTGATACCAAACAGAAAGTTTCACACTTCAGTTCTGGTGTTCTGATAAAATGCAATCTATCTTGCTAATGAGATACGGAGATTGGAATCTCATTGGGTCCTCAGGGTGTTTCCTTGTTTACTGGAACCAAATACTCAGGGAAATCACACATAAAACGTCACACTGACACCTGCACTGCATTACGGCTAACAAGGGTTTTGTAATTTAGGGAGACATAGTGCAAAGGTTGATTCAACTATCAAATCATTTTGGTGTAAAAATAAAATCCATTTCATAAAGCATAAGAATATCTTCTGCCTGCTGCGGCTGCCATGCTCACCTTGGATATGCCTCACCCTGTTTGGATGAGGGTTGTGCCGTGAGAAGAACGAGTGATGGCTCAAGGAACCGAAGCGCGGACTGCTCCTCGTCAGCGTCTTGGTGAATTCGTTGGTGAGCAGCACCTGAGTAGACTGACTGGGACTGCTCTGTCCTGTTGTCCCTCGGGAGCTTGAACTTTGCACGACGGACATATCTCTCCGAATGGTGGCTGGAGGGTTTTGATTAAATCTAAAAGATTAAGAGAAAAGATTGAAAACTAAGGTACTTTATGAAGAGATGCGTTGGAAATACAAAGGGTTTAATGGTCGAGGCTGTTATTGTGACCACACATTCTAAAAAAAACTTGAAAACTAAAACCTTTAAGAGGCAAGACACGGACGACTAAAGCTTGACGAAGCCAACGAGTCCAAAAAATAACTTTGCTTTTCAAAATTTGTCCAGAAACACAAGTCTTCACAAATCTACAAAGAAAAATGTCCAATTTGGAGAAGAAATAACTATCAATAACCACTTTACCTCTGAAAGCCGCCTCTGGCTGAAATCCTCTGGTACTGACTGCTCTGTGTTGCCACCGTTTCTAAGAGACTCTCTAACCAAACAAAAAAACAATGGCATCCCTGCACAGCGAGTGAATGGCATCTCTAAACCGGTTCATTGAGGGCAGATTTTCACATGCATGGCAGGTATAATCTGGCCAATTCATGGTTTTGAATTTATAAACTCAGTGAGGTGCTGTTGAAAAAGGTTGTATTGAGGTTGATGAATGGATCTCTCCTGCCTTGCTGACGCCTCACAGGCCGGATGATGCACAGTCTCTTCATAAACTCACTGGGATAAACTTACCCTCCACTTTGTCCCACATGAGGAGGTTTGACCTTTCACATGTATGACACTGTTGCTTAATTCCCTGGCGACACATTCTAACAGATGCTCTGTGGAAGGAAACCAAATACATGGAATAATATGGAGGTTTATCAAACACCAAATAATTGAATTTTATCCACATGAGGGAGACTGAACTCCCGGTTTTTTTTATTTGATTTTAATTCTACATTTAACATTATATGATTTTATTATACTTCATATCCCTCTTTAAATTTAATCGGATTTACTTTATTATTTATGTATTTTTTATATTTCTATGTGTATAGCTTGGAGGGGTTGAAGCTACATCCCATTGCATAAGCTTGTATTGTATAATGTAATGTGTAACATGAGGCCTTTCTTTTCTTCAAAACACGTCATGACCATGGAATTATGATATATTTGCAGTCTTAGAGTGTCTTTTTATATAAAAACTGATTCATTACTATCTATTGACAAACATACCATGAACACTCAGCATAGTCGAAGTAAAGCCTTCATCACATCCTATATTTTTCTATGGATCTCGGACAGCAGCGAGGTTTCATCTACTTTGAATTACAAGGTTCTTTCAGAGGAGAAATTCCAGTTGAAGCAGAAGTACAATAGAAAATGATGGTTAAAAAAAAAACCATGTTAAAAGTTTTCTACACTTAGCTGGTCTCTGTTTAGCTCCTAGATTGGCTCCTATTGCCAAGCTAAACGGTACAAACCTCGGTACGAGTGTAGCAGCGGTAGATTCCGATTAAAAGAAAGACCATCAATGATCTAAATAGGGACGTGAATCTATCCAACTGTGGCTTTCACTGTGTTAATTGCTGGAAAGAAATCACAGTAATTTCCTTCACTGTTACTCTCACATCAGTGTACCGCTGCCCTCGTGTTTTTTCTCAGCCGATTATCTAAAGTCTTCACTGGCAGAATTTTATTTTGATCAGTTGCATGTTTCTGCATAAACCGCTTGGAAAAGAAGTCCACAGATAGATTATTCAACAGGATAAGTCAACTCCGTATTACTTTGTATGGACCTGATGTGTGAAGTGGTTTTAGTGAAGTAGTCTTTAAAACTATATTACTGTGACATGAGTCTCCGTTTGCTTTGCACAGATGCTGTCTGTAGAAATTGAATTCAGAGGGTGACTTTTTTCTTTTGTACTTTAAGTACATTTCAGAGCATGTACTTGTAAAAGAGGTTGAATCGGTACTTTTGCTTGAGTCGTTTTGTAAAGGTCCATGAACAGCGACAATCCAGAGAAGGAGATGCTCAGTCATTTCACACTTAATATGTTTACATGGCATGATGTGCATCCAGGTGGTGTGAAATCAGAAGCCGTGTCACTGATACTCTGATAATTGCACTTGTGGTGGAAATCCAACAGATCCATGAAATTGAAATTAAAACAGAAAGTGGACTGAGCGATAATGTTCCCCTGTGACTTTCATGGATCAAATTAAATTGCGGTTCAAAAATCGTGTTACAGGTTTCTTCACGTCAGACAAATTACAACTCATTTATTCCTGAACATCATTTCTCCAAGCAATATAAAAATATAAAATAAACATCATATATCTCTAAGATATTTTGGGATGGAGGTATTATCTAATAATTAATATAAAAGAAAGGTATTTAACCTGTGTTGTGTTTTAAATTTACACCACCTCTAATCTTTTGAACGAAACATTTAATGATTCATATCACTAGAAACTGTGGCGGTTGTTGCGGAGGTAATTTAATCTATTGGTTGTTGCAGAGTGAGAGCGGAGGGAACACAAAAGAAACTTGATCATTGCGATCCTGCAGTGTGGATGTAATTTGATGCTAATGGTTGTTATTGAAGTTAACAGCAGCAGTTTATTATAAAAGGAATTTCCTTGAACAGCAGCTCAGCAAAATCGTTATTATTCATCCTCAATTTTTTAACATAAATCTATTCTGCTTACCCTTTAAGGGTCTCAATCGGCTGGAGTCAATCCCAGGTGACATTTGGCGAGAGGCGGGGTACACCCTCTGTGAACCTAACCCCAATCAGCATGTCTGGACTGTGAGAGGAACCATCTCGGCTACAGCAGACCCCAGAGAGCAGTGGTACATGGATTGATCGATTCATCCCTTTTCTGCCTCTTATCCGGGGTCGGGTCACAGTTGCAGCAGGTTAAACGAAGCAGCCCAGACGTCGATCTCGACAGTGATGCTCCGGCTCCTCCTGGGACATCCTGAGGTCTTCCCAGATCAGATGAGATATATATAATCTCTACAGCTTGTTCCGGGCTCTGCCCCTGGGTCTCCATGGTCTGAAGAGCTCCCATGGGAGGTGCCCATGGAGGAACCCTAATCAGATGCCCAAACCACCTCAACCGGCTCCGTTCAACGTCGAGGAGCAGCAGCAACACTCCGAGTTCCCTCCACAAGTCAGAGCTCTGTACCTCTAAGGGCTGAGCCCAGCCAAGGGTCCGAACATAGATCGCTTGGTTAGCTTTGCCTTCCAGTTCAGCTCCCTCTTCATCTGGTAAAACACCTGCTTTTCTGTGGACATTGATCTGCCCTGAGAAACACGACCTCCCCTGTGGTTCTCTCCTCCGTTTAATATGTTGATTCAAGGCGATAAAAACAGGGTGAAACATCAGGATTGACATTGAATCCTGATTGGTGGAGCGTTTGTATCAATATCGTTACTCGTTGCGTCAGAAGTGACATTTGCCAGAAAACCTGAAGACAAAGTGTCGTCAGATTTATTTCCCAAATAGGTGTTAAATAATATAAATAATAAGATTCTATAAACATTTGAATAATCTGTTTTGTTTTAAACCAAAACCAAAACCTTAAAACATGTTATTACCTTAAAATCTGATCATTTACATAATGAGGACTTGCTTTTTGTCCCCCGTACTGAAGACATGTTCCCATAAGGTGACTGTGTGAGCAGATTTAGGTCCCTACAACATAAGTAATACCAGGGCCGCACACACACACACACACACACCTTCTGTTTACTTGTATCTCAGTGGGGGAACTCATTGACATAATGCATTCTTTAGACCCTTACCATAACCTTAATCATCACAACTAAACACCTAACTATAATACCCCATTACAGGGATTAAATACACCCTGGACCCTGTGGAGGTGGTGGGACAGAGGAGGATGGACAACCAGTCTCACCCCCTGCAGGACACCACAGCACTGGGCAGCTCCATCAGCTCCAGACTGATTCACACTAAGTCTCTGACCAGTATTGTAGGTCGTTCCTTCCTGCAGCAGTAAGACTGTATACAACCAGCTCTGCTCCCTATAGAACTACACATATGGACTGCACTCTAACTCTGGTTTAGCACTCTTAACTGTGCAATGTTCATTCTGTCTGTGCAATACAATGGTTCAGGTTCACTCCATTCACTGTGCATATGTTTCTTTTTTTCCATTTATATTATTTACCCTTCAGTAATATTATCTTTACACTAAAGTATTGCATGTTACTTATTATTACAAATACAGGATACTTATCTTATCTTATAAAGATAGGAGTACAACACACACACACACACACACACACACACACACACACACACACACACACACACACACACACACACACACACACACACACACACACACACACACACACACACACAGCTGCAGCAGTGACAGGCAGCAGGTCTCTCTGGGTGAAGGAGGAAGCAGCAGCAGCGCACCATCAGGACGCACTGGGTGGGTTGAGGCTGAGGTTGAGGACAGACGCTGAGACGCAGAGGGACTTGGATCCAGTTCTCTTCCACAGAGCAGCTCGCTCTCTCTCAGGGGCCGAACACCGGAGATGGCAGCGGCCTCCACAGACTCCGGCCAGGGCGCCACCAAGATCACCCCCGAAGTGCTGCAGGAGATGCTGCGCTACTACAACCTGAGCCGCCGGGAGTTCATCAACACCTACAACATCCAGCCGCTCGTGTACATCCCCGAGTTGCCGTACAGCGCCAAGGCCACCTTCGTGATCATGTACGCGGTGATCTTCGTGCTGGCGCTGGCGGGGAACACGCTGGTCATCTACATAGTGGTGAAGAAACGTGCGATCCACACGGCGACGGATATCTTCATCTGCTCCCTGGCGGTCAGCGACCTGCTCATCACTTTCTTCTGCGTCCCTTTCACCCTGCTGCAGAACATCTCCTCGGAGTGGTTCGGAGGTGAGTTGTAAACCTCTTGAACTATTTGGGGAATATTGATTTGAACATAAAAAGCAACAGCAGCAGGTGAAACCTCTGTCCTCCCGTGCGCTCTTGGACACTTTCAGCTCCATGCGCACTGTGCGTAAAACCACGAAATCTAGAAATTTAGCCCGATTTATGCACGATTTGCAAAATGCATGGGTTTAGGCTGGGATATATTGTTGTGTACTATTTACTTTGTAATATTACATCACAGCATCTCACCGTACTACTCGATATACAAGATTACACCTGATTCATTGCTACTATCCTGATCATCATCATCAATGTGCCACTTTGACTTTGTTTCAAAACACCATAGCTCAAGCTTATCACAAGTGGATGTAGTGGTTGTAATGTTTGTGCCATTGCATTCTTATCTATTCTATTCTGTTCTTTTTGCATGCGCTTGGCTTGCCAGGAAACCCCCAATTTCCCTCATTGGGATTAATAGGATTATCTTATCATAATAATAATAATAATAATGTTGCAAAGAAAATAATACTCATGCAAGAAGTCTGTCATCTATTGATAAGCAATGCAAGATACTAATTGTGATCTGAACAATGAATGAAATGCAGCAGCAGCAGACCCCATCACACCTGACATCCATTCATCCATCCATCCATCCATCCATCCAATAGCTGCATATCCTTCGAGGGTCGTGGGGGGGAAGCTGCAGGAGCCAACCCCAGCCGACACTCTGGATGCACCCACACATAAAGACAAGTAACCCATCATCAACCCTGCACATTCGCCAGGTGAACATGTTATTGATCCCTGAAATAAGCTCAGCAGTGGTCGAAGCCTCTAAGTGGCAGCTGGAGGTCAGGAGCTTCTGCATGAAAAATTGAAATATATAAGCAGCTTTTTTTTACTTTCAGTCACACACCTGACGGAACAGCAGGAGAGAAGAAAGGGAGCAAACAGCTGTTCTTGTACCTAACAGCTGATCGCATCTGTAGTTGGTGTCGATCGCTGCTGAGATGGAGAGATAATACCACATTTCTACAGAGATCAATAAATGGATCGATGAGCACTACTTGTAACATGCCACTTTGAAGCACAGGAATATTGCAGCTTGTTTTGTCGTCTCACAGCTTGAGGCATCTTGAACCAGAAACTGCACAGTGTAATGAACACGAGTCTGCAATTCAATGCAAAGTGCTTGCAAAAAAAACACAAAGTCAAAGGTGTTGTACATGTTTGCATTGCATTACATTTGTAGGAGCCTCAGCACTGTAACTATCTCCACCAGGTTCATACCTGGCGATAGAAAACAACTCGACTATAACCTCTAAAAGAGCCGATTTTTAGAAACAGAGCATAATTTCCTTCCCATATGCATTATTGTTTATCTGTGTCAATGTACATTTGATTATATTCATCGGTTCACCACACTGTTCCCAGCATCCACCACACACAAGAGTATCTGACAGCTGACATTCAGCGTATCACAGCGATAGAAGGCAGGCGAGAAGCATGTGCTGCCATTAACATCGATAGTAATTAGTTCCATGTGAATAAAGGTGAACTGTCAGCTCTGTGCTTTGTTAGCTGTGACATGTGTGTGTTCAAATTGTCCAAGTGTAATCGGAGAGGGCTGTTTTGTCATTTTGATTATACCCTAATCTTCCTGCATTAGCACATGAACACTAAAAGGTTAGAAGATGAGCTCGCATCCCTCTTCAGTCTTTGCTTCAGTAGAAATTGATGTTATGCAGTTTCTAAGAATCTCATTCTTTCATCCCCTCTGTGTTTTGTTTTGTTTTCTGCAGGGGTTCTGGTTTGCAAGACGGTTCCCTTTGTACAGACTACAGCCATAGTGACTGGCATCCTCACAATGACCTGCATTGCCATCGAGAGATACCAGGGCATTGTCTTTCCCCTGAAAATGAGGAGGCAGTACTCGTCCAAACGGGCATACAAGATGCTAGGTATTCAACGTTTGTGGCTCAGTGTGGAATTATATGTGTTTGTGTGTTCAAAGAAGTCTCTGATCTGTAAAGAAGTAGCAATGAGTTGTAAAAAGTCGAATCTATCTAGAACACACAAACAGTTACACACGTCAACAGAATATGTTGATCATGGTACGTGGATTACTTGATTACTATAACAAATCATTTTTATAACAACATTTGTACAGGAAACGATTCTGTCCCAAGCTTTTTGATCCTTATAAACTGTTGATCACTAAATCCATAATCGATATAAGCAGTTTCCACTGTATTGGGTTTGCAGTGAAAGGAATCTATAGTGGCTCCATTACATCCCTGTCTGCTGCAGTATAGATGTAAATTAAATGGAGCTTTATCCTGACATTTAATGAGATTTCCCTAATGAAAAATATAAATAGATATAATCAAAGCCATATTGGCAAGAACTGAGAATGCAACCAAAGCTCCTTCCAAAGAGCAGGGAGATGTTCAGGACTGAAGCGGTGGCAGGACTGGATGGTCCTTAATTGGGGGGAGTTACCAGTTGTCATGGCTGGATAACAAGCACACATACAATTATCTAGGAATCTGCAGATATGCAAAGTGAAATGGCAGAAACCAGGGACTGAAACGGAACAGATGTGTGTATGTTGGGTGTGTGTGTGTGTGTGTAAATCAAAGTATAAACCCTGTACTGTCTAAACTGTATCTATTTGTATTGTATATCTCTCTCCATCCTGCAGGGCTCGTATGGATTGCCTCAGTGATCGTGGGCTCACCAATGCTGTTTGTGCAGCAGCTAGAGGTGAGTGGTGCCTGTCAAACCAAGCCAGAAAATTGTTTTTAAAGAAAGAAATGTAAAAAGAGCATTCTAAGACTCCTGGAACTGATATTGACACTTGGTCTTCGAGGACTGACGGCTTTTCTTCTCGCCTCTCACAGGTGAAGTACGACTTCTTGTACGATCATTACCACGTGTGCTGTCAGGAAAGTTGGCACTCTGTGACTCACAGGCAGACGTACACCACCTTCATCATGGTGGCCCTGTTCCTGATCCCCTTGGCCGCCATGCTGTTCCTTTACACGCGCATCGGGATCGAGCTGTGGCTCCGCAACAGGGTGGGCGACTCCTCAGTCCTCAACACCATGAACCACAGGGAGATCAGTAAGATCTCGAGGTGAGTGTATGTCTCAAGCGTCTCATATCCAGGGGGCTTGGTTGTGCCTTCCCATGAACACAAATGCTAGGGGCTGTGGGTGGGAAGCCAGACCAGGATAATGTTGGCCCCCTACGTACCTGGTAGGTACATCCATCCTAAGAGATCCAATCACAAGTGGCCAGTGTATCAGAACAAAAGCCTCACACAGAGCTGTTGTGTTTGCTACAATGGTAAATTACATTGAACAAACGTCATTACAGCTCTTTCGAAATTGGGAAATTGGGAAATAAGCTGAATCCAGTACTTGGGAAAAAAAGGTGCTTTTTCTCTGAAGGACACTCAGAGGAGACAAATTGCTCTGTTTACTTTCCCCAAGGCCAACTGTGGGACTTAGAACTGCAAAACATGGTTAAAGGCTTTTCTACATTATATGTAAAACAAGGGGGAAAGAGTGCCGTCATGTCTGTCGTAAGAAAGCCTCAGATCTTTACCTCTCGTTTTTACTCTCACCAGGAAAAAGAAAAGAGCCGTCAAAATGATGATCACCATCGTCCTGTTATTCACGATTTGCTGGGCACCGTTCCACACGGTCCACATGCTGTTTGAGTACTGTAAGTATTACCGCAGTCTCTATGAATTTTAAAAGCAACACTATGCAATATTTTAACCTTAAAATAGCCACTTCAAAATAAGTTTGATGCTTCACTGATTTCGAATAGTGAGAAAGATGCTGCTTTCAATCGCACTCCTCACCCTGAACGTTTGCTCTTGCTTTTGTAACCTTAGCAAATGGGTACAATCTCCTGTGAGAAGCCGGGCCACTTAAAATATCAAGAATTCTCAATAGAGTTTGGTGTATTTGTGACAGCGGCAGCTCTTCTGATTCAGGAAGCTGGGAATCATGGGTAATATCCACCGTTCAGTCGTGTTTCCCCTCAGTGATTAATAGTTTTTTCCTCTACATGAAAACCACTTAATCACCCTGACACTGAGCCCGACGGCATTAATCACCACATGGGGCTGCAAAGAGCGCTGTCGCTTTGTAACAGTTACATAGTGCTTTAATGTGAAATTTCTTGCCATTGCCTTAAAGTCTCATTGGGATCCATCAATTTGAGTATGAGCTTCTGTCTGTGTTTCCAATAATCCAGATGACCTGGAGAAGAAATACGACGGAGTCACAATCAACATGATCATCGCTGTTGTTCAGGCCGTCGGGTTCTTCAACAGCTTCAACAATCCAATCGTGTACGCCTTCATGAACGAGAACTTCAAGAAGAGCTGCGTCTCCACCCTCTCCCAGTGCGTCAGGAAGCACAACCAGCAGGGCGGCGCCGTGGTGGCCCCTAAACTCAGCGTGAAGTTCATCAAACCCCAAAGCAGGGAGGCATTCACAGATTCGGAGGCAGGACACAGCTCGAACCAGCACTGCAAGGACAAAGGCCCCTCGAATCCACTGCACAGAGACCGTTCCATGGAAGTGATAGGTGAAAAGATCTCCACCATCCAAACTGAGCTGCCTGCAAACAGCTCCTCCCAGGTCAAGTGAGGAGGATGTGGCTTCGAAGGCTCAAAATGCTCAGCTGTCGATCACCTGCACACGACAGTCTCACCGTTGTGGTTCAAACGCTCAAAAAAACCAGCTTGAAAGCACATCTCTGAAGCACCAGAGATTGTTCTGTTATTATTCTGGTCAGGAAACACAGGAGCAAAGGAAATTAAGGAATTCTGAGGAGGGCTCCACATGCTGTGAAAACGTCCCTGGCAGCAGTGAGGAGCAGCGGTCACGCACTGGTACACCAGGGGTAACTGTGTCATGAATTCAAATCAGTGGAGGTTTCTAATATCTGCAGGAAGCTCCGTCTCACTCGGTGAACATTTAATATTGTGGAGGAGGGAACCGTGTTCATTGTTATTCCAAATCTGCGAAACCTTTTTTCCCGTTTCAGTATCACAGAGCAAACTGTTTTGAAATGGTAACAAAGAAGCACAGCCGTGGTTTTAGTAGCAAAGGAGAAAACTTGGATGAAACCTCTGAATGTTTTTGCTACTAAATTTGCATTTGCTCAAATTGTAGACTTTGTTTATGTGCCGCTTTTCCACAAACACTCTGAGTGCTTTACACTATGAACCACGTTCTAAGCACTTCTCTATCACCCATCCAGCCTGTTCACAAACTGACAGCAAAGCCCAAGGACACTTGGACATGCAGAGTGGAGGAGCCGGGGATCGAACCACTGACTTAGCGATTAAATGACAACCTGCTCTACCACCTGACTCAAAGCCGGCCCAAGTTCAAATCAGATATTCAGCATCACAGAGTTGGGCATGTGGGTCTGTGCAGTAATGCGGGCGTTTTACCAAACCACTGTAGTGAGGAAGGAGCTAAGCCGCAGGGCAAAGCTTTCAATTTACCGATCGATCCACGTTCCAAACTCTCACCAATGGTCACAAGCTCTGGGCGGTGAATGAAAGAACGAATTTTGCGAAAACAAGTGGCAGAAATTAGCCATAAAGATAGAGTGAGGAGTTTACAAATCCAGTGGGAGTTCGAAATAGAACCTCCGGAAGAGGCGGAAAGCGTAGCTAGGGATAGGGACGTCTGGGATACCCTTCTTGGGCGGCTACCTCCACGACCCGAACCCCGATAAGCGGAAGACAATGGATGGATGAACGGAATCAGTTCAATTAGGGGTCGATCAGTACTAAGCTTTATTTCAATGACAATCTTTCTTTGACTATTACTGCTCTTGAAATCCTCTGAGCTGCCCTCTCCATGAAACTCAGATCTGATGATAAAATGCCTGTTATTGAAACTCTGCCTTGTACTTTGGGTTCAGTCCAACAGCTGTGATGAATTAATGATTCATTTATATGACGGTATATCAACAGTCGGCCTTGCGAGTTCTGCCCTTGTGCAGCTTTTTAAAAAGGTTCATGTTTTACCAGATTATTGCTCAGACTTTTCCAGAACAAACTCGACATGACAAAGCTTGACAGTGGCTGTTATGACGTTACAATAAAAAAAATCCGGTTGATTCTCATTTGCACCAAACTAGTGAACCTCATTCAATTCTGACAGGTTACATCAGTTTATACTGAGGATTTATGATAATAGGTATAATTTATAGATCTGAACCTTTACATGTGGCTTCTGGTGTCACATGTAAACACACAGGGAGCAAAACCGGTTTGACTTTGAATGTGTTAATGATGCTGTGGAATGTTTTTGTGTTGCTGATGTCTTAATGCAGTTTAGTGAATGTTCATTTTGTCATAACGTTAGTTAAATGCTCCTGTAATGATGTGTTTGGTAATGACGACGTGGATTTTACCCACAGTCCTTTGCAGGTCCCAATGAATGTATACAATTTTGCCGACTGCATTTCTCAGAGATTGTGCTCACATGTATATTTTGCTGCCAGTATGCTCAAAATCTTGATATATTCAATTTTACATGAAATAAAGAAATCTATTAAACCTAAAATTTTATTTTCAATACAGGTTTACAATCAAATGGGGCCTTTTAAAAGTTAGATTTTGCAAATCAATTTTTTTATGAGGTAAGAACTATACGATGGTTAAGGATAAATTGATGACTCACTTTTTATTCTCTGACAAATGTCATTTTTCTTAGTCTATTTTTATTTATCATTTTAAACAGTTAAAAGTGACTCTTACTACTGAATTAATTGTTTCCAGTTTGCGCAAAACTGTTCTACAGATCGTTTTATTGTTTAATAAAATAAAATAAAAATATACACGGCTGAAAGTCGTTATTTTTGCTTTTGCTGCCTTCAGGACTTTGGGGCCGAGGTAAGGTGACAAAGTGGGTACCAGTATACACACATATATTAGCAAAGTAGTGGCGTTTAAGTGCAAACCTCCACCACCATCCCAGGCATCATCCCAGGCCTCTGGAGGTGGTTTTCAACTGGTGTTGTTTCAGTCTCCTGTACATAGTCGGTCATAGAATTCAAGGGAGTTGTCCCAAAACTGACGGACTAACGTAATCAGCCATTCTCTGGGGCCTGATGCAATCGGCTGCTTTGCCAACCCAGTTGTAATGCCCGTGGTCTGGCTGCTACACTGGCTGTACGACACAAGGCATTTTAGGCAACAGATATCTGCGGTTTGGCAAAACTGCAAATGCACAATTCCAGTTACTCAGGATGTAATTTACCAAAAAATTGTCTCCGAAATATTTATGGCGGCAAGAGCTCTGGTCTTTTTCTGTGAGGTTATGAAACGCAGGAAATAGAAAGTGCTTCATGTTTGGTACGAGGAATGCTCCACCAAAAACCTAAGGGTCAAAATAAAATACTGCCTGAAGGCTTGAAAAGTGGCTTTTACAGGTTATAACTTCATCTTATGTGATTGACAACAGTTACAATGGACGACAAAGAGGCACAGGGACATACTGTCCGGGCCCCATGGAGAGTTGTTCCAAATTGTGCCAATCTTGAGTTCCTGGTGAAAAACATGGCATGTGAGGTCCCAGTGACCCAAAACCAAACCCAGGCATTAGGTGAGGCAAGTGAACCTTTGCAGCGCATTTAAAGAGGTTCCCTCACGCCTGCCCAAGAATGGGACCGACAGTTCAAAAGCATAAAGCCTTTGACTACAGCTGTTGCTGGCATGGAGGCATAAAAATGTCCACAGACTTGATGCCACAAAAAACTGTTCTGGTCTTTGACTCTTCAATCACTGTATGAACAGAAGAATACAAAATATTCGCCCACGACTTTCTTGGTCATTAATTTATTACATTATATACATTATAATATGAATAAGCTTCCGTCAGACAAGTTCACCTTTTGGTTAATCTTATATGAAAACAAACTGAACAAGATTCCTGACGTGGGTTGGCAGAGTGAATAAAGGTTTTTTTTTGACAGACGAAGGCTACAGTGCTGACAGGGTTGAAATCAAAGTGCCACACCAGAGGAGATCAGGTCTGCTTTGTAATTAAGAGATAATCTTTCTCGAGTCTGCTGCACATATAACTGAATTATAATTACGCATTAGACTCAGCCTTCAACGCAGTGTTCAATGCCTTGACATTGAGATTAAGTAACATCTTTATAACAGAGAAGACAGTTTAAACAAGTAAAAAAGGCAGAAAAACCAGCGAGGACAAAGTGTTTAAAGCATCTTAAGTTTTCTGAATTTCTCCTTTGACCAGATTTAAACTGGATCTGTGGCAGCAACAAAAACATCACGCAAAAAAGAAGAAGACACAACCCTATTTCCTGTAGATCCCTCCGAAAGAAAATTGTCTGACACTTTGGCAGGCACTTCTGAATTCGGTGGAGATAATCTTATAATAATCCGTCTACAGGCTCCGGAAAAAAAAGAACACTTCCACTATCGCTGGCGTTTCCTCGATGCTATGTGATGAGAGGTACATGAAAGTCTGCACTGTCAAACAGGAGAGGCCTTTTCGCTGGAGACTGATCTTTGTCAGCCTTGTGCAGGAGTTTAAACAATCCGGTTCCGATGTTCATCGGAATGCCCATGATGATGCACTCGGACACACCTGAAACAGAAGGACAGGAAGTGTTGAGACCTAATTGAGACGCAGAGTATATTGATCAATCTCATTAGAAAGAGGAAGAATGAGTTTACCACAAACAGAGTCCTTTTGTCCGAAGTAGGCGGCGTCGAAGAGATGATCGGCTGTTTTCTCGAAGGAGGCCAACATGAGCACACTCTCCTTCATTTTGGCTAAACCGAACCGGGTGATTCCCAGAATCTCCCCCTTTATGGAGAGAAGGCGGTGTCAGGTGAAACACAACACTAAACACAACACTAAACACTAAACACACACACACACACACACACACACACCTTATAGGACATGAGATCTGCGAGGAGCATGACGTGACGCCGGTCAATGCTCATTCCATGGTTCACCATCGTGTACTGAATCTCATTGATGATTGTGGATCTCGCAGCTTCAATACCCAAGGTCTTCTCAACCTAGAAAAAAAAAAGCTTGTGTGAGATACAAACAAAGAGCACTGGCCTGAAACTCATTATTATTCATAATGCAAACTGAGTCACCAGCTTCCTTCAATGAAAATCAAGGTGATTTTTATCAACACTCAGGAGTGGATGTATTTGAAAATGCAGGTCTCACTTTGGAGTAATCCAGATCAAATAAAAAAAACAACCTTCACAGACATGATCTAAATACAGCAGCGACAACTGACGTCTGTAAGAAATGAGTCAACTGGGACAATTTGGGTGAGAATGTAAAGAGGCTGCAGAACAAGAGATTATAAAAGTTTTTCTATAATTCAGAGTTTCACAAAGTTAGTTGCAAGACTATTAAAAGAGACACATGATGCTTTTTTCAGAGTTTCCCTTTCCTCTTGTGTGTTCTATCGGTTTTTGTGGATGTTAAAGAGAAGTTCAATTTCTAATGTTAAATTTTAAGTGTAATAATAAGTGTAAAAGATTCGGATCATTTTGGAACTGTGGAGGGACAAATTGGACTATGGCAGACCACCACAGTCCAGATAACCAAGGGGGAACAGTGACATAAGTAGAGGTAACAGTGGCACCTGAACTTGCCCATCTTACTCATCGGTTCAGGTGTCGGGGTCATTCATGCATCCTGCGGAACACAATCAATCTGCCGTAGGCCTGCAGGGACCTACTCCAAGCCACAGCACCACTGGCGTTAAGACTGGCGTTAAGACTGTTACCTCGAATGTATTGTTTGAAGTGGTCCTGCTGCCTTTCACACCATGCGTTGCCATGACAGCTCTCAGGTTGTCCCCCTCCACCAGCAGCTTGTACTTGTTCTTGCCGCTCTGCTCGTCGATGTGGATGACGGCTCGGCTGACCTCTGGTATTCCTTGAACCACCACCTTCCAAGTGAGAACAGAGAACAGTGTCAACAGAAGATAAAGATGAGGGCTGATGAAGATGAAGATAAAACAACCGCTTTTATCTACAACGTGCTAAGTTGTCTCACCTTAGGAAGATCCTCTTTTAGTGTCTGCAGCACGTAGTACATGGAGCTTTTGCTGTTCTCTCGTGGGGACACACACACCACCGCCTCGCCGTGCACAGCAATGTCTCCTGGTTTCACCCGCAGCTTCGACATGCAGATAGAGTAACGCACCGTTTCGGCATTTACCTGAAAAAAACACAGGAAATCAGAGGCAAAGCTTCCATTGTTATTCGCAACCCGATATTTAGCGCAGACTTCAGGGCTGCTTCAGCTGCAGGTTATTTCAACTCCAAAATCCAGGATGAGGGAAATAAATCAAGTCAATGTCCAAATGTGTTTTTTCCCCCCAATCTCCACAGGAAATGTCTTTTAATCCCACAGTTGAGTGAGACTATTTCCAGTTAAAAGATAATGTCACTTTAAATTCCCCTTCATTTCCAAGAGTTCTCCTCAGTTGCTTTAAAGGAAAAGTTTGTCGTTTTTAGAGAAAGTGTATTTGCTTATTAGAAAATTAGCTGATTTGCTTTCTCGCACAGAAAAAAATACACACACACAAAACACACTGTTCTCTTTGGTTTTTGTAAAGATCAAACACACAACATATGATTTTTTATTTAAAAGGAGATTTTAAACCTTAGAATAGAGCCAGGCTAGGAGTTCCCCTGTTTCTGCTAAGTGTCAAGCTAAGCTAACCAGCAGCTTCATAGTCACAGTGATGTGCATTGGCCCAAACTTCAAAATGTTCCATTAAATCGGCAGTAAGTGACCTGACTGAGACAGTATAACAAGACCAAAGTAGGAAACACGTCTCTTGAGCTTTGGCCTCTTTATATCTTGTTTGACTTTTCTTTAATCAGGCTAAAGAGATTATCTGCGACCTGATACTTTACAGTAACATGAGATGAGTCATAAAGTCAGACCAAGTGCGTATGTTACTCCTGAGTGATTACGTTTTAGTTTCCAAGAAACATAACGTGCTCGTCCCAGTTTTAAAAGTAAGAAAGTGTCGTTTAATAGGATTACTGCAGTTTTTATAACTTCATGATTTAATAACATATTTTCTTAGTTCTGGCCATTGTTCCTATTTATAATAATAACATGGTACTCACAATGTTTTAATTCCCAAAAAGCCACAAATGTCAAGCAATTCTTTGGAAAATAAAATGCTACCAAGATTATTGCAAAATGACAATGAAAACCACAAACTAAGACTCAAACTGTAACAAACCGGAATTAGTAAAACAGATGAATGAATCTAGGTGAGAATAGAACACATTGTGTTAGTAAAAGAGAAAGTGAGTGAGTTGTGATACCTCCAGTCGCAGCAGCCTTATTCTCTCCAGGGACAATTTAACCAGGATGAAACAGTCATCAGGTAGAAAAACCTCTTCGATGTACTCAGAGATCTGGAGAAGATAATGAGAGACTCCGGCTTTATGACAGATCTCAGCTTCAATTCATGCAAAATCTTACAAAAAGTCTCATTTGAAACCACTGGCGTCCTCGAGTGCTTCTATTTCAAGGCACTGACGTATTAGTGTCTACAACACATAGGAGGCAGGTGTGAGTACCTCTCCCAGCAGAGTCTTCTCAATCCTCCCCTTCACCAGCCGGCCAAAGTCAGCGTCGTCCTCCACATCCATATGAGCCGTGATTATAGGAGTGCTGAGAGGAGATGAAAGGACTTTCAGTCGCTTATTCAAAACAAATCAGGGACGTATTCATTAATGTGACACATTAACTACAATTACTGTGGCGGCTGTTTACTTCCAACAACCAGGCATGTTACAATTTACATGGAAACAGGAAAACATAACATAACACTAGTTATATATCACACCTGATGTTCTTGGAGGCATTGATGATCTCTTTGATGCGAGGCACCCCCAGAGTGATGTTCATGGACGCTACACCAGCGAAGTGGAAGGTTTTCAGGGTCATCTGAGTACCCGGCTCTCCGATGCTCTGGGCACACAGGGCGCCGACGGCTGAGCCCGGCTCCATCTGAGCTCTGTGCGAGGAGACACACGGTAAGAAACGGTCTCCGAGGGACGTCCTGCAAGACATTCTGGGCTCGTCACTTGTCAATTTCTTTCTTTAACAAAAATACCTCATGTATTTGTCTCTGCAGGTTTCAAGGAACTTCTCCAGCTGAGTCGGGGTGATGCGGTCCAGCTGATACAGAACTTTTGGCTGCGATACAGAGCAGAGACAGGTGGATCAGTTTCAGATGTAGTTGAGCTTAAGATTATATATATGGCACATTAATCACTGGTGTCTACCTCGCTGGTGCCGTTGTCGTTGATGCCGTACTTGTCTCGGGTCTTCTTGATCCTTTCTGAGATGCTCTTGATAAATTTCTTTATCTCCTACAGTTGAGGGGATAGAAAAATTCTCAGAGGTCTCGTCCAAGGGCTCTTTAAAAGATATTTCAGAACAAACACTGCGACGTCACCGAGCTGTTTGCTGCTTGACCACGATGCACTGTCATGCATTTGTTAGAAAACCACAGTAAAGCAGGTGAGATGTGGACAATGCAACCTCACATAAAACCCATTGAGCGACATCTTGATCAAATAACCTGAGCAGGAAGATGTCAGAGAGTGAATCTCAGCACACTGACGAAGACCATTCGTTGTTAAAGACCCAACAACGGGATTGTTAAATTCTCGCTGACACACCATTCTCAATTTGGTTAAAGCACAACCAGGCATGCTCCGTCACTCTACCTCCAGGTTCTTCCCTGAGCCTGTGTCAGTTAACGCCTTCGCAACAAGGGGAGGGAAGGTTCACATGTGTTACTAGCAGCACATCAATTAACTGCTTACACAATGACTGTATTTGTGCTTAAATAATTACATGCAAGACAACTGTCTTCTTAATTACTTTTTCCTCAATGACAAATAAATGACCAGAGAAACACTGAGTCAAAGGATATGCTTTGAATCGTGTTTTCTTGTAGAACATGAAGTATCAGTGCAACACGACCATGATTTACCACACGAGAAAATAGAAAAGGAAAGATGTTTTTGTAAAACCTATTGTTTCATCACTTAATAATAGAACGTTAAGAGAAAATCTACCATCTCCTCTTTAATTGTACACTTTTTTTTATCTGTTGGCATTCTTGTTCGCAGCTTGGGAATATAACGGTTCCAATTAAACTTGTGCTGTACATTTCCACAGCTGAAAAGGTTCGGCTTGCTGGCTCTGTATTTCTCTAACTATCAAAAAAATACCCCAAAAAATACCAAAACCAACAAGGAACTGATCCCTCTTGCAAGTACTGCCTATGTAGCCACAGCTACAGCTTATTTCTCTGTGGTATGGAGCTCCACTGTCGTCCAGGAACTATGGAAAATACCTGCATGAGCCACACCAGTGCAGGAGGTGACATGTTCCCTCATTATTGTGAACAGGCGCAGAGCAATTTAAGAGTCAATCCCGATGTAAATACTCACTAATGCACCAAATCTATAGAACTGTGGCAAAATTGTCCCAGACAAATGTACTACTCACTCCTGTTGAAAGACACTGTCTAATAATTGCAGTGTCCTACTGAGGGAGAGAAATGTCGGAGAAAAAATATGCTTTTATATGCCTTAAAAAACTATATTTGTGAGCCATTAATTAAGACGTACGTATTAAATCGGCCCAATAGAAGGCATAAATAACTTTGTGCGTATTCAGTTTTTCCTTGGACTTGCTGACAACAAAAAAACAACACACAATCTCAGGGTTATCCATGAAACCTTCCACATTGGAAACTTACAAATACATTTTTCTTATAATTGATGGTTTATTTTGCTTCGTGCTCATGAGGTTTGTTGTTGCAGAGGTGATGTTTCTGGAATTTGGATTGCAAGATTCTTTTCTGTATTTAAGAGGGATCTCTCAAAAACGGTCGCTTCAAGACACAAAAGGTCTTTGTTTGAACATTTTCACTTTCGAAATAGAGTATAAATGATTTTGAAGCTATCAGAAGTATGCTATGCAGCCTTATAAGACAGTCTGCACTTCCACAATGGAAACAAAGGGAACAATATTTGGAAGCTGCTTTTTCTTCATAAATCAAACAAAGGATCATATACGACTCATTAGTGGCACTGTGCTGTGATGGGTTTACCTCGAGGAAGCTGTCTCTGCAGCACAAGAAGTCAGCCCTCTTCATGACGACGTCTGCGGTGAGGACCAGCTCATTTTGACTGAGCGCCGGCTCATCTGGGCACGGGTAGACCGCCTGGGGGACAGAGACGGGATCAAAAGGTGATAATGGGAAACCTAACAAAGCAGAAGCACTCAGTCACGGGTCAACAGCTCCTGATGGATGAATGTCACAGCGTCTGGAATGATGTGAACTACTAACTGGAACCAAAACGTTTTTTTCTTAAATCGTATCACTTTATTGGGGGCCAGTGCTTTTCCTGTCTGATACAAACAGACGGATGTTTTTTTTCTGTTGTTTTACTTGAACCAATCTATTTATTATTCTTTAATGCAATCGGTTACGCACTTTACTTTACACACAAAACCATTTAATGAGAAGAAAACACACAAACAGCTGGTGATCTAATCTTAGTCCCTGTTATCATATTCTTACAGTTGTGACCATATGCACATGTGCAACATTCCAAAAATGTACCAAAAAAAGTGTAATTATATTGTCAGTGATTACATTACATTTGAATTATGTAGTTAATAATAATATGAAACTTTTTAGTATATTTTTTATGAAACATTTTTATAGGAAAGTGCTTCACTTTGTTTTGAAAGAGAAGAAAGAACCATGTTGAGGTAATGTTCAAGCCAAACCAAATTATCCTGCATTGTGGATAATGAGACTATCATCTTCCCTTTCCATATAAAAATGTGCAGCACATCTCTGCTGCTTTCAGCCCGGCGCAGTTGTTATTATCCACAAACATCGCCCACGTTGTTTAAATAGCAAATGTACCAGCGCCCATCAAAGCGACTCTTTGGTGTGTTCCGTCTATAATGAGGTGTGATCAGACGCAGGGTTGGCGCGATGCTATATTGAGGGAGTGAGAAGCGACTGCACTACTAATCAACCATAACCTGCTCTGAAGTCAGTGTCACTGTTATTTTAGAAATAGTCATATAGTGAGACTAATTCTCTCAGAGGTGAGCCAATTAATTTCTTGCCACTTATCAAGACTCTTTTTTTTTTTTACTGATAGACAACAGACTAAACAATATCAAACCAAACACTAAGTAGTGAGTAGTGCACTTTCAATGTCCATGAGTTGAGACATGGGAGAGCAAACAAAACAAAAACTGAATAAAGTGAAATGTGATCGCAGGAAGAAGAGGGGTAATGTAAAGGTCATGTAAGAGCCACATTGAGATTCTAGTGTTATGGTTTTGCTATGTGTAAGTGTGTGTGAAAGGAGGAGTTGACATGTGTGTGAATGTCACTCAGGATGAATAAGAGAACTTGTGGAGAACAAAGCCGGATCATGAATGGTTTTCTTTTTAACTCACCCGGATGTTGTCCAGGACCCTCTTGAACTCCAGCGGCTCATCCTTTCCCTCCATTGCAGCGGGGTCCAGACCGTCACCCCCATAAATAAACTGGATGACGTCGCCAGTGGAGCTGCGCACTGTCAGGTCGTACTGCGAGCACAAATCCTCCAGGGACTTCACCAGTCGCCTCTGTTCAAACACAGGAAGGAACACAAACAAATAAGAGAGAAATGATCAGACATCTCTCTCTATGTGAAAATACATCTACGATGAAACTCTGACTCACTCCTAAATGTTCCAGGGTTCACACTTGTACATATTTACATTCATTAATTACCATTAAGTGCTAAAATGATTAAATCTGAATCTAATTTCGATAATCTACTTCATTTAATACTTTTCGATTTGCTGCTTTTCAGTGTTTATGATTTCAAATTGATTTCAAGTCTGTGAGTTGGGGACTGCTGTTTGGTGTATTGTATTGACATAGGGATAGGGAGATTTTGTGATGTAGATTTTGTGATGTTTATGAGGTATTTTTGTATTTTAGTGTAGGTGATGATAGAATATTAGAAACTGGACAATGGCCCATCAGCTCAATAAAAACACACAATATCATTAGTTAGTGTAGCAGAGTAGTTTCTATCTTAAAACAATTTCTTACTTAAATTAGAAGAGCTCATACCTCAGCAAAGGCCAAGCAGTCTCCTTAAATTCAAATCAAGGTTCTTCCCTGATTTATATCGCATGCTTACTTCCAGTTTCGTGGAAATCGGTTCAGTAGTTTTTGCAAACAAACAGTCAGGGGTGTATAATGTAGATACACACCCACTTTGATTCAGACGTGTGACATCATTAGGCCGACAGCAGTGAATCATTGTACCTGCATGTATCCGGTCTCTGCAGTTTTCACAGCAGTGTCCACCAGACCCTCTCGACCAGCCATGGTGTGGAAAAAGAACTCTGTGGGCGTCAAGCCGGAGTAGAAGCTGTCGGCCACAAAGCCTTTAGCAGCAGGCAGCTGTAAAGAAAACAATTACAATGCAATGTCTTGTTTCAATAGTGTTGTTCCATTGATTGAGTTTTTCCCCCATTTGCAAGGGCTCAACCACCCCATTGTATATCGCAATAAACAAAACCAGCATGAATGCATCAGCATACATATCAGATATTATTAATAATCATGATTTTACCTTCGAGTGCTTTTCAAAGTGAGGCAGGGAGCGATTCTCAAAACCGTCAGGTACTCGAGAGCCACTTATGGCCTGCTGTCCCACACAGGCAATCATCTGGGAGATATTAATAAAGGATCCTGGACGTACACGCAGGAAACAGAAGGTAAGACGGAAACAATAATGAAAATACATGAAACAGAACACGCAAACATTTGTGCTTCAACAGAAGAGCAGCGACTAGTTTATGTTTTTCAGATACAGATTAGTTTCATGAGAAGAAATACTACATTATTTTTCAAACAGGAGCAGATGAGTTTAAACTAAATTAATTTATGGAAGAAAAAAAATTGATAATTGAAATAATTACTATTTGCAGCAGTGAATTGAAAACTGCAAGATGTGATAAATGTCATGTGTCATGTATTATCCAGAGCAATCTTATGAAACCCACTGAGTGACATCTCTAAAATACACACAAAGGCTGCACAAGGGTGAAAATAATATCCTGCTGATGTCACGGGTAATTACACCTTTGATTGTAACTCAGTGCAGTTTGGTATAAAGCAGCCACACAGGGGTCTGTACAAGAGACTGTACAAGAAAATAAGCTTCTATTATTGATTGAGAGAGATTTTGAGAACCTCGGGAAGATTCAGCCGAAACAAATCTATTTTTTTTTTTTTTTAAACCAGCATGTACATTATCAAGTGGTATTGGTAAGAGTAGTTTCCCTGGGTTATGCAGGTTCAAGGTCTCTACAGGACATGATGGGTTTATTTGAAGTTCATTCGTTGCTTCTGCTTTTACAAAACAAACATTTGTAGGAATATACAGAATCCAATTAAGATTTTATTACTAATCAAGTTTCATTTGCTGCTAGCTTACCTTTGGAGCCACAAAGAGCCATGACCAGAGGGCTGTTGCTCTTGTCCAGCTCCCTGAGGCAGGCACTTCCAGCTCGGTCTCTGATGACGGACAGCTCTCTCAGAATGAGAGCCTATTGGCAAAAACACATATGATGAATTACTCTTTGTTGCTGACACAAACAGATAAAAAACCCTGTTTGGAGCCTTTGGAAACAGCTTTGTTACTGCAAATGTTTCAACCTAGAATGACTGAGAGGTGTATGTAAATAACTTTTTTTGTATTAAAGTCAGAAATGAACGGATGAAAGAATAAAAATCCACAAACACAAAAGGGACTTCATCCATTAAATGTTTCTATCAAATCTATTTTAAATCACTGGATGGTTGATGTGCTGTTTCCTCCAATCATTCACAGTCTGTTTTACTAGGTGCATGAAGATTTTCATGGAAATTCATTAAAAGGAATTTTGGATGGTTTTCTTTTTCTTTTCCCCCCAGAATTAGAGTTTATTTTTACAGAAGCTTTCTTGGGCATCTATTAAAATTGAATTGTGTTTATTTACATATCAAGAGTTCATGCAGTGTTTTTTATAAATATGTCAGCCAATTTAGGTAGAAGGTTCTAATGGATCCTCTGGTTCTACTTTACAATCAGCAGAAATATTGAAAAATGAAATGCGTAGGGTTTTTGATAAGGATTCCTATAGTTTGTGTTTTAAAGAATTGTGAAAAAGACGTGCACAGAGGGTTGATGTTGTGTGAACGTGGCACTGAGCATCAAGCAGACACGTGTAAAATAACACCGCCATAAAAATATATGCATCCACACCTCCAGGGTCTCCTCTGCTGAACAGCCCGGCTGCTGCTGCAGCTTGCCCGTCTTCAAAGCTTCAATGTATTCATCACACTTCTTGTAACCATCGTCCAGCAGGTCCTGTTTGGCCTTCAGCAGACCCTGGCCAGGTGTCACATCACCAATTCCAATAGAAAAGCCTCGGTTGGCTGAAAGAAGGAAGTTAGATAAACATAAGTAAAGGGACATTCAATATATCTGTTTTAACTTAAAATTACAACTCGACCACACGATGGTACTGACCGATGATACATTTATAGGTATATTTCTGCAGAGATTGACAGACGTGTGACCGTTTTTTTTAGAGCAAATGTTGTAAAAGCCCTAGAGAGAGAACCTACAGAGATAGACAGGAGCGAGTCTCGCCAGACGGGACATGGCGTTGGCAGCCTCCAGCTGTCCCCAGTCTCGCAGCAGGATGTAGAAGATGTTGTTCTTGGAGCCCGATCCCAAGGTGCCCTTGTCCAAAGTGCCACACATCAGCTCACTGTTGTGGATCACCACGACTGCGAGGATGATAAGGGAATGTTTTTGATGGCATGCGATCACATAATAGAAACACAACCAGGATGAACAAGAATTACCGCCTCAGGGTTGAAAGTCTCTCAAAACCAGTCAAGTTGCAATTTAAACTCACACAGCACAGCGTGTTATTACTTTTGATGTTTTTTAATGAGCATTTACTGTGTTTCTGCAGCATCACTCAGGTTTCTACTATAAAAATGTCCAGATTTTCAGAGACACTCACACGAGTCGTTGTGACAGAGATCCTCTCCCTTGCCACAGTACTGTTTGCCCTTGGTCCGCAGGTTGGCCCTCACTGGACATTCCTTACTTGGCTTTAGAATGAGGCTGAAGATCTGTTTGCCTGTCCACAGAGCCATGGGCTGATGGACACAGGCACAGTAAAATATAAGTGGCAGGTCACACGTATAAAGTTATGCAAGGGGGGGCTTGCTTATGTAGGGGCCTGCCAGAGTGGGGTATATACCTTCATTATGGCCGGGTGGGGGAGAGAGATTTTGACTTTTTCATCTTTGCCCACCAGGATCGATGCCACTATCTGACAGGCCTTGGATCTGTCGAAGAAAGTGTCCTTCAGGGTCAAGAGGTACGCCCCTAGAGGAAGAAAGGAGCAGTAAACTTACTGATGATGAATAGAGGCCCTTCCTCCACATTTAACGTCATATATGCTTTTCCAGGTAAATGTACAGGATATGCTGTAAATTACAGTTTTCCCTTTCATCAATGAAACACACCAGTCGCCTCACTTCATACAAAAGGGCACTGCAACTGGCGGCCACATGTTGTGACACTGACCTGTCAGAAAGTCCTGAATAGCAGCAATCAGAGGTTCACCGTTTCTTGGAGTAACAAAATTAGCTTTTGTCTGGAATAAAAGAAAAATGATCTGTGTCAAGCTGCAGTCAGCATCTCCGGAACAATACACTTCCCAAAGGAGGCTTTTCATTGGTGAACGTCCACACTGACAGGTGCAATTATGCTGTGTGGGTCATGTAGGTGTGTAGTGATGATGTATACCCCCATCAGGACCAGGGCCTCAGCTTTGGCCTCTTCAGTCTGAGGTAGATGTAGGTTCATCTCATCACCGTCAAAGTCGGCGTTGTAGGGGGTGCACACGCACTCGTTGAACCTGAACGTCCTGTGAGGTTTGACTGTGGCCTGTGATGTGGGAAGAGTAAAAATCTATTATGTCCACCTTTCCTGCTCAAGAGATAAAAACTGTGACTTTAGAACTCAAAGAAAATTCAATTTGCAAACTGTTTGAACCTTCGTCTGTTTGGATCACAAATCATTTTCTCTATTCTACTTTTGTTTATGCAGTAGGTCAAAACCTAAACTTACAATGTGGGCCATGATACTGAGCTTGTGCAAAGATGGTTGTCGATTGAAGAGGACGATGTCTCCATCCATTAAGTGTCTTTCTACCACATCCCCGAACCTCAGCTCCTGTGCGATCTTCTCACGGTTTCCGTACTTCAAAAACCTGACAGACAGACAGGCAGGGTTCCTCTTTAGTTATGAAACCACATATCAGTGAAAACCTGGTTTACGTTTTGCCCCAGGAGCAGCCAGGCCCACCTTTTCATCTGCGTGTGACGGTTCTGGAGGAAGTTGGCTCCGGGGTGAACATCAGGACCATTACGAACAAGTTTTCTCAAAAGCTCCAGATTGGCCTTGTTCACCTATAACATAGAACATTATTTAGATAACTATGCTCTGGCATGGAGGTGGTTAGTTCATGTATTTGTTGTAGCTATGACGCAGGGCTTACCCGCTCTGGATATGTCAGGATTTTAGCCACATGCACCGGAACAGCCACTTCATCGATCCTCAGATTCGGATCGGGAGAAATTACAGTCCTACCAGAGAAGTCCACTCTTTTCCCTGAGAGGTTTCCTCTGAATCGACCTGAGTTTTTACAGTAGATAAACCTGTCAATGTGCAGTGGTACAAAATGTATCCACGCTAACTGCAAAATGACTAAACGAAATGTAACTTAGGCAGAGAAATCAATTAATGTCTCAACACAAAAAGGCTTTAAACATTCAAATGTCAAAGTTTAGATGCAAACATAAAAATACCTCTCTCTTCATCTCTCAGGCAGTATATGAGGGAGTAAGTTTGAAAAACCTTTCAGAACTGGTAAAAGCATTTAATATACACTGTACCTTGCTTCCCCTTGAGTCTCTGCACAAAGCCTCTGGTCCATTTCTTAGGGGCCATGTTGAGCGGGATGCCAGAAAGCTCGCTGTTAATATAAAGGGCACACTGCAGCTGCAGGAAATCCCAGTCCTCCATGATCATCTGAGTCTTAGCCCCCGTCATTCGATGCTGGATGATAAAAACAGTCCGTTAATAAGGGCTGCATGCATGAGAAATAGATCTGATAACTGCATTTAAGACAAACGACTTATAGTTGTGAGGAATTTTGGATAAATTTGATCAACAGACCACTCCAAAAACAAAAAAGTTTCTCTAAATTGGCAAGTTTTTAAAGTGTAGGAGAGAGATTTCCTCTCTGGCTTTACAGATAAAGAAATGTGTGCTGAGTAAATGTGATTTATTCTAGTCGGAGGCTGCTGGAATCTGAAATATTCTTATGTTTTCCTTTGCTAAAGGCTGATAATATCAGCTGCTTGTGGCCAGCTGGCTCAGCCGGCCTCACTGTTCTTAAGTTAGATCCATCTTTTACAAAGTTTGCTGTCTTCAAACTAGAAGCCAGAGTCTTACTTTTACACAGTTACATAAGCTGCCATTGCCAGCGACAGACACCAACCTTTTTGATTACGTCGTTGAGGAAGATTATCTCTGTGAGCTTCATGGTGAGGTCGTCCTCGTTGGTGCCCGACTTCAGGTCACTGACCACAGAGGGTCGTATGCAGAGCGGAGGCACCAGGAGGCGGGTGAAGATGAGGTCAGCGGGTTTCCCTGACTCAGGATTCATCAGGAGCAGGGGAATGTCTTCTTGGGGAATCCTCTTGAAAAGGTTTAGCACCACTAGAGGGTTCAGGTTTTCCTGGGAAATGGAAAAATGTGGCAAAAATAAAGGGTTGTGGAGCTAAAGGAGGAAGTATCTCAGCGAAGCAAATAAAGCAGGACGTGACCAATCATTCAAGGCAAACTTTGAACCTTTATTTTGTGTCTGTGTTTAAAATATTGAAGATTGAAACGCAGGCCTACTTCTTCCTGCCATACGACAGCTTGGTAACACTAACTGACACCCACACAGTGTGAAAGAGTGTGAAGTTCACCTGCGCTCTGGTCAGCAGGGGCTCCATCACTTTGTTGTGCTCGATGGCGATATCAAAAGACTGCAGGAAATCTGACACGAACTGATCCACCACCTTCTTGGTTGTTTTATACTTCTCATGGATGATCTTAAGCAGGCCGCACTTTTTCACTGGACCTTAAAAGTTAAAAGAGAGAGAACTTTTAGAGGTTCTCTATTCATCACATCAGGAGGGCTGCCACAAAGAGTCTGTGTCAAAGAGTAGATATCAGAACTGAAAAATGTTTTTCTCACCATTAAAAGCGGAACAGTTCAGACAGACCGTCTTTTTGCGGCATTTATCAGAGATCTTCTTCTTCAGCCCTCGTTTCTGGAGATAGGCCAGGTTAGGCCGTTTCAATAAGTCGTTGAACAGCAGTTTGTCCTCTTTCGACAACATTATGCAGGAACATGTCTTGCAAATCATCTGGATATGTGACAAAATATGACATTAGAAGGAGGGAACTGAATCAATGTTGCACACAGATGCTCAATTTGTTAAAATGTGACAAATGATTACAGGTTCTCCTTCTTGATGATAATGATAGTGATTTGATAATAAAACAGAAAATAATGTATATAATAATGCAAAGAAAGGAATTAACAATATAGGGGAACAAATCAAGTAAAACTTAAAAGCTTGACTTACTTTATAGTTTTATTTATAAACATATTTACTTATTTAGGAGTTTGAAAACATTGAGCCTGATGACACACGCACAAAAAAGTTCTGCCTCTTCTAATTTTGATACTCTGGTGACATCTAGAGGAAAATATATATTTTACACTTGCTAGTGCTACATTCAAGATAGAGGTGCTTTGATAACAGTGAGTAACATGAGCCTGTTGACTAAATTGATCTCCATACAAACCATATGCTAATTTCTTGCACAAGTTCTGGGTCCCCAAATAACAGATTTTTAAATATACAATATATCATCACATTGTTCACTGATCTGACTTTTAGATGTGTAAAAGTGACTTATGCAACATGTGTTATTTAAAAAAAAAAAACACTTGCCTGTAAGATTCCTATAGTGGCTTTGAAATAGCCGACATGAAAACATGGCAGCTCCAGGTCCAGGTATCCGTAATGTCCCAAGCAATCTGCCAGATTCTTCCCACAAGTCAGACACGGTCGGTCTTTCTCACTGGTGCCCTACAGGGAACACAGCAGACAATGGAGAAACACTTAGTGTGGTTATTACTTACGACCCTACTCATGATGCCAAAATACCGAATACCAAAATAGTAGGAAAGCTAATTTAGTACAACACCTTTCACAAATCGATATATCAATCGATAAATGAACCAGACAAAAAAAGATGGATACACATCTCGAAGATTAGACAGTAATGGACTAGACAGAGTGGGAATGTGTGAGTGTGTGTGTGAGTGTGAGTGTGTGTGTGTCTCGTACCATGCGGTGGTCCAGCACTCCATAGGGCAGTGGGGTGTGTTTGGTGTCTTGGCTGTACAGGTTTTTACTGACCACCTGGATGTGAGCCTGCTGCCGCATCTGCTCGGCTGATTTCATCCCAAAGCAGATGTGGCTTCTGTAAACAAACAAACAAACAAAAACAAACAAACAAAGGAAATCACTGTTTGGGTTCACATCGGAAAAAAATCACAACAACAGGGTGATGGCTGCTTTCCTGCTAAATCAGCAGATCTGTCTGATGAAACCTTGCAGCACAGAAAAGTAGTTCTGCTGTGACACATGCAAACAGGTAAACTGTGATGGGAAGTTTATCAGGGTGTGATTATCAACCTTTAGAGATATTTAGCAGCTTATTAATGCGGCATGATCCTCCACTTCTCTTTATTATCAACCTTAAGAGTTGTTTAGCAGGTTATTAAAGCAGCATTATCCTCCACTACCCTTCAATATCAACCTTTAGAGTTATTTTGCAGGTTATTAAAGCAGCATGGTCAACTACAACTCTTCATTATCAACCTTAAGAGTTATTTTGCAGGTTATTAAAGCAGCATTATCCTCAACTACTCTTCATTATCAACCTTTAGAGATATTTTGCAGCTTATTAAAGCAGCATGATCCACTACAACTCTTCAATATCGACCCACTGGAAAAACTTTTGCCACATTCCCCAGGATAGAGTGACAGATGCTAACCAGGGAGCTAACAAGCTAACTGGGGTTTACTCACATTTTCTTCGCCACATCCGTCTCTCTGAACTGCTCCTTCACCATTTTGGCGTCTTCCCTTGCACAGACAGCAACACGAGTGATGACAGGGTTATTCTGTCCCGGTTGCGGCGGGTTAAGCTTCGCGTGTGAGCCGCACGCTGTCACCTAGCTCCCCCATGTTGTGCTGATGCTAACAGCGGCGCTGCCTTCACGGTCCGTCGGGAAGTTAGACCTCTTAATTCATGGTGGTTAAAAAATGGAAAGCATGGTCATTTCACGTGGAAGCGGGGGAAAGTACTTAATTTTTATTAAATATGTGCTATTATAGTTGAAGAAGGGAAACATTGATTTAATCTCATATGATAAAGAGTCTGGAGGTAAAACCCAATCGACAGAATGTTAAAACAAGAAAAAAATACCTTCCTTAAAACTTCCCGAGCTTAAACAGAGTACCTGAAGGCAACACAAGTCTTGGCACAACAACAGCTATAAAGAGAAACCACGAGGAAAACAACAGTCAATATCAAGTGAGTGGTGACACCTAGTGGTTGAGTTTTAAAACTTCTCCTAAGGAATTAGGAGAAGATGAATTTCCTTCAGGCATATTGACAGACTGAAATAATCTAATTTAAAATATTTTATGGAAAGTTATTTGTTAATAATAATAATAATAATAATAATATACGTTATTTATAAAACACCTTTCATACAAGATATGCAGCTCAAAGTGCCTTACATGTGATATAGATAAAAACAAAAACACGTAAAAAAGTAAATTATATAAAATAACAGATTTTAAGAAACATAAGAACATGTAAGAAAACACATTATTAATGTATTTAGCACAAAGTAACAGTAGACATGGAGAAGCAACGTTCAGTTGCTCCACATTTGTGGGACAACCTCCTGGAGAACTGCAGGTCAGCTGCAAATCTTGGTTCTTTTAAATCAATGATGAAGACTGTCCTGTTTGCCACAGTCTTTTGTCAAATCAAATAATTACTCTTTTCTTAAACTGCACTGTTAGTTAAACTCTTTTATTTCTATTTACATTTAGAGAAACTCGGAGCGATGTTTTATGTAATCATTTATGCAATGTTTTTATCCTTAAAATAGCAACTTAAAATCTAGTTTGATAGTACACTGACTTTAAAATAGGAAGAATGGTGCTGGTTTAATCCCCTCGCCTCTCCCCGAACATTTGTTCTTTCCTAATGTAACTTTGTTACTTCAATAAAAGTATACGACAATCTAAAAAATACTCAGTTGTAAGTAGAAGTCCTGTTAAAAGTATTACTTTGAAGTTGGGAACTGGTGATGAAAGTACCAAAAGTAAAAGTCCCTCAGCAGAAATTTGGCCCCTGTGCCTGAAATATTATTATAGCCTTTATTACATTATGAAGTCCACAGGTCAGAGAAAAACACAAGATAAATCTGAGGGTCATGAGATGATTAATGGGAGAGGGAGGGAGAAATAAGAAGGAGATGTTCCTCTTCAGGCCTCCAACAGATTTTGAGAAAAATAAGAAGTCTGTAGGTAAAAGGTCTTTTTCATGGAATTGCGATTTCTCAACAAGACAAATAATGAGTACTAATGGTTTGATAAGCATAATGTACTTAAAAAGAGTCAAAGCAAATAATTCAAACTCCACTACAATTGCAAATTAGATTGTTTTTGAGGTGTATGGTTTAAACACATAAGATTCAAATGTTTGTTTGAAAGAGTGAAGCAGCCTCCAGGTTTAATGCTCAACCACTTCCTGTTGGAGTTGATTATATTGTGAAAAGTATCTTGAGTGTCAGTGTGTTACTCTACATTTTCATATGCACGTGTTTCCCTGTTGGACTCATATCCACCTTCATATAATTCAGTGGTGAAGTGACCTTATTCCCAAACAAATACATCATTCAAAGACGTCACTGTTAATTTATGGGTCACAGGGGCTGCGATCTGGAGTCCAACCACCAGATGGCAGCAGATGAATCTCCAACAGCTGTAACTGGAGCCACAGGGGGGGAAGAACAGAGTAAACAACCCTGCTGTTGTACCTGTGTTGTTTGATGCATCTGCATGGAAGCACTGATGACTTCCTGATGACTTCCTGATGAGGGTTTCCTTCCTCGACGTGCTCGGCCTGATTAAAGTGTTCTGGCGACTAAACAACCTCAAACGGTGAAAATTGCCGAGGCTGAATCAGATTTTCCATTTTCTAAATCTGCTGCCGCTCAGATGGGCCTCTAATTAAACCTCTTACACAGTGTTCGGCGTGGTCTCTGTAAACCCGCCCCCCTCAGGAGGCAGAGTGTCCCCTCAGAGGCCCGGTCTCTCTAAATCTTTACATCTAGGGACGCGTGGCTGGAGGATATTAAGCTGTATCAGCCTGTGCAAATATTCTGCATGAGGAGCATAAGAAATGATCGTCTATAGCACTTGAGGGACCGATACAATCACTGTTATTCTGTGGTCTCCCTTTAAAGTGCCCCTTGAGCATCTCTGTGTGCACTCATAAGCAAACAGACACACACACAAAGTGAGTCTCCCACAGGACAGGGTGTCCGGGGATTTGGTCACTGTCCCTGTTTGTTCAGATTTATGTTTAAACAAATGCTCCGAGATCAACAGTGTTAAATTTAAAGGAGAAATCCCTGTTGCTCACTTCTCTGTGTGGTGAGGCTCTCGTCCAGATAGCATACGGATGTGGGCCACTTGTAAACCAGCAAACTGCCCAGGTTCCATCATTCCACACGATGCATGGGCGAGATTACAGTGTGGCAGTGTGGGAAAAATCTGCTGGTGCCACTTCCCAATTTCCACTAAATCTGGAGATTAATCGATAATAATAATCAATAGTAGCAGCAACATCCAGCTCCGCCCAGTCTTTGGACCAGTTCCTGGACCAGAGATCTGCAACTCAACCCTCCTTTTAACAACCATTCATCTGTCCTTTATATCCAGTACATCAATCCGAGTAAAATCTTTATAACACGCTGTTGTGGCGTGGTCCTTGCTTGTGAATTGCCCAATCATTTACCCTATTAAGCCAGAAACTGGTGTAAAATGTCCCATCATAAGGGCAATAGAACGTTTTCCTCCCTGTTTTCGTCAAGGTGTGAGGTCTCCAGTGTCATCAAACACAGAAAAGTGTCCTATCCTCACATTTGGGAAACGGTAACAAGGGAATATTTGTTTTTCCCCCTTGATAAATGACTCGATTAATCAATTAACATAATAATTGCACCATTAAATGACTTTTTTCAGTGCCACACACACACAGAAGTTTAAATACACAATAATAAACCCCTGAGAGGTGAGAGAGGGGCTCTCCTCATCCCGTCGGCGTGGGCGTCCTTTTAAAACACTTGAGTCGAGCGACCTGCTGTTTGCTCATCACGCCATTTACATGCAAAACGTATTTGCAGATCAATGCGGCCGCCATCTTTGTGTAATTAACATGAGTAATTACTGTGCTTAATTTACAGAGCCACCCAAGGTTCATAATGGGGCTGCAAAACATTGACCCATGACAATTGATTGATCCCTCCCTCCTTTAAAACCATGCCCCTGCTAATGACTAAGTAATAAGCAGATAGTGTGCGGCTGCGGTGGCTAATACAGCTTCCACCCTACAAACACAGATTGGCTGATCCCACTTTGTCCCTCTCTCCTCTTCCTCCTCCTCCTCCTCCTCCTCCTCCTCCTCTTACCACGTTTTCTGCAATGGTGTCAGCTCCTTGCTCAGAGGCCCCACTCCCTCTTGCTCTGCGTGTGTGTGTGTGTGTGTGTGTGTGTGTGTGTGTGTGTGTGTGTGTGTGTGTGTGTGTGTGTGTGTGTGTGTGTGTGTGTGTGTCTGTGCGTGCATGTTGTGCACGCTGCTCGGTAATCAGCCACACAGACTCGCCTTTGGTGGCTGGAGACTGATTCAATATTCCACTGGGTAATTTATGCAGAACTAATTCTCTGCAGGAATGGAAGGGCTTGGAGGAAGGCAGAGAGAGAGAGAAATGTGGAGAGGAAGAAATCTGTGGTGAAATAATTATCCCCGGTGTCACTGTAGCAACGTTCTGTGAAGTTGATGTCAATAAAATATTGAGCGACACAATCCATTTCAATTTCACCTCCAAAAAAAAAGGGAAAAAAAGATGCTGCAGAGGGTCAGGCGGCTGCAGGGAGAAGGAGCCCATGTGCATGCTGGGAGAAGGCGTGCACGCCAACACACAAGCACACGCTTCCATTGAGCGCACGGCAAGGCGGCGGCTGGCGACGTGTGCTGCTTACAGACTGGCAGGGAAGCACATCATTGCCTGTAGTCATTTAACTTGTCAAAACAGCAGGGCTCTGTGTCTCCTCATATTTGGATTTAGTGGGTTTGAATTACTGGAAATAAAGCGAAAGAGGATGAGATGAAAAATCAAATGAGCGCCGGCCTCCCAGGAGAGCTATTGGGAGCAGAGTATAGATTATGGTCATTTGCAGCAGAAGGGTTGGTAATAAGAGGCCTGTGTCAGAGTGCATTTATGTGTGTGTGTGTGTGTGTGTGTGTGTGTGTGTGTGTGTGTGTGTGTGTGTGTGTGTGTGTGTGTGTGTGTGTGTGTGTGTGTACTGTATGGCGGAGATTGGCTCCATTGTATTCTTCTCACAACCCGTATCGATCAGCACGATGCACGTGGCGTCGTAAACCAGTGGATTCACAGGACGCTGGTGTTTGATAATGTGAGCGTCCTGTTTGTGGTGTTATTCATCAGGCTGAATGAATTCACTGCATGATGTTACACATTCACACCAACAGGGTTCACACTCCTTTTAAAGGGTCATTTTCCAGGACAGTGTGTTTTACTGTGTGTGTTGTTCCTGGGATCACATCACATAAAACATCCCATTGTTTCTGTCATCATCAGTCTGATCCATGTAATCCAATGATGTTCGATAGTGACGGGAATATTTAAGAGTCTTTAAAATGAACAAATCAAATCTAAGGGATAATTTACAACTGTTGCAAAATAAATATTGATAGAAAAATATGCAAAAAAAAAAGAAAAGAATTCAACTCTAAAAATCCATAAATATTCAGACTTTCATATATACTGTATAGGTGTGTGTGTGTGTATAGCATTCACACACAATACATAGTGATTAATTAAACAACACTCAATCCCTGATATACTCAAATCGAGGCAGTTTACATTTTTATCATGTATCATTTATATTTAAATACTGAACTAAAAACGTGTGACGGGGTCTTTAATTGTCCGGCTCTACTGCACCATTATCTGATTAGTTCACAGTAAGAGCTTCCTCCCTGTGTTGCTCTATCTCTGATTGCTTGTTCCTGATCAACAGAGACTTTCTGAGATGTTAAAGTGCTTCTCAAGCTCCTGTTAAAGCAGCATAGCATCAAATAAAAAAAACGTATTCACATTCAACGTGAAGGTTTTGGTCCCTCTTGTCCAATAACGCTGATGTTTCCCTTTTCCATTTAAAGAGTGTACAGTACATGTGGAGGATATGTGGGGGAGAGACCTGTGCACAGGCCAGCAGTCCACGCGCTGAAGAATGATGTTTTTGTTTTCCCCTGCTCTCTCCCCCCAGACGTTTCATTATTCTGCATCTTCGTCACTCTTATTAAAGCCATATATCTCAACTTGAGGCCGGTGCCCATCGATGCGGCGGAATACATACATGTCAAAACATTAGCTGCGTGTGTGAAACCCGCGCTCTGTCCTGCACTCAGGAGAGCCATGTGCAAAATGAATAATTTATCCAAACGAATTACAACAGCAGCATCTCCTCACCGAGGCTTTTGTCTGAGTGAGATTCCTGCTCACATTTCAGGCTGATACAGTTGGCCCTGCATAAACTAGATACCTCTCTGGACAGATTTGCATAGAAACGCCCTGCAATGTGGTGAAAAGGGAGCAATTAGGATTCATGGCGGCGCCTCCCCTCCGGATGCTCTGCTGCCATGTGAGATGGCGGCAGCTGATTGAAATGGAGGAGCATGGACTTGTTCGTGCGCCTCTGTCTGACTCCAGCCTCCGGTTCCTCTCTCCCTCCATCAACCTTTTCATTGTCATCCACCATCCGAAGCACAGATTAGCAGCGGCTCAGGGCCGGTTAGAACTTTGGTGAGGCGCCTGAGGGGAGGAACCTCTCGTGGAGCGGGTTAACAACATAATCAAACATGGTGTGATTAGTAGTTAACGGATGCAGCAGGTCACATTGTGCAGTTGTTTGAAACAGGTGATGGAGTCCTTGCTGTTGGTGCCTCGCCGCTCGGAGCGTGTGGGAGGTGTTTGACACAAACGAGGCTTCCAGCTTGCAGCAGAACCGGGAACAGATGGCCCTGGAAAATGAGGCACCTCTCTGAAGCATTGAAACCCCCTCCAACGACCCTCCCCACGCTCCTCTGCATACTCCCTGCTTTTTCTTCCTGCTCTCTCTCTCTCTCTCTCCTCTGTGAATGAGCCTTTTTTTTTATTAAAGAGCACTGAACATTGCTCATACATGTGTCATGTTTTTTTTCAAAGTCATAATCGAACTGAAAGAAGGAGGGATGAGAATCTCTGTCAAGTGGGAACACGGGTCATCTGCCGGTATGAGTTTTTGTTCACCTGGATGGAGCCGGCAGATGGCAGGGTTGGGTCTGGGCCTCTCCAGGGAGGGAGAGCAGAAAGCCAAGGAAGAAGACATATTTCTTGGAGCCCTCACTTGCAGCCTATTGGGAGAGAAGGGATATTCCAACGTAGATCTTGTGGAAGAATGGTAGTGGAATTTGTCCACTTCTTGTTTATGCTGAAGCCTTTTGGCGTCACGCTAAAGGAGGGAAGGTGTTGTCTGGTAGGTTACTCAATAAGGATGATAGTAAAGTAGCCAAAATAATAAATGCATTAACACCAAACACCTCAGCCAGTGTTGCTCCACCAGTGTGGCTCTTGCTAAAGACGGAGAATGGTCAAACTGTGAGTCCTTGATTCTACAGAACAACACCCCCAGCTGCTTTGTTTTAAAACAAGACTCGTGTAAAATGGTTTTGAAATATGCACATACATTAAAGCTGCATACATTATGTAAAGAGACAAAAGCCGCATCTTCATCACCTGATGATCCATGTGGGAGGCATGGAAATTAAGGGGCATTGTTTCTCTGTTGTTTGCGAAAAGCTTCTTTATCTTAGAATTGCAGAATTATAGATTAAAAACACAGAAACTGATTATTATTCGTTTGAAGCCTCCCTATGGGTGGATTCGTTGAATTTATCGATTGGACAGTCGCGAACTTGAGCTCCCTTCTAATTGTGATGTTAAATCGTCGACATGTATAATTTCTGTGTCATCATTTCAACCTCTAAAGATCCAATGTGTAAGGTTTAGGTGAAAGAGACATATCGGAAGAAACTGAATATAAAATAATCCCAGTGATGTTTTCACTATAGTGCGTTTCATCTAAAATGTGTTGTTTTCTTTCTTGTTCAGATCATTGCTGTCGAGGAAGATTTACGCTGCCTAGTATAAATCAGGTAGGTTTTTCAAATGACCACATAGACCACACGTGGGATTGGTTCAGTGTGTGTAGTTATTTTGTCCCTTTCTTGTACATTATCAATTAAATCGACGTAATCTGTGTATTTATTGTTTATTTCTGATATCCAGTTGATGCTGTAATGTTTTAGAACTGTGTCTTAATCCCATGTATGATTGTGTTACACTCGCCCAGTGTGATGGCTTTACATATATTATTATTCACATAAACTGCAGTAGCAGATTAGGCAGTCAGAGATGCATGCAGCTTATTGTATAATTGGTTGAATAATGTATGTAATGAATGAAGTGTTGCATGTTCATTTAGCTAAACAAGCAGCCATGAAGCACTTAAATGACTTATGATTATGAGAATAACATGTTTCCTTTTTTTTAAATGTCCTTTCAGGATGCTGCGGTGTCTTCACGGAAACATTTCAAAGATTTATTGAACATGTTATTTTGGTTCTGTGAGAAATAAAAAAGATAAAAAAACAGTGAGGCCTGCATTGTGGTTGGCTTCGCTCGGCAGGCTGTGGCTCTGCGTTTCATTCCAGTCGTGTTCGCTCCCCTCCCGAGCTCCTGTCTCCTGCAGCAATCTGTCTGAAAAATGCATACATAACATCCTGTGAAAATAGCTTTCTGCGGGGACTCCACTAAAAAGCGGCACTGCATCAAATGTTCCTGTCATTCTCCGCTAGGCCGAGTTGATGGCAAAACATTTGCATGCCGCACAATCTGGGCGATCAGAGCCGTGTGAAAGTGTGTGTTTGTTGAGCGTATCTGTGCGTATTAATGCATATTTCTCCTGCTTAACATCTTTATGAGAGGGGGGCCATTTTCTGTAAATAGTCAGTTTACCTAAATAACAAAAAGCCCATATTCTCTTTTTATCCTTGTTGTTCTATTGAGATTCTATTGGAACACAAGTTTCTGCCAAATAAATTGTCTTTATCACAATGGTTGACTGGGAGGTGTGTGGACTATTGACAGCACCCAAGATTGTTCAAAACTGATCACATAGCTGATGAGTTTTTAATAATCCTTCAGCTCTAATGTATTATACTTCCATCCATCCATCCATCCATATATACCACTTAGTGCTGTAGGGCCACGGGGGAAGCTGGAGCCAATCCTGGTTGATATTGGGTGATACTCTTCACTCTGGACAGGTCGCCAGCGTAGCGCAGGACAAACAACCATCCACACTCAATTAAAGGAATCCAGTTAGACTAACCCCAGGGAGGAAGCCAGAGTACCTGCAGAAAACCCACGAAGAAACGGGGAGAACATTCAAACTCCAAACAGAAAGACGGCCAAGCTGGGATTCAAACCTTCTTGCTCTAACCACCGTGCCACCCTGTGTGCTTGCAGATAATTGAAAGCATGTGTACACCACAACACCACAACAGCTAAAAGAGAAAATATGCATTTGGGTGAACCGGCCCAGTCAGTATATCACCAGCAAAGCCTTGTTGAGTTCATCGTGTAATTGGCACAAACAGGTCTTAGCGAGACCACCAGCTCACATCGAGCCCGCACATCTTTGGCTTAATTTATCAGAAGCTTGATAATACACGCTCTAATTAAATCATTTTCTCTAATTCCACCGATGGAAGAAAAAAAATACAACAGCCCGACCCTTGATTCCGCACGCCATTGGACAGAAAGACAATTAAGGCAGCGAGGAGGGTTATTTCATTACAGACTCCTCTCCCCTGGTGGAGCACGAGTGTGGTAGATTCGATTCTCTGGCTCGTGATTACCCAGCCCCTCGGCTATGAGATAGATGACTATGAATCAATTGTGTTCAAGGGGACTCTCGCCGGGGCGCTGTAGTAGTTAAAGACGAGAGGGAGTGTAGTGAAGAAGCAGCCGGCCTGCTTTGGTTAAACAGACCATCAAGTAGTCTCACTGACTACATGCAGCAGCACCTTTAAATATTCATGCGTACTTAGGGGAGGAATGAAACCAGGCGCGGCGCTCAAACAAACCTCTTTGTATCCGCCACGGTTAAATGAGCAGTCGCCATGACTGGATGGGAAATGTTTAGTCTTGCTCAGTGTCACCCAATCAGGATTTAATATGAGCCCAAGACAATACTAATCACGCCAGGCTGCTGCTCATTACTGGTTTGACGTAATGCCTGCGAGAGGACGCCTGTCCGTGTCTCTGCCATGTTCGAGACCAGAGAACAACATATAACATCACGTCCGTTGGGCGGGAGCGTGCAAAGCTCCGGGGTGCACAGTCTGTCTTGCATTTGAGGCCTCAAAGATTCAACAAGTCCCATTTTCTCCACAGCGTCACTCTATAGATTTGATGCTACTTCTGGACTCATCTATAACCTTGACAAATTCCCACCCCCCCTCCTGTCCAGCTGGACTATGAGTTTTTGTTGTTGATGTTTGTTCCTGCAGTCTTGGAATGGATCAGCTTGCCCGGAGGAAACCTGGATCTCATCCCCCCACACATCACCGCCCCACCTTCCCCAGACTGAAGTTCTTTTCTCTGACGCATTCAATACCACCCGACACTATTGAGCTGATATATTGACAGTGAAAGGGGCCTGGCAGCCAAGAGGCGTCTGGCCGCAGAGCGTTGAGTCCGAGAGGACAGGCTTCGCAAGTCCAGGAGAGAAACTGCAGAGAAAACCAGTGTGATGGATTCAAGATACAAGATATAACCCTCGCTGCAGATCAGTCAGTCAGTGTGTGGGCGAAAACAACAGGTGGTGCTAGTTCACCAGTCATCATGTTTCAAATCAGGTCCTGAAGCTGACACACTGAGCAGCAGCAGAGAGTTAGAATGACAGAGAGTGAATGAAAACACGGGCTGCTACACCAGGAAATGACATATTTCTCCCCTATGCTCATGTACAGAGGCTGACACTGAGCCACACCACCCCCCAACACACACACACACACACACAGACATGCACCAATACAGTATGCATACACACATTACCACCAATCCCATCACGCTCTCTCCCTCCCCCATCCCCTTGAGAAATAATGGGGGATTATGTCAAAGCAATTCAATTGGAGCCTGTGAGTGGAGGTAATGAACTCCTCCCTTTATCTATTCATTTGCGTATTAAAGTATTTATTTGTGCCTGTCATCTGTCGATGATAATCGGAGCGGTGAGGACGTGAGGCTGAGACACGTTTGATAACACAGACATTTCAGACCGCCAGGCTTTTCTTGCAAATAAAAATGTTTTTGTTGCTGCTTTGCTCACATTTCTTTTGAAAATAAAATGTTTACGTGTGCACGCCGCACACATGTTTTCCCGTCAGACAATAAAACAGCCACTGCCTGTTTGGAGTTGGCCCTTTTCCTATTTAGGTCAGCGGTCTTCAGTCCATTTCATGTTCTGCTGCCTCTACTGTGCCTAAATTGCCCAGCAGGCAGGTGCCATTAGAGCAGTTTGTTTGCAAGGTAAGCAGCTATGAGAAGTGACAGCAGTAGAATCACTAATGCACTTTGGCTGTCATTTCTCTCTGAAAGCCCCTGCAGGGAGGGCCTGATTAAATTGATATTCAACCTCCTGCATGTTGTGGGCCCAGGCTTCATTAGCATAGGGTTTAGATGACACAGAGAGAGGGCTGGCATTAGCGTTGTAGAGAGCTGTTAGACACTGCGCTGTAACCAATTTTCCAATTATAACGGGTGCCGACAATGTAGCGTATTAATGATTCAAATCACATTATTAACAGAGCATGTATGTTTAAAAACCAAGAGAGAAAAATGGGAGGATGCGTCTCAAACAGCGGCGGCTGAACAGGAAGTGTCGGTGCAAATGAGACGGGGAATCAAAACAAACGTTGAGCTGCAGGTGTCGTGTGATGAATAGACAAAAATAGGATCCTGCCCTATCGGTGTTGACTGCATCATTATGCTGCATGGCCGAGGGGTTGGAGTCACAGCAGAGAAGTGGTGCAGTGGCTTCGTGTGTTTCTACTTGAACGTTGGAGATATATTTGGAATACTAGAAAGGGTAGTTGTTGAGCTAGCCCACGGTGGTTGGCCATTTAGCAGCTAGCATGCTCCATCACTGTGCTGGCGCTAGTCAATCATAATAGCTACGCAAGCTTTTTTAAATTTTCTCTGAAGTGAAACGTCTTGCTATGTTCACACAGTATATTCAAGACACATGTTTGTACCATTGACTCTTTCATTTAAAGATGGACGACATGAATGCTCCCCCAAAAATGAAGCCAAATCTTGATAGCCCCCTGGTGGCTTGATGCAGCTCAGGTCATAAGCCCCACCTCCTCTATGTAAGCAGATGGGACCAAACTAAAAAGTCAAATTACTTCTTAAAAATCGTTTAGGTAGTTCTAATCATACTTGTGTATGTCCAAGTGCAAATTTTTCCAGTAAGATTGACAGCTGAGATTGATTGTTATACAAATATGTCTGTATTCATTGTGGGGCTGGAAATTGGATCGTAATAATATCTAAATGTGACCATCTATTACTAAAATAAATGTGGGGTTTGTGACCAATTGAGGCGTTTTGAGATTCAAATAACAATGTCAGGAATTTCATCTTTTACTCAGACGTTTTTTATTCCCAAACCCTAAATCCCTCTTTCGTAACGGTCTACTTAACCAAACGTAGTTCCATTTTTCATTATTTTATTGTTTCCGACAATAATCCTCATCTAAAATGACTTGGCTTTATGAGAATTGTGGAGCTCACCATGTCCAGTGTTGCAGCACAGTAATGCAGCGGTAAACCCATTGCTCACTGACCTCTCTTTAACCGGAGTGGCTGTTTTCGGCAGCCACACACTGGGACAAGCTGTCTATCAAGTGTGCACTCAGAGAGGACAAATGCAGTGTGACCCATGCTGCTTTCATGGGTGGACAAAGTGCATGTGAGACCGATGGTGTTTACAGAAGCTTCAGTGTGCTGTTTATCCTCTTCCCCGGCAGCATGTACAGATTTGTGGATTTATCTGGAAACGGAAGCCAAAAGAAAGTGACACATTGAACGTGTTAATTTGCATTACGATATGATAGTTTATGTAAATGGCATTTCAGTCTGTTTGCTTTGTTGGTTTGTGTTGTTGTTTTGTGGCATGTAAATAATTATCTTGACAGCCTCCTCTGTTACACATCCAGTAAAAGCCTAAAAAATCCTCAGCGCTCCCTCCAGCATTAGCTGCATATTAACGTGACAAAACTGTGGTTAAAGCTGTGGTTAGCACTGAGCAAATATTTAAAGTCACTGCTAAAGACATCATCACCACCGCAAGTAAATGAATTGAATGCTGCTTATAGCCTCCCCCTTCCTCTTACCTAAATGGATATTTGATCCCCGGGGAACACCTAGTGCTTTGCAATCTGCGTCGGCTTCCTGGTGGCGCTTCCCCATCTCTGTGAGGAGCGAGCACTGACTTTGAAGTCTGTGAAGCTGATGATAAATATGCTAATGTGTCTGGAGGTGACTCGACGTCGCAGATAGCACCGTGAGGGGGGAAAGTGCCACCCATCGTTTAATATGTGGAGAGACGGAGGCAGCGAGGATGGAGGGGGGGAGCAGAGCGTCACTGATAAGGCGTTACACGGATAAACAATGGGAGTGAAAGAGCATTTAAATTGTTGTTTTTGTATCTGATTCAGGGAACTGATCTGTGGATATGTGACCGTCACATGCAAAACAGTCAGGTGTGTTTTAAAGGCATGGTCTTACATGTGGGCCTTGATCAACCATCACGCAGAGCATATATATTATGTTCTGTATAGGCCAGAGGTCAACATCAGTTTATTACCCAAGTTCACTTCACTGGTTCTTTGATATCAGAGCTAAGAATTTCTGGAGGTGGTTTCACTTAACTGTTTTTTAAGAGGCAGGTTGTTTTTAAACCTGTAAAACCCTTTAATTAAAGGATAATACAGTTTATTACAAATTGGGACTTACTTTCTCACTTTTATTAGCTATCATAAAATTATACTTGCTGCAGTAAATGGTGAGATATGGGAACATGGTGATATTGCAAAAAAGTTGTAAATAATCCCTAAATAAGCATTCGCAGTTTACGTTGATTATTTAAACCTTTAGATGTGAAGATAAAACTAAAATCAGTCAAACTAAACCCCTGATTACATTCGACAGTGTTTTTTTCTTTAATATTATGTTATTGTTAAGGTTATGGCAAATAAGATACAGTTACGGTATAGTTAAGTTTGGACAACTAAAATAATTTGTCAGGCAAACATAGTACTGAGTATTGGCATCAGATATTCTGTGCATTGTGAGTTGAAGAATCCTCCATTGGGCCAAAGCTATGACGGATTACCTCATGGGTAAAGTGGGCATGTGCCCCAAGGCCTTGGAGCCAATTGGGACCCTCGGCCTTAAGATTTATTATTAGGCTCTCTTTGTATTCGTGCTTTTGTATATAAATATAATACATTGCGTAAAGACCAGGATGATGCACTCTTGGCCGTTGAATTGGAACATGACTCGGATTTGGACTTAGATCAATGATTTTTCTTCATAGAATATATAAGAAATACACTGTGTCGTTGCAGGGTCCTGTTTGTGTGTGTGTGACAAGTCTGTGTCTCCAGCCTGTGGCCATGACATTCCATCCATGTGTTGACTTCTTTTAGATACATGGCTGTAAAAGCTTTGTCGTATACGACTCTGAAAGTGAGGTAGGTCAATTATACGATAATGTAAGATGTTGCGACAGTTTGCGAAATCATTTAAATATCCATATTTTTCTTCTTCGTGCTTAAGAACGTGAGTGAACCAGATTAAAAGAGACGTGTATTTGAAACCAGTAAACTTTTAAATCAACCCGAGGCTTAGAAAACTACACGTGCCAGTTAATGGAATTCTGCAGTTGTGCCCCTGGGCTTCTTTATTATTATTTTATTTGCTGTTCTGTGTGCTCCTACCACTGTTTGCCTCTCTGAGTGAGACCTTCTACCTGCCAAGCACATGCACCTGTCTCCTTATGTCTGCAGTGCACGGGGAGCCGGGCTGCTGCCGTCTCTCAGCCTGAACACAGGCTTGATACCCTCAAGGTGACAGCAGCAGATCTGTTGCAGGTGTCGAAGGCAAAATCAGGGTTGTCAGAAAGCATCTCGCCACATCGACTCGGATCGACTCAGATCTCCGAGCGGCTCAGGCATATTTAGCATTTGGAAAAACACATTTAAAAACTCACGATTCTCTCAACATTTCCGCATTAAAATGTTTGGGGCGGAGATAAAAGAAATGGAAAGCAGAAAAAAGAATTTGCATTCATCTGTTCTGCAGGGAGGCCTCATCCCTTATCGGCTTGTGTATCTCAAGGCGGTCTTTGACATTAATGCCTCGAGAGGAGCTTTCCACTTCAAGTGTGTGAGGACAAGCTGTAGGTGTCACTGTCGCCGTGGCTTTGAGCTCGACCAGCCGTGGCTGCTGGGAGTCCAGAGCGCCACCCAGCCCCCTTTGTACGAGACGTCGTAAGTCAGATGTTCAGAATGCATGGGGCATTGTCTGCCTGGATGTTCGATGGGCTGGCAGCAAAAGGTGACATCTGGTGACTAATGTGCTCAGATGTGAATGCTGCTCCCTCAGTTCTCTGGGCAGCAGCTGCTCCGCACAGGCATAAATGAGACAGGGGGAGCGAGGAGAGAGAGCCAGGGAAAGATAGGGAAGGGAAGAGGGGGTGGTCGCCGGGCCAAGGTGGGGGGTAGGGCTCTTGGTTTTTGAGGAGCAGTGTTTGTATGTGAGATGGTGTGCGTGATCACCACGCCAGCCGTCTGACTCTGAAGGGGTGTGTTTTGGTGGGGGGGGGGAAGGAGGGGGTTGGGCATGTCATGGGAAAATCAATGACTTTCTGTCTGATTTTCGAGGAGGTAAAACATGGCGGCCTCCCCCCCCACACACACACACACAAACACACACACTCCCTGCTGCCTGTGCACGTCCGCCGCTCCACAAAGAGACCACACAGAGCAACCAGAGCTTGTTTTTGATCTGCTTTGTTTCCTGCGACAAAGTGGCTTCCAGTCATCATGCGTGTCAGCGGCCAGTTGAGTCACAGCAACTGACTGTGTGCACGCTACTTATCTCTGGTGGCCTGGAGGCATGTGGATTGTCACGTGCGCAGGTCGGAGACGTCCATTCGTCCGGTTTTCTGTCCAAATCACTGGAGGTGAAGGGGATTTAATTGGTTTATTCCTCCCGAAAGTGATAGATGCAGAAATCTTGACCATCTTGATG